>NC_092858.1:61510746-61586320 GCF_032062135.1 Pyxicephalus adspersus
AAAAAACCTTTAGTTCCTCACATTGAATTAAAGTTGAAAGTCTGCAGTTCAACTGGATCCGAGTTGTTTCATTTAAAATTATTTGTGGTAATGTATAGAATAAACTAATGGACCTAACTGTATGTAGGAGCAGTTAAGGAGAGCAAATTTCGATGAATACAAAACTACTGCTTATTAAAATATATGTTATAAATATATTTTTACTTCAAGTATAAACCACAAAATGTTATCAGTGATTTGCATTCTCAACTATATTTCACTTTTTAGTGATGTTCCAGTGTACCTGTCCTGAGAAGAACCAATCATATGACAGATACATGTAGTAAAAAAAAAATAAAAAAAAAAGTAAAGTGAAGCAACAGGGAAGCAATGTACTGAATGGAGATGTGAGCAAATGTCACAAACTGAACATCTAATGGGGCATTTTTTAATATAGCCAGGAATGTTCATTATGTCAGCCATTTTGTCTAATTATTATGAACATATTTGCATATATAAAGATGTATAATATAAACAATAAGATTAGATCTAACTAGATTTTATGCTGTAATAATATAAGATATATTAAACCAAATTATTTGTTCTGTAAGAAATAAGCATCTGCTGACTCTCCTCCTCCAGTGTCACTGTCTGTATCTGTCTGTCATTTGCTAACTCTATTTAATGCACGGGGCTGCATAACATGTTGGTGCTATATAAATCCTGTTTATTATTAATTTTATTAATAATATGACTGAATTTGTACAATTACAATGCCTTAGGCATTTAAACTGCAAGTAACTATTGGCCAGCAGGTAAATCAAGTTTAATAAAACTTTTTTAAACAGTTTACATCCTAATACTATAAAGCCCAATCCTGAATAATTTATCACAAGGTTCAAACAGTAGACCCATTTCATTAGCAGGAACAGGGTCTGGGGTTTTCAATCGTTTTCTTCTTTCACTATTTATTAAACCACTGTCCTGAACAAGAATGTGTATCTGTTGCTGTCCCAACATGATATGCACAAACCTATTTCCAAATCAATATATAACTAGTTAAAGAGAAGGATGGCAACCTTTGAACCAGGGAAATCAAAAACTATTCTTTTTTTCTTTTTTTTTTTTAATTAGACTCCCTTCGTTCTTCTATTGATTGATAGATTTGAGTACCTAGAAAGTGACTGGTGCATAATTTATTGGAATCCTATCTATTTATAATTTTTCCCATTTTGTTGGTATTCATCCTTCTCAACATTCCCTAAAATTATAATAAATACTGTGCTTGAGACAACTGTCATGAGTTTTTACAAAATTGGAAAGAAGAAATGGAAAACAAGTATAGAATAGGGAAGGGTAAGAACCTCTGTCAAATTTATTAGGGAGACTACAAATTTTGGAGTTATCCCAGAATCAACAGGTAAAGGGAAATCTTGAGGGAATCCAATGAGGACACCTATTCTGGGGACGACTAGAAGAGATGTCAGGATGCTGTGTTGGTAAAATGCATTTTACACAGATGAACACATGTTTAAAAACAGAATATTAGTATAACGATCAGCTGTCTCCAGAGGAATGGCAGCACCATGCTTATGCAATCAACAGATCTTGTGGTCTCAGCACAATCTTTAGGCAAAGCAAGAGAAAAATGCAAATGAAAGCAAGGTTCACTGAATTCAAAATATACGCTAATTTCAATGACTGGCTTCAATAAAGAAGCTCAATGTTTGATTGGTTGCACTTAACCCCTTATAATACACAGTTGTATACAAAGTGAAGGGGAAAAAAAGCATGGAGGTCATGCTGTCCCATGGGTCTGAAATGTCATGTAAGTTCAGCAGTCTTGGTTCTGATCAGTACACTAATGAGGCTTTGGATAATCCCCTTTAGAAGCCAAGCTTATATCTGAATTAAAACACAGGCTTAATTTGGGCAGGCAAAGAGACCAATACAAACAAATGGCAGCAGAATTTTAACTATAATGTGATAAAACCTCACAAATGCACAGCCAGTTTCCAGGAAAAGAAATTCAAGGCAGGCATAAAAAAAAAAAAAAAAAGAATAAAAGACAGGCAGCCTTGTGCTCTAACCCCAGCTACTAATCATTAATCACTTTCTAGGCCTTTAAGAACTTGTCCATTACAGCCCGGAGCTAAAGGCTAACTCTCTCATCACTTGCATGTCAGCAGCACCAGTGTTAACAAGGGAAAATATATGACTTGTGCTATTCTACTTGGTCCTCTTGCCTTTGCTGTCTTTAATTGAAAAAGGCAGTTAAACACACGGTAAATCATTCAGTTAGCTGAACTGTTTAATAACATATAATTGATAATGTCAATATGTCACTTAGACATAATGCATCACTGTCACCACTTTTTAAGAAAGTCAACAACATGCCATTAAAAATGGATTTTTATGCTTGTCATCTGATCTAAATCCTATGTGATTAACATAACCCCAATATTCCCTGTGGTGAAGTACAGTTAACTTTCAGATTACTTATTTCATTATTTGCTATACATAAAATGAGATGAATAAAATGACAAACCATGGACTCCTGTAGCATTGCAAATTTCTTTCTTGTCATGTATAATTAATAAACATCACAAATAAGGAAACTGAACATTTTCTTGCAAATATCCTGCTACAGACACAGCACTCTATATAAAAAAAAAAAAAAAAAAGAACTTGTATGCAACCAAATTATATGTCTAGTTCAAAAAGTCCATGTTTACAGATGTCATGAAGGATACAATTTTAATCTTTCCACAATAGAGAGAACATGTTTTATTAACTAGAAAATGTCTCTATTACAAAAAGGTAGTAACAGGAGCATGAACGGTGATACTGACTGCAAATGTGATTGTGCTCCAACCAGTGCATGAAAACAAGGCTATATACAGAAAATATTTCTATATCATAAGAAGTGTAGTGGAGATGCATGCACTCTTGGAACATGCTGCAGGAACACAGTGCCGACAATTCTACCTACCCTATACATACCACATAGTTATTCTGCAAATATATTTGATATATGAAGTCTAGAGAAGTCCCATCATATGGCACAGAAGAATTAAAATCCTGTGCAATTTTCAAGCTACCCTTAACCTCAAACTCTGGAAAAGTAGAAAATGTGGGTGCTGTTAGGTGAAGAAACAGCATTTTTGATAAGAGTTTAATCCACTCCAGCCTCCAACACATTAAATAATAAATGAACAATCTAGTCGTAATGGTATGGGCCAATAGAAGGGACAGTACAGGGAGAATTCACAAGCTAGTGTCCACACACTTCATGGTATAGGTCGATAACAGTCTCCCAGTTTTGCATTCCTATTTGATATGCAAATTTGCTATGCAGACATGATTGCATAGGCTTAGTCCACTCCTGTAACTCGAGGAAAGGTGGCAGTGAAGTGATGTGCAGTTGTTGCTTTAGTGAGTTTATGTCAAAAGAATCTTGTTTAAAGAGCCTGAAGCAGCACTGAGATGCAAAAAGGTAAAAAAGTGACAATGGGTTATGATACCAAACTCAAGTTAGGTTTTAGAGCAAAATATTTTTGAAGTAATAAATAGCAATATAAAGATTAGAAATATAAAGTGACTTTAATACAATTTATACATTATGTGTATATATACACATATGTACACCTTTATATCTACATCTTGTGTTTGGTGGCCCTGTGTTACAGTTTACAAAGGAAAAAAAGCCTACAAGCTGACAACTGGAGTCACGCCTCTGTTATTCAATGTTGAAATATGATGCAGGCTGTTGTATAGAGGCTAAATGAAGCATAAACCTAAAAGCAGTAAGGAATTAAATTCTAAATACCATACCACACATGTAGTTGTGTTCCTTTCCTTGTGTCTGTAATTGCTGCATAGTGCCTCCTAATGCTAATGATACCATGGCAGCTTCTCATTGTGTTATTAAGAGGGAAAGTTTGACTTAAATGACAACAACTTTGCTCACCGTCTGTGGCGAGGTCTTGTGCAGGTGAGCGAGAGATAAAAGTGGGGGCTGAACCTGATAGGTGACCACAAGCTGTCTAACACGCAAGTAAATATGACACAGTGGTAATTTGCCAACATAAGTGGCACTTTCATATCCGCAAAGGCAATGGCAATCACAGTGTACTGTACAGCTTTCACAAAGGACAACATGTGTCGCATTTGCCGTTTGGCCAGCAGCCCATCTTACCTATCACGGCTGTAATGAGAAAGACATGAAAAATCTACAACAAGAAAAAGGCTGACAAGTATCAGAGATCTTTTCAAAGGCTTCTACTTAATTGCATAACTGAACCTGCCATCTGCTGGAAATCCCACTTCCTATACTGCAACCTAGATTCTTTTTATGTTGTTGTAATTGCAAGTTTATGAGCTACTCACTAAACCAACTAAAAGGTACTATTTCAAAGGACTATATAATTAGGGACAGCAACTTGAGGTCGGTTAAGAAAATCTGCATTAGGTCTGTATAAAGTTACAAACAAGGACAAAGACGGTTATAGAAAACGTGATGCTGTTAAAGGTAAATAGAATCTTGACACTACCTTCACCCTATTTATATACCAATACAATATGAATTTAAACATATATCTAAAACCATATGTAAAATAACTAAAAGAATGTAAACCAGTAGTATAAACTACTTTTTTAGGTAATATATTTCTGAAAAACATAAGAGACAGAAAAAACAAACAAACAAACAAACAGCTACAGCTGGTGTGTCCACCTAGCATAAATATCCTAAATACAAGGGATATATTTAGGTACTTTTTCCTGTGGTGTGTTTATTTACATATTTCCCTTATCTATGTACACTGAAAATGGATTAGTTAAACCAAAAAACCCTAAAACCAGTTTACTAGAGTAGTGACTGCCACCTCCTTGTCCCAGACTGGTGAAACAAAAGCGCCTCCTTGTCTCAACTCCTCAAGGGCACACATAAGGCTAAAATGCAGTCAGAATTTAGTGGGACTTTACACTTGCCTCCACCTTGCTACTAGAAATACTAGCTTGCATGTCTTGTGTGTCGAGCTGCCTTACACGCTGGTTTTTCTTTGACATTTTTCACTTAAAAAACATTAACTCTTCAATAGCTGAAACACGGTATAAATACAGCTTCAGCACCATGGAAAGCATAATGGAATACAAGATTTGTCCAAAGACAGAAAGTAGCTGCTGCTGTACTATCAAGATGCATTTTGAAAAGATTTCAACAAACAAGATTCATCCTGTGAATGTCCCTGCCAGAAATTGCTGAGCAATTCTTTTGCAACTTATTTGAGGTAATCGAGCTATAGTCTTAACTTTTTTTTCCTAAGAAACAAGTCAAAAAAGCCAAACTAGACATCCCTTGCACCCCTTTACAGGTACATGTTTCTTAATGCTATCTCACAAGTGGTCACATGGGATGATAAATTTGCAAGGATGCCTTGTTTTCCTAGCCGCCTTTTTTATGGTTTTGCTTTCCACGTGCTTTGTTTATAATCCTATGGAGGTATTTGCCGTACAGAAAACAACAAAATCATATTCTATTAAAAAGCAACAGATACACCAGACATAAGGTCTAATGCAACATTGCAAGATTTATTTATTTAATTTTATAAAAACCGGAGAGTATTAAAAAATAGAAAAAACAGAGTTGCTCCCAACTATTTTTTTTTCTTTTTATGAAGAACAAAAAATGAAGCTTGATCAGTAACTATGAACAATCAACCTTTTTACCTATTTGTTTTTAAATATCCCAAAAGGTTTTTAAGTTTGTCACTACAGGGCAAAAGTGTGCCACAATACCTCACTGTAAATGAAAAATCACTTCAAGGAAATAAAAATGAAAAATAGTGGCAAGAAGATACTGAAAAAGGACCTCAACCCCCCCCCCCCCCCCGTGCACGCACACGCACACGCACACACAAAATTGTAATTGTAAAAGAATCCTTAGCTACAACTTAGGTGGCCTCCATTTAGACCCTTGATGTAGTTATGCTGCAAACACAAAGGCCTTAATCACACACAAAAATCTTACATATGTAGAACAAGCAAATGTAAATTGCCATTGATACAGCATTTATGCCTGATTCTTTACAGTGTTCAACAATCCTGTCAAAAATCTGTAGGCCATATAATCATATCCTTTACAGTGTTGTCTTTAGCTGCAAATAAGAATGTAGCAAAAAAGAAATGAAAATGACCTTTACCAGACCATGTAATTTATTCTCCCCCAAATTAGCACTTGTATTACAGAAACCACTTTATTATAATCAAGTTGAAAAAAAGGAAGACAATGAAACTAATTGAGTACAAGTAAACTGTTGGATACAATATTGACAGATGCATTCCCTGTTATCTATTTATTCTTACAAAGAAGTCTAGAGGTTGCTTGAATTAACTTCCCTTTGTTTAACCATCACTTAATGGTGATGCATATAATTTAGTGGGAAAGTAATGAGCAGCAATAAGACTGCAATGTAACATTTATAATTTAAACTTCGTGATAGACCGTGTTTTCTAAAGCAAAGCGGTCAGACTTAGGCTATTACACACGTGCAATAACTGTCATTGGAAAGGATCTTTCACAATCCTTTCCAATCATTTGGTCATTTTCATCATTGGTTTTGGACATCCTGTAGTCTTATGAACTATCTTTGCTACCAATTTCTTTCTACCAAAGTTTTCAACAACACATTCACATTTAGTATAAAGAGCAGTTGTTGAGTCTCAGGCAAGAGTCTGAAGTTATGTAATGTGAGATGAGATGAGCTGCATGCACAACCAGCGTTGGTTGCTAGAATACCTGGCAGTGAATGAACTCCAGCGTGCCTGAATGGGAGTTATGTGATCCCAGTCCAGCCAATTAAGATGGCTGATTACAAAAAGAAAGAGAAGGAAGAAAATGGCTCAATGGGGTGAGTATCCCAGGTTTAGGTTCCACTCTAAGAATCAATTGCTCTAAGACAGGCCATTGGTCCAAACAAAATCATAAATTACATCAGTTATCCTCATGTAACTTATAGCTTTATAACTTTACACTTTATAGCTTTTTAAACAAACACACTGCAGAGACATTTTCAAAACTAATGGAGGAGACAGTACAGTGACACATGACATTGCTTGGTTTTGTTATCTGTTAGAATGTAGAACATCTGGCTTGATGTAAATAAAATATGTAGGTTTCTGAAGCCCATGAATCACAAGTTCTGTTCAAATAAACCAGGATATATTTCCAACTTTTTTTTATTTTTTACAAGATGAGTTGTTCCTATCTAGTGCTGTTTTATCGGCTAGGAAAAGATGAGGTTTCTTTTTGCTATTCAATATGCTGCACTATCTCATCTTCAAAGCACTTGCTGTTATACAGATGAAAATAAGAAACACTTTGATTTATTTTAAATTAGTATGCAGGAACAATACGAAGTGCCCTTATGAGTGCATCAGTGCTCCACATCATCACTTTCAATACAAGATTACATCCCCCACCGAGAAAGAAATCAGCCTCAAAAAGCCTTTTTACTACATTGTATATATTTATTTAATATAAGTGTGCTCAAGTGACAGGCTGAGATTCCAAGGGTATGAGAGTTTTCAATCTTTTTAAAGTCCGCTTTGTTAACTCACTTATAAATAAAAAAAATCAAGGCTTAGTTGTTTTAAAATGTTTTTTTTTTTTTATCTTTTTACATAGGACAATATAAATGGTCAGGTGGATAAACCATCAATTCTAAATAACTTAAGCAGGGTTACCCGTGAAAACAATATTATACTGTAAGCAAATATTACAAACCCAAATGAAAAAAAACTATAACAGCTTTGTAAACCTTTGACAGAGCTTATAGACATAATTAAGTTTTCCTATGATTCAGTATATATAGGTAAAAAACTATTTCACCTCCACTTTGTGGGTGGCTATCCTTGTCCAGCATGGCCTCAAGCATTATGCAACCACTCTTTTCAATGCGAACCTGATACAAACACACAAGCTTAGCTCTTACTTGTAGGAGATACCAGAAATACAAATTCATATTAGTGGGCATGGACATGCAGTTCTGTAGCTTGGCGTGAGTTGTTTTGTGCGATTTAGTCTAAATAAAGTCATGTGCGGTCTATATGCTGAACAAAGGAGAAGGCTGATAATGCACAGTGAACTGAAAGTAAAAAAAAAAATACTTATTCACTGAAAGGAAAAGTGCAATGGCTCATTGAATTTTTAGGAAGGTTTAGGGACACTTTAATATGTGGCACAAGGTTCATCATCATAGGAAGCACCATTAACTACCAGGGTTTAAGTAGTGGTAATGACTATGATCTGACAGATGTTTTCTTACATAGTGTAAAAGTGTAATTTAGCAACAAAAAACATAAAAATGTATCAAAATATGTCGCCAAGAAAAGGCTTAGTTTGCCATCACATATTGTGATGACTGATGAAGCACATATGAAAAACTTTTATGTATTGTTTTATCAGTTTGAGCCACTGTTGTTGGTCAAAGGTCTCTTGGTAGCCTCTCTTCCTAGTTTACTCTGCATCCACTTTTGCTAGAAGGCCAGTTCTTTGCAGATAGCAGACTTCTGGGGAACATTAGGCAGCCCTATAGTTCCAGCTTGATCCTAAAATGTCTTCAGGTGCAAGAGGGAAATGTAGATATATTTTATGTGTAAATAGTTTTAGGGGTATTTATCAAACTTGACACATTGTAGACATTTACCATATTACACATAGACTTCCCCTCGCCAATTCAAAACTAGCGCTATACCAAAAGAAAACAAGTTCTCACCTATTTTGAAGTTGTTGTCACTATGGCTGTTTGTCTTCTGTAATTTGCATTGGTGTGCACTAGGTTAATGCAGCTGATTTATTTAAATTCACCCAAAGAAAAAAAAATCTTTATACGCTGTGTTTTTTGAAAGCCACAGTACTTCCCCATGTGTTTTTTTTTACAGAGGGAGAAAATGGAGCATAGGCCAGGTTTGGGGTTTGCCACCCAAGTCATCCACTTGTGTGTGTGTTTTTAAGCATTTGCAAGCATATTTGCAGCCACCTGCAAAAGACTAAAAAAAGCCTAACAGTTACCACTCCCTGTCATTGGGGCATAATACAATAACAGTAGAGTAATGAGGAACAATAACGAAAGAAAAAGGGGACAGACATTGGATATTTAGAATAAAGTATACGAAAGAGGTGAAAAGCTGAAACACAAGGTTTACTGGATATTTATGGCACAAACAACTAGGAACACTAAAATCGTTGAGTGTTGCCCTAAACCCTGATAATCTTAGCTTAAAAAAAACTACGGCAGCCTTTACATCTCTGGACTCGTAATATGCAACATATGTATTTGTTTGTTGGTTTAGACATTCTTTGTAAAATGTTTTAGGTGAAAAATCTGTCCTATACTGTTGCATTTAACATTTGAAGTGACTTTGGAAGCTTCTGTTGCATTTCCTAAGCTATAAATATGTTGCATTTTAACAAGGTGACTGGAAACTATTTGTAACTGCCATAATAGGTGCGTAAGCCCAGAAACCAAGTACATCTATCCTAATTTCAGTGTACCCAAGATTTCTAAGAAACCATTAGTTGGTGTTAGCGTTAAAAAAAACTGAAGTATTAATTTGGGGTTGACTGACCCTTTAATCGTAATTTTAATTGCACTTTTGGACTACACACCAAGACCATATGATTACTATATATAAAAGTGCATGCAAATGATAGGGCTCACTGATGAATGCAATGAAAAGGAACATACACTAGCACAGGGAGCAGAAAGTAATCCACGGAAAGGAAAACCGTTTTTAATTATCTCCTGTGGGTTTTATTGGCATAAACCATCTTTTTTCCATCAAAGCAACGTTGATGTATGCAATAAAATGTTTACTGGCTGGAAAATGAATTCTACAGAACAGGTCCTATGCAGTAGGATGATAAAAGCAAATAAAATTTCGATACATTTTTCAAAATACCTTCAAACCTTCTCCTTTAGCTTCCTCAAGTGATATGACCCCCAACAAAACATCTGTCACACTTGTTAATTTGACTTAAAATAGGAATGGTACGTGAGAAGCAGAATCAAATGGTGAAACATATTGTGAACTTGCTAAAAATTCAGAATGGAGTGACAGGCTCTTTTGGCATGTGTTCTACACAAAAACAGCTAACCACCTGAGACCAGAAAGTACAGGATATGAGCTACTTATAGGAATTCAGACACAGTCCACATGAATTGCAGGAAAACTTCAGCCGTTTTTTTGTGTAAAAGGTCCCTTTGATATTTGTTATTTTTTAAATACTGATACCTAAAACAAAAATCTTTGAAGGAAGGTTATCCTCTAAAACAGAGCTCAATGTTTCCAAGTGAATGGCTTCCCTTTCCTACCGTTTTAGCCATTATTGTCTCTAACAGTAAAAAAAATTAAAAAAAAAAAAAAGTTGATTTTAAATACAATTTTTACCTGGACTGTTTTACCTCACCTATTCAATGCTGATGAAGAAAAGAAACAAATGTTGCAATCCAAGCTTACCATATTTACTATGAAATTGACAAAGATGTCCATTTAAAAGGGACTTTTTTTCACACAAAGTAAGACCAGCTCCCATATATCAATGTTACATGTTACAATATCAGTCAACTTAAGGTTGGAACGTTTGGGGGAAAACTCTATGCCATGAATCAATAAAACCATAAGCCTAGTGGCACAGTTTAATTTAGGAATGAGTCAGGTCAACTCTACGGGTAATAAAGCCAGGATTAGCAATGTCTGTACATTTAAAAACAAGTCATCTTTGGCTGAAAGATTTACAGGTTCCCTTTAAACAACTGCTGTGGACTAAACTACAATTCTCCATACCTTTTTTAGTAGTGATGGCATTCAAGAATAAATGTAGTGTGAATTTAAACTAAACAAAATGTAACAATGTACTCTATTACTGTATCTATTTTCCAGTTGTGCTCATAAGCGAACATACCCTCACAGAAAAAAAAAATAGTAAAAATTGGCTATAGTTTGGAAAATATGACTGATAAAGCAAAACACTTTCCTTTTATTTAGGGAGTGTGCTTTGACAATACAATTCATTATCACATAAATGTGTGAAAGTGGAAAGTCTGGTGTTCTGTTGTTACAGAGCCACAGTGAGGTAGACCAACCAAGATTTCAGCAAAAACGGTTAGGATTTTTTGTGAAGATGCAAAGAAAAACCCATAAACTACTTTAGCGGAAATACAGAAATCCACTTCACAGTTTGAGCTGCAAGAAAAAAATCCAGTGCCAATGCCAGAAAACAACCTACTTACAATATGCCAAGCATCTAGATAAGCCTCAAAACTTCTGGGACAACGTCCTTTGGAGTGATGAGATTAAACATAATGGTCACAACATGAATAAAAACTGATGGCAAGATGAATGCCATCTGGGGTTTCTGCCAATGACATATGTTTATAGAGAGGCACTGTCATCCTTAAGCAGGTCTGAGGACATCACACTGCCCATTGGATACTAAAAGGGTGGCAGCAGACTAAAAAGGGGAACTAAAATCTCCAGTCCTACAGATGAGAACAGAGTAATTTTAGTTGCTGCAATTATGTAGCATAAAGACCACAAAACAAGTGAAAAGAAAAGTTTTTTTGGCAAAAGTGAACGTGTATTATTAAGTGTTCTTATTAGTTACATATAATACACTATAATACTTGTGAATTATAAGTTAAACAAGGCTTGTATATGGTTTGTCCACTTCGCAGTCTATTGTATTCATACACCAGTTGTATACATAAAAGGTCCAAGCCAAACAGAGTGTCCATGATCAACAAGAACCATACACGTATATCGGCTCTTTTAATTCTATCGGGTAATCCCGATTTAATTAATTAATTTAAATAATCGGGTAAGCCGTTAAGGTAAAATTTTACGCTTATAGCTTTTCCGGAATATTCAGTGTTAGGACAATTGAATCATGTGAAGTACTTAATCTTTTACAAATGGCTTCCCAATGTTTTCTTTTTCTTTTGGTAAATAAATCATGACACGGTGTAATCTGTTGTATGTTGTTTTACACCTAAGGTTAGAATTTCTACAACCTGTTAAGGACTGGATAATTATTCATGATGTCCTGATAAGTCAAACCTTAGAAGTGAAGTGGGTGTATTTTTTTATGACTGTGTATGTGTGAAAAGCATATAGGTTACATGCATTTTTTTTGAGTAATTGGTGTAATTAAGGAACAGCAGTATGCTTTTTTCTTTTTTTAAGCAACCAGCAATAATTCAGTGCATACACATTTTTGTGTGAAAGTAACAATTCATTTCTCCTCATGCCTCTCGCAGGAAACAGGGTTAATATTACATTCAGAGGCCCAATAAAGGAATGTGTTTGTAGTTAACTTTAGAATACTGCTGCTGTGGTTGCTAATTTTAGTTGTAGCTAAAGAACAGTATTTGTGCTTGAGTAAAGAGGAGGTCATAGCTTTGTACTTATGACTGGAGTTCTGCCCCTGTGGGACACTAGACTTTCAACAGCTCAGGAAATCCTTATGCCATCCCCCATGGGTTACATGTAAAACTCGTATCAAGAATAACATTTGAGACGTGATACATTTCTGTTTTTTTACTATTTTAAAAATGAAAACCTTAAAAAAGGTTGGGTCTGAACATAGATCACTTTATTATCACACTTTTTAGGTTATTTATAAAAGATGGAATATTATTTTGATGAATATTCCAGTTCTAAGTAGTCTAGGAAAAGTAACATGCACTTCAAACGCTTACACTATTTGATACATGTGACAAATGGTGTTTTGTTTTTTTTGTTGTTTATTTAAAGAAAGAAATAGAAGTAATAAAAAAAATTCTGCTTGCCTGGCTGACCCCCCCTCCTTTAATCCCTTTTGAGATACTCATTAAACAAGACTTGTTGTACAGCAGTTATTTGCATGCTTTTTTCAGGATAAAAAATTCATAGTCTTAATTCAAAGGTATGATATTTAGGTTTTTACAGGGTGACCTAAAATAAATAATTAACTGTACTGACTAATAAATTAAAGGATCATTAAGCTAGTTAACAATAGTGGATTTGTATAAACACATTTCTGGGTAGACAATCATGCACTGAAAGCAGTAACGCTAAGCAGAATGTGTAGTCTGCATATGGAATGAAAAAATATGGCTCTCTCAATGAACACTCATGATTAACTATTCCAGAACAAATGCTTATATACCCTCCCTTTTGGGTAAGGACAACTTTTACATTTCAGATACATGCCTATTAATGCGACTTTAAACCTCCTGGATAAGAAAAGGAAAAGAAACCAACAAATGTTTTCTGTTGGGGGAAATTGTATTTCCATTGTAGAACGTATGCCACAAGTATGTCTACCTGTTTTTTCAAATGAAGAGTACAATTTTTTTTAACTATGCCAAGATTTGTTTCATTTTTTGATTCATTTTCAAATTCAAAATGCATAATTTCGATTGAAACAATATTATAAAACATTCTAAACATAAAAATGACGATGAAATAAACAGAAGAACAATAATTAGAAATGTGTTTTGATAAGAATTTGTTACTTGTAATAAATAGTCTTATCAATAATATGGTTTACAGTTATCATCAGTAATGATCATAATCTTGGACATAATTCTTAGGAGTTTGCTCAAAAATAGTAACATTTCAGAGGCGGAGAGATCAATATTGAATGACTCAACAGGTCAAAAGGCACACACACAGTAGCCACAAATATTTGAAATGAAGATCCCCTTTGGCAAATATGCAGAACATTACAATGTGAAAAAACTTGGGGAAAAATTTCAATTGGGGTGTTTTTGTATGGTTTAGAATATATTAGTGAATTGTACCAAAAGTAGGACAAAAAAAACCTCTAAATTATTTTTCTTTTTCATGAAACACTGTAAACCTTGAAGGAACAGATTTGCCAGAATATTATTGAGCTCCAGAGATCTCATAAAAGAAAACATAGGCATGTTCAATTCTAACTTTCTCTTTCATGCTTTAAAATGTTTTTTTTTTTTTTTTGCTTCATTACAATGACCTTCCTGCCCAGTGTGTGTTACCATAAAAAATAACCAAGCCCAGTAAACTAAAGGAACTGCTTAGCATTTAAATGTTTTATCTAAGGAAGAATACACTGCCAAACCAAACAAAGAAAGATTCAAGAATTCAGCTTCAATGCCCCTTCAAACACACTCACCCTCCCCACCCCCCTTATGAACACTTTTTTTGCTTTGTTGGGTTTTTTGTTTCACAAGGCAACGTCATGAAATTAACAAAAATATATTCAAAAAGAAGTATAACATTTTAGACACACGTCAAGTAATATAGCATGACAAAAATAATATAAATTTACTAAAATTGCTATTGTCAACGTTTCCTAGTTTTCATAGGTAATTAGTTTTGGTGAAGTAGAGAATACTGTATTGATGTGGTTTGTTTTAGATATAGATATAATTATTAGTGTCAAACACTGTCTGAAACTACATGGCTGCAAATCGAACAATCAGGCCAATTATTTAAAGTGTATCTAAACCTTAGACAAAAAAATGTATATACTGCGGTTATTCAGTCCTGTGGTGGCTGCATTAGTATTCTTTGCCCAGCTTTTTGTTTTTTTATTTCCCCTTATTATCCTACCATTAACATTCTTTCCTAGTGTTAAGGTGTTGTCACCATAGGACAGAAAGTCTTATAGAGGAAGATAACTCCTCCCCTCTTCTTAATTTAAAAACATGGAGGGGTTCTGTAGTTTTCAGAGCTCTTCTCACACTGCTTCGGATACACACTGCAAGGTGCAGACAGTAAAGAAACTTGCATTGTCCATGAATTTCTGCTAAACCCTAAGCCTCAACTTAACCCTGGCCATAACCTTGCCACTGCTGTAATCATAACACAAATTACAAAAGTATCAAGAACAATTCTAACACTGACTTTATAAGCACAATGAAACCTGAAATTTTCATGTATTCACAAATTTAGGCAGTGCATGTTTATGTCATAGCAATAGTAATTAGTCATAAATATCCAACATGAATTCCTATAATCTTACAAATTCATGATTCAGCCAGTTGTGCATGTCAAGCTCACCATTTGTTGCTGAGGAAACCCAGTTTTCCTGGCATGTGCCGGGAATAAATGAACTTCCACACACCTGCGCAGGAGTTAGTCATCCTGGCATGAGCGATCAAGATGGCCAAAGATCATCTTCAGAAAGAAAAGAATAAGGAAGATGGAGGTGCCCTGTGACAGAACCAGGATATGAGTATTGTGGGCTTAGCTCTGCTTTAATAGTCTCTAATGTCTCAACTGGTACAGTTTAAAAAATAGGTGAATTTAAGTTTTTATTCAAATGTGACATTAAAAAAGAATTATACATTTTCTGTTTGTTTGGAAACCAATACTTTACCAGTATGCATTTTTAAGCTATGGCTAGAGTAGTTAAAACCTCTGTAAAGGTAATTTCTAGCTGTCTTTATATCATTGTGCATTAACTTTTAGTATAAGGAAATATACCAAAGTAATATTTTTTCACCGCTTAGAAAGTTGTCTGTGGAACAAATATGCCCTTTTGGAAGATTGCCCCGTACTTCTTGTTTTGAGAACAATTCTAAGACTCTGGATTTCCCATCACTTTTCTTTTTAGTGAAAACCAGTACAAGCAAAAGGGTTAAACGCCAATATGGAGACATCATTTGTAACAACAACTTGACAGAAGTTTTAACTTCCAACTTACCAACTCTACCTAATACTAAAAGAATTAGTCTACAGCTATAGTTTACTTTGTTACCAAGACCCGGGAATGATTTTTTCTCTAGTGAGTCATACAAATGGACTAAAAAACTAAAGCATTCTAGTAGATTTGACTGAAACACTTTGACAGTACTTTGTCACCACTGAATAGGAAATTTAACACAAAGAAACACTCAAGTTGCTAATGAAGAGTAAGACAAAAATATTCATTGCTAAGGAGCGGACCACTGATAGAAGACAAGACTCCACACTAGCTCCATCTCTTGCTAATTAAACAAATCAATTATGAAGCTACTGTTGCAACTGTTAACTGCTGTTCAATATTAGCAATAACAACCCCACAGGGAGGTCTTTTTACTACATTAAAATGCTGTCCTCTTCAACTCCATCTGATATTATTAGAAACTGTTATTTGCCTCTTGCTGTCATATTAGTAGCAAAGGCAAATTATGGAAATATGCAGACCAGAATGGTCCCAGTATGAGATCAGGTTTGTTTTTCAGCCTCCAAGGGAACAATTGTAGAAAAACCAAAGTTCCCCAAAGTTCGTTAATAGAACTGATAAATCTATCAGCACAGCTTCCATTAAAAAACTAAGTAAGGGTCATGTATTTGCATACATCCCCGCTAAGCTGATACAATTCAGTCAGCTAAATTATCATATTAAATTTATCCTCCCTTGTTAAACTGATTGTGTTTAAAATTGTTTTGGATGGTTATCATTAATTTCTGTTAAGTCTTAAATGCCTACATTGACATTTAATTGAGCAGACGCAGAGGGGTCAAATTCAAGAAAGCCTTAATATTATATTTATGTCAAAAATGTTAATATTAGTCACGCTAAGTAGATAGAAACAAAACGGGA
This sequence comes from Pyxicephalus adspersus, assembly GCF_032062135.1. Lineage (NCBI taxonomy): Eukaryota > Metazoa > Chordata > Amphibia > Anura > Pyxicephalidae > Pyxicephalus > Pyxicephalus adspersus. The sequence goes on from NC_092858.1 coordinate 61,527,344, forward strand.
AATGAGACAACTGTGTCTGTTTTAAAAGCTGTAATTCTACACATTAATGGAGTTAAATGGGGACTCTGAACCAAATAAAAAAAAAAATGACAATTGAATACATTGGTCCAATGATAAATAGCCTAGTTAAGACTGTTCAGTTGTCTAAAATATAAAATTTGTTATTCATGGTAATGATGAATTACAATTAGGCCATTGCAATTGAAAATTAATAATAAACCTAGTGAAAGCTCGAGAAAAAAAAGGCTAAGGGGTAACATACACAGTTGTTTGTGGGTTGCTCCCTCTCATAACTGTGAAGTACAGGGTTTGAATTCTGAATTTAATTTATGAAAAAGTGTACATTTAAGCAGCTCTTTAAAGTTAAGGGATGAGCAGTGAGGTTTAGGTGGGGTTACCGCTTACTTGTGCCTGCCCATAGGAAATAGTGAGCAGTTAAGTACTGCCTAGTCTCAGGACTTCAAACACTGGTTCATTTGGAGCTGGCATAGATCGGGAACAAGCCAGAATTAGCCCCTTGGCTCTTGTCTACCTTCTCTTAGAAGTACCATAATTCTCTACTCAAGCATCTCTCCTCAGTGCCGCGAAAGTGTGCATTCCTGTATTTTGGAATCAAACTTCTCCCCCAACAATATGTAACTAGTTCTGTCAGGTGAATGAGATCATGTCCATGGAGGATCTCATCACATCACGCGATGGACGGTCCGATAAGTTTAATAAGAACATGGTTCTACTGGATTCAATATACCACTACCCCTGCATATTTATCTGTTATGAGTTCACAGGAAGATGGAAATGATATATGATTTAATAGCTATCGTTTGATTTTTGATTGTTGACTATTTTCATATGTTGGTTTCCCATCACCTGTGTAAGTTTATGGTGTAATGCTGCTCCCTTCCCCCTCCCCTTAGTATGTTCCCCCCTATTTCTTAACTTCCTTCTTCCCTCTCTGTTTTCTTATTTTATATAACTACCAGTGACTGGTCATTACATGGTCTGTTATATTTTAAATTGTACAAGATGTGCAATTTCTGCTGTTATGTTTTACTATGCAACGTTGTTTCTGTATTTCTTATATGTTTGACTGGTTAATAAATAAAGATAAAATATATAAAAAAAGAGCTGGCATAAGGGTGTGCAGAAGCTGTCCAGGAACCAACGTTCCCAATACCCATCCGAACTTAGGGATCAACACTTTTTTTCTAAAAACTGTAGTCAAGCATTGGTTATAGTGCATAATGCAGATAATAGAAAGAGTTCTGGGTACAGTTCCCAGTAATTACTCTTAGCTTTGGAATGTGATCTATCTATAATACAAATACTAGAGTAGAATAAATAAAAAAAAAGGGTAGCAAAAATAGAAAATATTCTTAAATGTTGGTTAAAAAAAATAAAAAGATGAATGTCCTTAATAGCAAATAAATGCCTGGTATTTTTTCATAAAATGCAGTTTTACTTTTATTTTTTATTAAAGTCTGAGCTGCTGATCTCCTTCAGCATTGGTTAGCCACATGCTGTCTTCATGTATCTGCTTCAACAATGGCTGTACATTGCTCTGGACGAGCCTACTGGTAGTGACAACAGTGAACCATATTTCCATAACATGTTCATAAAGTTACTGGTTGTCTTCACCAAAAGCTTGTGTGGAAAACAGGAAGTTTAACCAATCACGGACCTACAACCAATAAAATCAAGGACCTACAAAACAGGATTACCAGGTATTTAAAGAAATGCTACACATATAAAAAGAGTGAAAAGGACTTTGGAAGTTGAAGTAACAGGTTGAACTCGAAGAGCACATAAAAGATACACAATAATGAAGCTCAGTACACATTTTTTTTTAATGCAAGAAGTGCCTGAATTAAACCTAGACTAGAAAAACGAGAGACAGAAAAAAAAAAAAAAGAAATAATAAAAGAAATAATAGAAAGAAAAGGATCTTCCTGCCAGGGCTGGATTAAATCCAAATAGCCTGCATGGAAGCAGCTTTGCTCTACCTTCATGCTTCAGTAGACAATTTAAACACCCACTAAAACAATGTGCCACAAAATAAAAAAAAACAAAACTCAGTTCTTTACGGTCTTTGTAAAACTTCACTTTCCAGTGTGCCCTATGACATGGGTGGAAGATACACCACAAGTCTTTTGTGGTATATGTGAATTAATAGGAGCTTGGGGACAGCACACATTTATATAAACATGGGTAATATTTTAATTTTTATGTAAATGTGTACAATTTTATGGATAAGGGGAAATTTCCTTATTTTTTTGAACCCTGTTCATCTCTTTTCTTTCCACTTTCGCATTCTAGTTTTCTGTCAGTTGAGTTAGGTTTTCCTCAGATCTGTTATGTTCCCTATGTATCAGCTCAACTTTTGTTTCCATCTGTTTTAGATTTTCTGTACATGGCTGTACATTTTTCTGTACCTAGGTTTACAGGCCTATGGCTCAATTTATTACATATTAATAAAAAAAGTACTGCAAGTAGTACATATTTCTACCCAGAGCCTATCTCTTGGCATGTCCTATATGGCTGACTAAATTTACTAGGAGAAATGTGCACTTCAAAGCCACTGTGTCACTGACCAGGCCCACCTCTTAGGAAACCGGATATCTACCTAGCGCATACTCCTATATGAACCGATATGCAGAGGCCCAAAATTTCTCAGCTGTGCAAAGAGGGTGTGACTTGGACACCCCTCAGTCTAGCAGGTGACAGGGTCTTGCATAGGTTGTCTCTGAGCTTCAGAGATCCTGTGCAAAGATAGGACTTAAGTTCCAGAAGAACAATCATAAAAGCAGCCCCCTCTACCAATCTAAAATTATGGCAGAGCAGCTGGAGGGAAAGCTGAATGGAGCAAAGCACAGAGGTATCCTCAATGAGAATCTGTTCCAAAATTTTCAGGACCTCAGACTGGACTGAAGGTTCACCTTCCACCATGGCAATGACCCAAAACACACAATGAAGACAACACAGGAGAGTCTTCGGCACAATTCTGTGAATGTTCTATATATTTTAGATCCCAGGAAGAAAAACAGAATTAATATTCTAACAAAATATGCTTATTACAGAACATCTACAGGAAAAGAACATGCACATTACATGACCAACTTCCTGTCAGAACTTCATGTGCAGCCGATATTTTTTATGGTTTGTAGAAAAGAGAGCTGAATAGGAGGAAGTCAGCATCAATATTGTTTTGACTTTACTATTTGAGTCAATATGAGAAAGAATTGAAAATGCAAGTGAACTAGCATGCAGCAAATCCTGCCACTTTTCACTGTAAAAAACAAATGACATCACACACAACAAGTTCCAAAATGCCCTCTATGTATTGAGTACATATTTCAATGAAGTTCTATGTTTATTTATTTCAACAGTTCTATGGTCTGATAAAATTCCTACACAGATAGATTTGCAAAGCCAGAAAGCTCCGTTTCTATGTGTTCTTACTTACTGGACTTGTAAGAGCTATGTATGTAGCAACTATTCTATTGACTACTTGGTAGCGATTTCCGATCACTTTGGTATATTAGTTTAGTGTACGCCTAATCCTATGGGATGAATTAAAAAGCAGAGAATCTTCCACGTCTATGTGTTTTAAAGCCCCAATATTAAAAGGGTCCAATACAAATACTAAATTTGTTTGATATTTTTAAAAAATTACAGATTTATATTTAAAAGCAGTAAAGAACTGAAGGCTGGTCTGGTAAGGAAGGGGCTTTAGTATATTGGTACTGAAAGGTTCCTGTAGACACCTCATATACCTACATTGCCCTCACTATATTGCTGAGAACAGTCATATTCACAATCTTTGGTTCATTTGTCTGAAATTCTGGACCATGGTACTGTGGAGTGTGGCCCAGGTGCATTTATGACTAGACATTTTTGGAAGAAAATTTTTAAATGTCTGACATGTTTATTGACTTCATGTTGGTTTACATTTTAAAAAGTGCTGAACCGTTTGTGCAAAGGATAAATATGTTCAGTCACATACCAGTACTCAGACAGTAAACAGGTAGAATGTCAGTTTGCATTCATAAATGTAGATTAGGATCATACACCTATGGATACAAAGTTTTATTTTAACAAGATGATTTACTCACCACTGTGCCCAGAAACTGCATATTTATATTTCCAGCTGCATCACGACTAAGGCACTGAAAAAAAAAGTGTCAGAAAGGAATGTAAAAAATATTTATTTGGCACACATTTAATGTTTATGATCACAGAAACACACGGATAGGATAAAATGTTGCCTTACACAAAAGACAGCAAGAAAATGCACACCCATATATGTATTCTCACAGACCAAATTCTAACTTACATTCTCTACATAATGTAATACACTTTCAAACCTTTATTTTAGTATTTGTTAAACCAAAGAATTTTGTAAATACATGCTGATCCAAATTGTTTCACACTATTAAAAGAACTGTGCAAAGCTTTAAAGTGGAGAGCAATCCTCCTAAATCTGTCACCACAGGGTGGGTTGTGATACCCTAAAAACAACAAAAAGATTTATCAGCAAAGTTATATAAGAAGTTAATAGGGGTGTACTTCCTGTAATCCAGAAATATCAGAATGGTGTTTTATAGGCTTCATATGGCCCTTTCATGATTTCTCTTTGGCTCTCATTTGTTTATGGATAAAATAAAATGAATGTGTTCCCAGTTGCTCTCTACTAGGTTAGACTTTACAAAATGTTTAAACTAAATTCTTCAGAAAATGTGTTCTGGATTATTTCTCTAGGATTAAGTAGATGTTGCCCTAACATTATTAACATATAACTATAATCTGGTCCTATTCAACATTTAGCCCTCTCAATTTGGTCTATTGTTTTATCAAAGTTCGATAGGCCTAGTTTGTACTTCTTCTGGAATTACCCATTACATTCAGACTTTCTAGGTGTGTTTTGATCTAATTGGTGGCTGTAAGAAATTTCTTAGTATTGGCAATTTTTGAAAATTGTATCAAGGCACATACAGACCAAAAAAGGTAGGGTGAATAAGTGAAATGCAGCAAAGGTTTGTTGACAATATATGTTATTGATATGTGACCTGTGCATTAAACAGGGGTATTTGAATATTTACACGCAGTCTGTGTTTAGAAAAGCATGTGTTCTCCTTATAATAGAGTTCTGAGCCCAAATAGATGCCATAATTACTAAATGATCTTTCACACTTTTGTGATGTAAAAAAATATTATAAAAAGTACAAACTACAAAATGGCACACAACAAAAAGCATAATAAAAATGTTAGAAGGTAAATGCCTGCTTATATGAATTATAATTTAAATGCAATAGTATTACAGAAAGTTAATTACCGATCACTAAAATCTCAGACTCATATCTCTTTTTAAATTATACACAATGTGGATTAAAATGTCCCAACAGTAGACATATTTCAGTGATGGTGATTAATGAGATGGAAAATATTGCAAATAAAAAAGGTAGTAAAAAAGTCCCAACATTAACTTTTATTAAAGGAAGCCAGACCTTTCCCACAACTCATAATAAATAGAGCCAACTGCTTTTGGAAACTGCAAAGGTGAACAAAGCTGCAAGTGCCGACAATGAGCAATGTGAGTGCCAAAACAAACAAGGACTTGGTACATGATAAGCTGTCAGTACGTGTCCAGATGAAAAAGAAAACAAGAGACCTTTTATCGCTTTATTGGCACTCCACCCTAATTAGTGGACTTTTGACTATTGTGTTACATCTCACCCAAAAGTAAGAGAGGTGGCTAGTGTCACTTGAGGATGTCATTCATTGAACCTTTTTTTTTTTCAACTACAGCATGCAGTGACACACAGAAATACTAATGCAATGAATGTGTGACCTAAGCATGAAGAGTAAGCAAGGATAATAAGGAAGATTGGCCCTGTATGGTTCAGCTGACAAAGTCAGGCTGGTGGGCAGCGTGAGAGGCAGGGCAGCAGAGGGCAATGGCACATTTTATATAGAGGGCATTCATTCAGACACAAGAAGGTCTACCTCTAAACAAGAGCTACAGAAAACAAGGTGGTCTTAATCGTCTCTACACAGACTAGATAATTGGAACACCTTTTAAGCATGCATATGAAAAGACTGATCTCTGCTCTATCACTAAAAAGTGGCTTAAACATGCAAGGATAGTGCAGCTGCTAGTGTAAAGACTCAGAGATGCACAAATCCTTCATGTCTTCCCTTAAAATGACAGTGACATTAAGTAGCACAGAAAAAAAAAAAAAAAAAAAAAAAAAAAGAGAAAGGGGGACATATTGGATAAACAATAATCTTGATAAATAAAAATGTAAAAACATTCCACCTACATTTATTAGTAGGTATAAGTAATCCATAAACTACAATACCAAGAATTCATTTTCAGGGTTAACCTTGCGGAATAAAAGTAATGAATGGCATCCAGTTCAACATTCTGTACATATCAGTACATCTGCCTATTCATATAGTAGAAATTAACATACTCCGATAGGTATGTAGCATTTTAACAAAAACCTATGGGTGCCTTGTGTGGAATAGGCCAAGTGCTAAAACCTTTATAAAGGAGGTAAAAATCAAACTATTTTTTTTCCTGCGTGACTTACCAAAAATGTATCCATAAATGCATTAGGGGAAAGAATACATTTACATTGAGAGAAACTCAACTACTCTACTCTAACTACTCTACAAATGTAACCTTTTACTGGTTGTTGGCTAATTAATGTAATTTGCAATTTCTCCTACATATGCAAAGGTTTCAGAGCGGTTCCCTGTAACTCAGCTGCCTTGCCACAGAAAATTACTTCCACTTAGTTGGGTATCAATGACTTATTCACTATGAGCTCTAGGACTTGGTATGATCTGCTGAACACCGAGGTCTGAAATGGGTGACTACCTTTATCACACTTCAAACATAAATGAGTTTGCCGGCAATAAAAACACAGAAGGGACATAATTATTGTGAGAGAAATGTACTAGCGCAACAGATCATTTGAAGACTTTTCTATAGGGTGATAATAATGGACTAGGCCATACTAAGACCAGCTGTGTCCAGGTGGATGAAAATAGCAAAATCAAAGAAACAAGCATATTAAAATGTATTGCCATATTGGAAGACTTATCTAATACAAGGGTATCCAAAGACTTGTTGTGGCTGATTAATAATCTTTTACAATTAGATGTGCACTAGGCATGTTAGCAATATAAGAAAATTTAGTTTAAAAAAAAAAAAACGGTTCATTACGGTTATTAGTGGTGTTCCCTGGTGTTCAGTGTTGATACCTTTACTATTTAACATTTTTATAAATGGTGTAGAGTTTGGGATATAAATACAATTTTTGTGTTTGCAGATGACACTAAACTATGTAATGGAATTAAGGAATACAGAATGTCTATAATCTGCAAGCAGACCTGGATGTTCTGTTTGATTGGGCAGCCAAGTGGCAAATGACATTTAATATTAGGAAATGTAAAGTTATGCACTTGGGGGTTAACAAACATGCACGTTTCATACAATGGAAATACATTTGGGGAAGAAAGGAATGGAAAAGGATCTGGGAGATCTGGTAGTTAATAGACTTATTAACAACATGCAATGCCAAGCTGCAATATCTAAAGCTAGCAAAGTACTTTCTTGTATTAAAAGAGGAAAAGACTGCAGAGATCATGACATTACTCTGCCCCTAAAGCATTGGTCAGACCACATCTGAAGTATGCAGTCCAGTAGTTTTGGGCACCTGTTTACAAAAAAAATATTGTGGAAATGGAGAGAGCAGGGAAAGGCAATCAAACTAATAAGGAATGGAGGAACTGAATCTATTCTCCCCCGAGAAGAGACGAATAAGGGAGGATATGATCATCCTGGATGCTTTTCCTAGAAGCACAGAATATAACTGGGTATTAGGCCATTAGTAAAGATAACAGAGACTGTTGATTCAGGGAACATTCGATTGCCTCATGGAATCAGTAAGGAATTTTTCCCTCTTTTGGAACAAAATAGGGGTCTTTTTGTCTTCCTCCTGATCAACTATGTCCATAGGGTTTTATATCTGGGATATGTTTATTTCCTTAGTGGTTGGACTTGATGTCTTTTTTCAACCTAACTTACTGTGTAACTATGAATTGTGAATGCAGTACTAAGTGTTTTATAATGACTCCTGTCTGTAAAATTACAGTGACCTATTGCTTCTTATAACAGTGAAAAGAAAAAAGTAGTTCAAAAGTAACTTTTTTGGCAATGTTCTGGGGCTAAAATATACAGGTAAAAGCAAACAATACCAAGAGGACAAAGTCTAATTTTCTATAAATTATAATTATAACCAAGTATAATTTTCTATAAATTATAATTGTTGCAGAAACAATGTACTTGCTACTTACATGCAAAGGTGTGTGTCTGAAAAAATTGGGTAATCAGAGACTTTTTATTAGGATTTAAAAAACTTTTTTTTTTTTTTTTAAACAGAACATATAAAAATGCTAAAACAAACATTATAAAGTAACAACAAACAAATTAGGATTTCAATGAAGATGTCATTAAAGACCTGGACGTCCATGGAAGACAACAGTGGTGGATGATCGCAGAATCATTTCCATGCTCAGACAAACACCTTCACAACAACCAACCAAGTGAACAACACTCTCCAGGAAGTAGGCGTATTGATATCCAAGTCTACCATAAAGAGAAGACTGCATGAAAGTAAATACAGAGGGTGCACTGCAAGGTGCAAGCCGCTCATAAGCCTCAAGAATAGGAACAGTTCTGAAAAAAAACATTCTTTGGACAGATGAAACCAAGATCAACCTTTACCAGAATGATGGCAAGAAAAAAGCCACAGAAGTATTGTATGCTGTGGCCTCAGCTGCACTATACAGTGAGGACGAGCTAGTAGAGGACATCAGCAGCTACTGCCCAGCCAAGATCTGGAGGAGACATCCCCCGCTTTCACCGCTAGGCGGGCAAGTAGTGATGAGGAGAGTGGCGTGGGAGGTGGTCCCACGGACATCAGTGACGTGCATACACTACTCGATGATGATGAAGGCGATCGCACTTGGGAGCCGGGTGAAGAAGGGGCTTCACCATCATCAGGAGAAGAGGGTGGCAGTTTGCCCGTGAGGCAGTGGCTGAGCCAGCAAGGTGGTAGCATGGCTGGTGGCAGCAGTGGGAGGTCGGGAGCCAGTGGAGAAGGTGTGGAAAAGCTCATGATCCAAAGCATGCCACATCATCTGTAAAACATAGCGGAGGCAGTGTGATGGCTTGGGCGTGCATGGCTGCCAGTGGCACTGGGACACTAGTGTTTATCCATAATGTGACACAGGACAGAAGCAGCAGAATGAATTCTGAGGTGTTCAGAGACATACTGTCTGCTCAAATCTAGCTAAATGCAGTCAAATTGATTGGGAGGCTTTTCATATTAACAGATGGACAATGACACAAAACATACAACCAAAGCAACCCAGGAGTTTATTAAGACAAAGAAGTGGAATATTCTTGAATGGCCAAGTCACCTGATCTGAAGCCAATTGAGTATGCATTTCACTTGTTGAAGACTAAACTTCGGACAGAAAGGCCCACAAACAAACAGCAACTGAAAGCCGCTGCAGTAAAGGCCTGGCAGAGCATTAAAAGGAGGAAACCCAGCAACTGGTGATGACCATGAGTCCCTGAAATGAAGTGATTGTGTTAAAAAAAAATAGCTTTAGTTCCTCACATTTTTATGCAACCTTCTTGTTCAACCCACTGAATTAAAGCTGAAAGTCTGCAGTTCAACTGCATCTGAGTTGATTCATTTAAAATGAATTGTGGCAATGTACAGAACCAAAATTAGAAAAAAGTTGTCTCTGTCCAAATATTTATGGACCTAACTAAGTCACACAACTGTGCAGTTGTGTAGAGTCAGTGCTGCTGTGAATACATTTTTGCCAATTGTGACTATAGGGTCACAAAAATTGCTTCCGATTCCAACTACACAGTGTGCAAAATACAGAAAATGTTAGCTCATGAATAAATAATTTAGCATGGATATCTAGATTTCCATATTTAGGCTTTAGCAGTATAGCCCAGTTAGCACAATTCTCATTAAAGTTAGCTGTATAAATAGGGTTGCCACACTGTTTTACGGTCTTTCTTGATACTTTCAAGTGCTACATTCATAATTCCATATTCGTGTATAGGGATAAGCGAGCAAATTTTTTTAATTCGGTCTCGCGGTGAATTGGGCCACTCGCTTACCAAACATGTAGGCAAGAACGGCATTTGTAAATTCCTGTGATTGCTCTTGCAGCCCTTTACTAGTTGTATGTGTTCTTGGATAGAGTTTCTCTATCCAAGAACACAGGATTCCTGTGTTCCTGGATAGAGAAACTCTATCCAAGAACATATACTACAGGACGGCAAGAGCAATCAGGGGAGTAGAGCAGCTCTGCTCCTCTGATTGCTGTTGCAGTCAGAGAGGAGGAGTATCGCAGCTGCATTTATGAATGCAGCCGCAATAATCCCCCTCTTAATAAGAGATCCCCGGGCACTACAGGTTAGAATGAGGGCTTGCCCTCATTCTGACCTGTAGTTCCTGGGGATCACTCACTGACAGGAGGATTCCCACAGCTGTATTTATGAATTCAGCTGTGATAATCCTATAGTGATTTCGGATAGTTAGCGAAATTTCGGAACTTTGAGGAAATTTCCGCGAGAATGCCAGAGGCATTCGCGTTCATCCCTAGTCATGTAGGTCTTTGAATGATGTTTATGTATTTTATGTATAAGCCTCCATTATTTATGAGGAATATATGTTTTAAGGGCTTTTATTGAAGCCCATATGTGAGAGAAAGGTGTTGAAGGCATGTCAGAGAGTTGTCCCCATGTTGGTAAAGACATTGTGCACCTATACAACAAGCAAGCCACCATACCTAGCTGCCATCAATCTAGTATGCAACAAGGAAATTTCTTACACATAGACATTATTGAATTGTCAGCACAAAACATGTAATTTCAAGGTTAAGCACTTTAGAAACAGACCTTCCACCATATCTGTTTGTCTCCTTGGTGGTGGGTGTTTTGTGTTTGCACAAAATACTAGATACTGGATGTGTCTGGGCTGATTGTGTGTTTTTGACTATTTATCTGCTCATGTAATTTTCCGAAGGCTGTAGGGAAGAGTTGCCCATAGCCTGTGGCATTTCTCCAGAGTCTGTGTACTCCATTAAAAGGACAGGATGATAACAAAATGGAAAACAGGGGACATACAGGAGGAGAATGTGCAACATTTTAAATGCAAGAGGTGAGAAATATTGCACAAGCAATATGGTTGAGAATCTGAATGTGTACAAAAAGCTTTCAGTAGAGGTGACCTGAAATAGGAAGTCTCCTTCTAAAAAGACATCTAGAAGACGGGGACTAAACACTGGTGCAGAGAGCAGACAGAAGTCAGGTTATGCTGACTGAGGGTTTATAGTGCAATAAAGAGTACAAAAAGTGCTTCCGTATTTTTGACAGGTAACAAGAAATTTAGGATCATAAAGAAAATAATCATAAATAGCACAGTGTATGGAACATTTTAGTATTGTAGATGCTAGCCAAATGAAAATGATCAGTATAAAAGCTGATAATGTAAAAGGAAACCTTAAACCAGCTGTCAAACCCCCTTAGGGGAAGCCAAGAGCTTACCTGAATGGTTTTTTGCGTGTCACCAACGCTGACAGGCAGTAAAGGCGAAGACAGATTCCATTCACTAGACACATTCACTTTAGTCCCATCAACTTCCACCTGTTTGGACATCATAACAGACTATTAATATAAAGGCAGGCATAAAGCTTTTCTAAAGTTCATTACTGCACACAAAGCAAGAGGCATTTTAAACAGATGGCTTCTAAGCAATCTGTCATGTTCACCAATCCTGTTATACGACAGGGTCCAAATATGTAAGCATCCAGCTATCTCTGGGGAAAGGTGAAGGACCTGTGAACATCTGCCTCTGGGTACTGCCACATCAAGTGATTTCCAGCAAACAACAAAATGCCAGCTAAATTGTGGGTGTTTGTAGACATGCTACATTTAACAAAATTAGACAGGTAATTTAGAAACATTGAGGTGACATTTTGCTAGTTATAGGACAGGCCTAGCATATAATATCCTCTCTGAGGCTTAGACCTGTGTATTACCTTAGAGTTTTTCATACTTCTAATTAATAAAAAAAAAAGCTTCAATTAGGAGTAAAATTTTATGCTATACTGTTTTTACAAACTTTTCTCAATAGCATCATACAGCACATAAAATGTAAAGACTGAGGAATGATTGAATTTTGAAAGGCTAATTTACTAATCAGTTGCATGGTTTTTGCAAAGAAGTTGATTATGTTTACAGTAAATGTTAGAAATCAGGGTAATTATTCCCACCACTTTGAAGTACCTTAGATTATTTCTAAATATTACACTTTCATTCTATCTGAATTCTGCAGCACCTAAAATAAACCTTCCACAAACCTGGAGAATGCAACAGTCAGTAACTTGAAAGATACATACAGCTATATACAAGTTTTATGCACATTATTTGCTATTTGTTACTATGTGTTTTATATTTTATCCGTTTTGTTACTGCACTAAACGTTCTGAGCTGATAACTTGTGTACTGTCACTTTTCTTGTTCTTGTTACATTTGTTTCCAGCTTACTATAAGGACTACAGAACTGTCAGAATGTCTCTCAATGGACAGATCCATGAATGACTGATAGAGAAACAATGATGACAATTGAGGAATGAAAATATGATTAGCTTAGAACATTTGATGATACTCATCTTTACAATGTCACAACATGAGTCAATATTGAGAAAAGATAAACCCAAAATGTGGATCCTTGTCCAGGGACCAGGAATTTAATGCATATGTCTGAATGGGAGGGGAAAAAAATAAAAGACATCAACTAAAAGTGGGCAAGTCAGCCAAATCACAAGTTAAGCCTATTGTTAGAGGTTAGGAGGTGTAAACTACTCAGAACAGATTTGTACATGTCAAAAAACATTTTGACTACAACAGTGTTTTTCTTTAAGATAGCCATACAAGTTTGCTAAAGATTTCATAAAAATTGTGTCAAAAAGCTGCATGGACATTGGAACATTAACAGAAAATAATCACAAAAGAATGGGAATGCTGAATTACAAAATGAAAAAAAGACCATATTGGAATTTTTCTGTCAATTCTCCTTGCTCTCCACTGATTTATAGGGTTACATGCAATATATCAGTCTTCTGGGTTGGCCAATATCCCTTGGATAGCAAATATTTATGCCAACCAGCTGTAATGGATGGTCAAATAATAAATATGCAACAATATTTAAAAAAATGCAAGACACATTCTACAGGGCTTACTTTTTTTTTCTATCTGTAAGCAACACTTAGCATATTTATAGAATAATAAATATGATATTAAGCAATCATTCACTGCAGTTAATTCGTTCAGAATCAGGTGTCTAACACAACAGAGAATGCATGGTGAAAATCACATTCATTGCTTCATCAATAGTCTCCTAGGCTTCTCTATTAATGTATTTGCTCTTGTAGGGGCTGTGTATTTTCTTCCTGGTCATTATTTACTTTACTGTAGAAAAAATGTTACCATAAATAGGACTATAGCTTTTATCTGTATAAAAAACAAAAACAAAAAAAAAAAAAACACACACACATTGTGCAAATGTTTTTTTTACAAATATACAGTTTGATTAAAATGAGAAGTCAAACAAAGCCCTATAGGATAATACAAAAATATATTCATTTTGTGAAATATAATCAATGTGGCTAGAAAGTATTATATGCTCATTTTCTGTAAAACAACTAAAAGTACCCCTACTTTGAAAATATAAAACAAGTTAACCTTGTGCGAGCCTACATGCAATATTATAATATTGTATAAATATATGCACTTTTAATTCCATGTTTCTTTTGCAATTGATTTTCACCAATGCATTAAAGCAGACCTAAAGTGACAAAACAAAAAACCCACCAGACAGTACTATTTGAAAAAAGAGACATGCAATATCTCTTCTGTCACATAATTTCCTGGCTCCTGGTGGCTTTTTGTTTCTGCTCCAAACTACACAGCCCATGCGTTGTGTACCTTGGAGTTCAGTTTTGTAGCTGCCAGGGATAATGCGCATGCACAGGACTTACATCGTCCAGTCACTGAGGGGGGTGGGGGGATTGTCTGGCTTGCTGCTGTGGAGTCGGGGGTGAAGATGGCAGCGCCCATTCATGCATCAATGACAGGTCCTGGACCTGTCATTGATACAGGGAGACAGCACAAGATAAGTATGTGCCATAATATGCTATGTATACTTGCTGCTTATGGCAGAGGCTCACCACCTACCAACAAGTATAATTCCACTTTAAACCCTGCACACACATCAGATAGACACCAAAATACTGTCAACGAGGTTTCTAGTGACAGGTGAATAAGTGAACACTGTACACACAAGTACTGTTCTGTTCTTTGGAAAGGGGAGGCAGAGCACAAGCGAGTGTCATTCCACTGTGCTCTGCTCTTTAGAAATACATAGTGACCATTCCTGATTGGTCATTCATCAATTCTCCGTGGCAGGGGACTGTTCTTGTGTTTGTCTCGGGCAACAGTCATCTAATGTGTAAATATTATATATTTTTTAAAAAAATGTGTTAGCTGCAAGAAATCCAAGCACCAAGCACAGCGATGTTTTTCTTTTGGGCTACATTCTTTAGGCTTTGTACACTTCAGATGATTCTTGACCAATATGAGCGGCCATGTGTACATAGTGTAGTCAAACGTCATTCAAGGATCCATAAACGAAAGGCGATGAACAACCACAATAGGCGTGAAGGAAGGCGAGCGGGTGTGGCATGCTTGTCCCCCCTCCCCCTTTCCATAGAACAGAACAGCGCTCATTTGTTTATTTTTAGTTTATTTTTTGTTTGCAATGACAATTGAGAGTGTACGCAGCCTAAGACATCTAGTTTTAAAGAAGCATATGTCAATAAACTGCTTAGCTCTTTTGAACAAACACCTAAATAGGGTAAATTCCAAACTCAAGAAGCCAAGTGTGTATGGTTTCCTGAATATATATACACACCAGTATTCCCCCAAGTGCCTGTCAAGTGCCTCCAATATGGTTTCAAGAAGCCTTTCAGAAAGACTTCAACACTTGTCCAATTCACATTCTATTTAAACACATTCCTCTCAACTAGAAATAAAATAGGAATGTCAGTTTGTTGTCCAGATGCACACTAAATATATTTTACCGTTATAAAATACAAAGGCTTCTGATTTATCATAATTATTGGGGTTCATCAACTCTTGGCTGACAAGCTTATAACAGATCTTTGTCTTACACAGTTGATAGTGCACCAAAGGTTTCATATCTAGCTATGGAACTGTTTATGACTTTTCTCAATCACCTATCTGCAATAGTTAAGAATTTTTAGAAAGCGTGATCATAGATGTAGCATACATTTTGATCCAATCACAGTTTCTGTTTGAGGATTTTGAAAAAGCTGCTCCAGCTTGGTAAATTTCGCACAAATACTTGCTGCCAGTCACCAGAAATTGAATTCCTCATAATTTTCCCAGTAAAGTTTTCAGCCTCTTCCTAAAAGTAAAATATGTAGTCCTACAATTGTCACATAATTGTAACTAGCACAAGGTCAATTCCAGGCCATATTGATTTAAACATGGTTGAAATAAGGTACCACAGATGGTTCTTCGTATTTATATCCAAGAGTAGGGGCGCTACACTTGGTGATATTCTACACTAACACAAAACTATATTCAGAACACAAAAACACAAATTCACACAATCTAATAAATAAATTTACCTAAATTCTTATTAACAAACTGGCATACAAATATTGAAACTATACAAAAGCTTCCGAAAAAAAAGTTTATCAAGACACGTGTGCAGGTCTTGTAGGGACTGGCCTAGTTTTTTATTTATGCTGTGGTGCTGGCTGAACCTGGATGGATCTAGTTTTTTTTTTTTCTCACCTACTCATACGCACATCAAGCAATAGTCTAGGCCCATATGAAACAGCAACTGGGGAACTTATGCATATACCATGTGTCATGTTTTTACTATTCCTTTAATACATTAAGAGGTTGGTTGCCCATTTTATAGGTTTTAACAGTTATGGCTCTATTTATAAAACAGGGAATTTGACATTCCCTCTTGGCAATCAATTACTGCCGCTAAACTGAACACTATTGAAACACATGGACCTAGAAGATTCCCACAAGGGAATGTCTGATTACCTGTTTTATCTATAGAGCTCTTAGTGTTGTATTTCCACTCTGTTTATGTTGGGGGCTTTCTATTTTACAGTGGTGCTCTTGCACCAAATCTTGTCTGAAAAAATCTAATTCATTTATATGCGAATACCCTGTCCTACCCCAACCTGGATTTGATCATATTGCAATATTCTATAAAACACACAACTATTTGCTGTCCTTTGTGAGTTATATGTAAGTAAATATCTGAGGTTCCACCAATAAGATAAAAGTAGTATTAAGCTTGAAATCTTTAATACAAACTATGGAAATTCGTTTAAATCTATATGCAATTATGTATGTCAAAATGGTATAATTTTGAACAAAAACATTGTATGAAGAAACTTGTTTTGGCTTTGTACAGATAGTAAAGAATATGGTCCAGATATGGGCAAGGTGAAGCCTGGGAGGCTGGTTTAACCCTATTAGTTAATGATTTAAAACTGCATCTTTACTGCTGTGTGTTGCAGTTTAAAATCATTTGAATAATAATGATGGCTTACTTGGTTACTTGGAAATAAAACCTTCTAAAACAGGACACAATACCTCTTTGTAGCTACCATCACACTTGCACATCTGCAAAGTTGTTTGGTTAATTTCCTCATAGCACAGTGTAAAAATTTAATAGGCGCTTCACCAACTGCTGTGAGTTATAAATTATTACTACAAATTATAACCTGAACTAACACAAGTAGGTAAAAAAAAATCTATAGCACATGCTTTGTCAGCATACAAAATAATATTCAATAATTAACTCCCTTTTGAATGACACACTGCTAAAGAGGTCTGAAGCAGCAGGAGGCAGTTTGAACCAATCATTAGGTGCTATATATGGTATATCCTGAATACTAACTATTAACTAGAAAGAAGCCGTGCTATGCTCTCTGCATAATAATTCTAGCTCCAAAATTAATGTCACCTTTGTTTCATCTAAAAGAACACTAACATATAAAAGCAGAGATATTTTTCTTTGGAGATGCAAATAATAATAATAATAATAATATGTTAAACCTTTCAAAAATGAAGCTTTCCCAAAAAGTCTTATCTAAATACAGAATTTTTGACAGTTGCTTACATTATCCAAGTTTTAGACGGGGGGGGGGGGGGGGGGGGGGGGCAATTATCAGCAGCTAGTCATACAGCATGTCATTCCTTTAGCAACAACTGATTTTGGTACATAAAGTCTCCGACAGTCATGCAAAGTTATAGGGTTTCATTAATAAAAAATACTTCTATAACTAAAATAGATATGCGACTCCTAAATATACATACACACACACACACACACACACACACGAGCATATCTGTGTATACTGACATATACATGTAACCAAGCTAACGCAGCTTCCTGTGGTGGAGTGGCCAGAATGCTGCCCTGCTCCTGAAACCAGAACGCAGT
Source organism: Pyxicephalus adspersus (assembly GCF_032062135.1). Taxonomy (NCBI): domain Eukaryota; kingdom Metazoa; phylum Chordata; class Amphibia; order Anura; family Pyxicephalidae; genus Pyxicephalus; species Pyxicephalus adspersus. Next base: position 61,545,004 of record NC_092858.1, read on the forward strand.
TGCCACTCTCATTTAGGATGTGCCTGCAACCACAGTGAGCATCAAAACCATTAAAGGTAATGGGACTAATAGCATTGTCACTGCTACAATCTAAGCAAAACTGTTTTTATTGTTGGTCAATGCCAAGTTCGGAAGATACATCCCTCTATTTATCTTTGCATTTTGAGCTGTCACCAAAGTAAAGCCCAGTACAGACAAGTAGATTTGCTGGCAATTTTGTGCTAAACTGACCAATCCAATCAATTAATTGGTAGTAGTCCCAAAAAACTGCAAGTTTACAAGTTTGCCTTTCCAACTGTTTTTCTTTGATAGAAAGCAATTGAAATTCAAGTTGGATGTAACTGATCATTCATACAGACACTACAATTCATGTACTTTTGATTGATAATTACCAACACATCTTCTCTGCTGAGTTAGCAGCAAAATTCATTTTAGAATAATTTTAGATATGGTTGTTTTTCGTGTATAAATTGGAAATCTGTCTACTAGCCCAAAGTAGTAAGGGAATATCCCTCAATTGGGACACATTTTGCTCTGACAGCAAGATTCTTTAAATTGAGATGTATTTACACTCATTCACTATTACATTAAAGCACAGGAAAGAAAATAAAATCTCAACTTTACATTATCAGTAAAACATGGTGTTTTAAACCTGGTGTTTTAAATCCTCCCTACTCTATCTTAAAAAAAAAGTTTCTACTATACAGTAAAGCAGAAAGTAAAGTAGTGATAATATAAACTGTAAAAGTCAACAATATTCTTAAAAATCAGCTATTACATACTAGCCCTCCAGCATATTTTAAGTACAATATTCTTGTTTTTATTTACCAATAACTTCATTTATTAGGAGTCATTAAGGTTTGGAGATCTGATTTAGATTCCAAATTGGTACACACAGCCTTATAATGAATTTGCTCAATACAAATGGCAACACAAAATACTGTGTTTTGTTTGTTAACTAGGACTATCTATCCAATAATATGACAAAGGTATAGATCACATTACGTTTAGAAGACATGTCTGTACAAAGGTAACTGATTTTCTTTTTTATTGTAACCGTATGTGATTTATTTTTTTTGAGAGTTGGTTCTCCCATCCAGTGTTATCATGATGAACATGAAGGAATTACCTAACTCATATAAAGTAAATATCCGGAAATACATTGGTACTATTTGTATCTCACTTTCATTGAACATTTGTTCCAGATTCTGTTATAAAGCTATTTCAATTGTGTAAAGAACACATATTTAAAGTTATAACATTGGTGGGAATTATTATGACCTTGTGAACTTGGATTTCACACAGGATACATTACAGTGTCACCAGTTTCCAGGTCACGTTTCTCTTTATTCATTACGGTACTGGAAAATATTATCACATTTCTCTTTTATGTCCATGAATTTGATTGTGCCAGCTTACATCTGACCATTACAATCAGCAAGAAATGTTATAGGTAACATTAAAACACAGACAACAAAATGTTGAAAGCAGAATGAATACCACCAGTCTATCGTTAAACATTTGTTCTTGTAAAAACATTTTAATCGTCAATTCTAAAAACACTTCCAATAAGACTGAAGTCATCTGAACATGGATTTTGTGAATCCATTATGCAATCCGAATGGGAATTTCCCCAAAAAAATGAAAACATAATCTATCATGAAGCAAAAATGCCTGTTTAGAAAAACCCACTGAACTGAAGCAGTTTTTCCACAATGCAAAGAAAAACCTTTTCAAAATATATAAAGCCTGATGTATTTATCCCAAAATCTGTATCGTTTTAATCCCTGTTACTTTAGCTGGGTAATTTGTTCTGTATTTATTGTGTTAAAAAGTGCACCTCTTTCAATTTTGTAACACACCAGCTAACACAACTGACAAAACTTCTGCTGTTACAGAGGTGGTCATACTTGCTGATGGGCATTTAGTTAACAGCCCCTGGCTGCTATTTACCCTTCTAATTCATATACAAATGGTGAGAGTATACTTGGTTTTTCACACACTTCTCTGCATTTTGACTAAGTTTTTGTTAGTTACATGGTGTTATATATTATGTGTTGTTGTTCATCAGAGGTTGTATTTACCCAGTAATAAGTCTCGCTAATGACAAGATACGTAAAACCCTAGAACTGACTGCATATAATATCATTATAAAAAGTCTACTGAATGTACAATAAATTAACCCGACATACAACACAACATTTTTGAAATAGTGGCCCTTGAGGCTGCTACTTTGCATTGTGGCGTGTCCATTGCACAGTTTCATACAATCTGTAGACCATTTTTGTAATGAAAACAAGTGCAATTACCAGGACAGCCTTTCAGTTTTTTTCTGTTTCAATATATCTTATATCGTAGATAGCTAATTTCAACTGCTTTTATTATATCATCACTACTAAATTCTTAGTCTTACTGACTATCCATTATATGAATTTAATACAAATCAACAGCTTGACCTAATACAGTAAGACGTTCAATATAAGGGCTTACTTTCACTGTGTTCCACTACAGAGTGGGTGACAGAAAAGCAGAGAATGCTCATGTTATGCCACACACCTCCTCTGTACAGTCTTTCCAATGAAGTGGTTGAGAGCTTTGACATTACAGGTAATAAATGCATGCGGTTTAAAATGAAAATGTTATAACTTTGCAAAAAACAATGATTGATGAACTTTGCTTTGTAGAGAGGGAAGATTGGGTGTAAAAAAAATATATATATAAATAAAAAAAAAAAAAAAAAAGATTTTTGTTGGAGTTTTGCGATGGTATGTCGAATTAAAAACACCTGAAATACTTAGTGATTCTGACAGAAATTGAGCCAGCTCCTACATTACTGTGGTGGGCTGACTACATTGCTACACCAGAAGAAAGGGAGAAATAGGCAGCTGGTTTGGAAGGCATATTATTAATTCAACTGCTCAAGAACACCTGACAGTAAAGTTTGTCCTAACTATGACATATGTATCACATACATGCTAGGGGTTAACCCACAAGCCAATATAAACACCACTTTAGCCTAAACGGCACTTGGCTATAAATATAGTTCTAAAAAAATAAGCCGAAATTATATATATATATATATATATATATATATATATTTCATATTTAGTGCAATTTAACTCTTTATCTCATGAAAATTGTAAATAACAAAATAAAATGGTTTCAGGTCTTTTAGACAACCCAGGATTTATTCAGTGTGTATACCTTCTCAAAGCATAGCCGTAAATGGTATACCCTGTAGGGTATTACATTTTTTATAATGTATCTCACATATATGTTGAAATAATTAAAAAAAGGAGCTAACAATTATTCTCAAAATAAATAAAATGAATCTTTGCATGGAAATGGTACAGACAGGGGGATGGTGTGTAACATACTTTGTTTTCAAAATATTTATCAATAGTTAAAAGGCAAAGCAAGAAAACAGGCAGTGCTACCATTATAGTATGTTTGTTTTCATCACCAAAGCAGTAGCTTTATTAATATTAGCTTTCAGTATGAGTTATTAGAAACATATATATTTGTACAGTGATCCACAGTGACTAATTGTTCACCTAACATTAACAATTAACCTCCCTGTCTACACCCCAACACTTACCAAATATACAAAATTACCTCTTAGAGCAGAATTACAGTCTGGCATGACATACAATAAAAATCTCCCTCCAAATTCCTTATTGTTCATATAGGTATCTTCTCCTGTCTATACACCCATGAAATTCTCCAGACAGTGGGAGTCCTGGACACGTTTCTAGCTTGCTCAGACACCACAAGAAAGGGAAATATTTTTGTTTAACGCTTTAAGCTACTTAAAAATAATAGTGTTCCTAAAAGTAATAATTATATGGCAAATCTGTGGGAACGTTACTAATTTCATTCGACTTTTTAACCTACACAATGTAATTTAACCTTAAACCTTAACTGGCCCAAACACCTATGCCCATTGCTAAATACTTAGTTCTTACCTTTTTATCACTCTATAAAAAAAAAAAATAATAATTTGCAGAAACTATACTTTAATTAACCCCAACATTTAAACCATTATTTTATCTCATAAATGCATACTCCAATAATAATCCTAACCCTTAAACCTCTACTGCTAGTACAAATTCCAACTTCTAACACTAAATTACCTTCATAGGTGCAATGAACCAATCAAACTATATTTTTAATGATTTAAGGCAGTCAGGAAAATAAAGCTGTCCAATATGTAATGCAGTATTATAGTATTTTTCTTTTCAAATCATGGCTTTAAAAGCACTCAGTGAGAAAATGCCATAAATTATTTTCACAGGAAACAATAAAAACATTTGAAATGTAGTAACTGTAAAGGGTATTATTGATGTGACATAAGGTCTTCCAAAATGTTTTCTACCAAGCACTTATAATTTTTCTAACTGAAGTATAAAATCTGCTTCATACATATTTGTACAGGTGCTGGTAGTGGACTGAAATATTAAAAGTTAAACCTTATAGTTCAGTTCCAGTGGCTATTAAGATGGTAAATTATTCTTACCAAGCTAGTACAGCCTTTTAGGAGACATAATAAAGAAATGATAAAGGAAAATGTCCAGCCTGTAGAAAAATGTTAAGAAGGAGATTTAGAGAAGCACTGATGGAAGGGGCACTGTGTTTTTCATGAAAGGGGTAAGAAGTAATTCCACTTCAACTAATAGTAAAACATTTGGCATACCTGGAGAGATAAAAGATTACAGAATGCTCACCGATGAATTTGCAGAAATACTGCAATCGCAAAGAAGGCATGCATTGCCAATTGCCATTTTCACAGCTTGCAATGTATTTTTTTCCTCAGCTGTAATTTTCCCTACCACTGGCAATGGCTAAAATCAAATGCTAAGTATGTGGTTTCAATCAAAAGAACAAGCACTTTTATGCATTCAGATTTTTCAAGAGTTTAATTTCCGTTCTTTTCTTGCCAACTAGAGGCATATGTGAAACCAAATAACTTAAGTGCAGTAGCTTAAATACTAATTTGCTCGTTCTATTACCAACACATTACATTGCTCACTTGTGGGGCAAACTGCCAACGTGCAGCAAGAATTACATGTGGAATGGTTACTGCTAACCTCAAAGTAAGTTACAAAACATGTCAACAGTATGACAAGTTTCATTACATTAAATGTAGTCATAACTATTCTCTTTAAAAGCCTGAAATAAAACATGCCTAACGTAGTAGGAGATTTTGGGGCACAGCTGTGAGAGCCCCTATCACTCTATATATTTTTACAGAGACTGGAGAGAGTGTGCACACTTAAAAAGAAGTGTAAAACAAGATTTAAAAGGTTTCCATATTATCAACCTCCAATACATTTATTTTTTCTTCTGTACATTTTGTATAGAAAGCAATGAGCCTCAAAAATAGGTCCATGATGCTCATACCTTTTCGGGATGCATCCCTATCTTTGTTTTTACCTTGCACTTGTGCAATCATTTCAATTACAAAGTAAGCTCCCTCTGAAGAAGAAGAAGAGCTGCGTGACCACATCATTTATTCAATCCAGAGGCACTACTGAGAGAAGTGCCCAGGAGAGCATTGTTAGTGGCACAATGGTTATTTGCTGGTGGCGATAGTAGTGTATTGCTGAAAACCAGGGCTCCTAAAACAGAGGGTAGACAAACAGCATTTGGATCGGACAAAGATGATAGTGTTCTGAACAAACCATGGGAACCAAGTGGAAAAAAAAAAAGAGGACACTGGAGTGAATAAAGAGGTAGGTACTATGTGACAACACCAATAAAAAGTCAAAATATGAGAAAACTTGTGAATTTTCATATACATGAAATATGCTGTAGATTAGCCATAGTTGTTATGTTTCTGATAGGATGTCAGGGATAACATTATGATTTGAAGATATGAAGTTCTGTTTCAGATAAAATCCAGTTTGAATTACGAAGTCTGCAATGACTGAATGTCAACTTATGTGTCTTCAGATACGCCTTAGTTGTATTACATTGCTGTATACTGGCTGTAAATATGGTATGGTACAGAAAAAAAAGTGTGGTGTTTGCTTGGTGGTAATTTGAAAATTGAATTTTAATTGCTGAACTAAAGTCACTTTAATAATAAAAAAATACATTTTTAAAATGGCAACTGCAAAGGTTTTATGGCCTCAGCTTTTGTAATTACAGATGCAGCCCAGCTTTCACTAACCTATGCCAATTTACATACTGCTTTTTTCATTTAAAACAAAGATGCCATATGAGATGAGATAGATGTTTGCAAAAAGCATGAATTCTTCATAAAAATGTGATATATAAAATAAACAAATTTCGAAACAAAGTTGTTTTGAAATAACATGTTTTGCATATTGTCTAATATTCAAATAGAGTACTGTTTTATACAATTTAAAAAAAAAATTTCATGAAAAACAGTGGATCACTTTTGGTACAGAAATCTAGACCTCAGTGTAACGCTCAGGAGGTTAAATAGAAGTCGCAAATGACAGACGAAAACAGTGACACAGGAGGAGAAGACGTATAGCAAGTACAGAAAAATATGACAGGCATTATAACCCTTTCCCATCCTATCCAAAATTTGACCACAGCTTGCCTGCAAAGTAGATACAAACCATAAAAGGATTATATATATTCAGCTAATACACTGATAAATCAAAAAAATTACCAAACAAGAAAAATTTACAAAAGTGTACCAATTAATTTAAAGGAATAAATACATAAATTCTGAATGGTGCGGTAAAGGCAAGTGTAGAAAAGTATACTAAAAATGTACTCGTTGTTTAATATGCTTATAAAAGGCCTAGCAAGTGGAAGAAAATTCAAAGGTGCACCCAAATACAGTAACAGAGCATGCAAAAGTATGTGTTTGTGCACAGACAACTGAAGCACTTGTTGTTGCACTATTGGGTAGTGCATAAGTGCAAGTTGAAGCAATAGTAAGAAGCATACAAAAGGTCCATCACTGAAGTGGTGGGCAATGCTGAAGTGGATGTCTATGCAGTGGAGGTGAGTAATAAGGTATGCATTGGTGCTGTGGAAGAGAGGTGAGTAGGGTACTGCATGGTATGTGGTAGAGCGTGGCATGGCTCACACTGGTGTAGTGGCATTGAGCAAAATATTTATATTTTGTAAAATAATGCATTTTGGTATTAATAAAGAATGTTAAAAAAAAGAAGAATGCTAAAAATAAAAAGTGCTACTGCTGATTTTACTAAGAAGCATTGTACTAGCATGCAGGCAGATGGGAAGCTAATCAAGAAATGTAGAGAAATGTAGGGTTCCACATGTTCCCGGATGAGAATGGTTGTCTTACATGCTCTTAGCAGCCACTTCTGGTCTAGATTCATCTACGCTATCTGCACATCATGTCCCAGTGCGGACTTCCTAATACTGACCATGGCAGCACACGTCTTTGAAATGAGCACCGGAACTGCTGTTAATAGTCAGTCACAATGCTGGACAGCAGTTGAGAGACAGCAACAGAGTACTGTCACTATAACAGAAAATGCCTAAACAAAGAATTTTTGGTAGTTTTCCAAAACAGCATGTGGTGATAGGGATACAAAGTCAAAAACACCGTGATCATTAAGGAACATACTCTATGTTGATCAAGAAGCCTCATATCCTCCTTTGGTGTACAGTACCATCTGTATGCTGATGACACTCAAATCTATCTGTACACCCCTGACTTGTCTCCCTTAGTCCTGGATAATGTTTCATACTGCTTGTCAGGCATCTCATCATGGATGTCTGACTGATTTCTAAAACTAATAATAATCTTCCCCCCCTCAAATTCCATATCACCCCCTGATATTCCTAACCGTTAACAACACTGTTATTCGTCCCTTCACTTAGGCACATTGTCTTGGCGTCACCTTCCATTCTGCTTTCTTACTTACCCCCCATATTCAGAACATTTCCAGGTCCAGTCGCTTTCACCTGTGCAACATCTCCAAAATCTGCCCCTACCTGTCCCCAGAGACCACCAAACTCCTTGTACACGCCTCTTATCATCTCGTCTGGACTACTGTAACATTTTCCTCTCTGGTATTCCACTAACCTCTCCCCTCTACAATCTATTATGAATGCTGCAGCCAGACTCCTCCATCCTTCTTACCGCTCCTCTTCAGCTGCATCTCTTTGTAGTTCTCTCCATTGGCTTCCATTTCACCTAAGAATCAAATTCAAGCTCCTATGCTTTGCCTTCAAATCCCTCCACTGTTCTTGAGCAACTTATCTTTCTGACCTGGTAGAAAAATACCCCCCTACCTGCTCTCTTCACTCCTCCAATGACTAATGACTTCCCCCACAACTAATATGCATCGCAGGGACAGGATCTGTAATTTGCACTAAGAATATGGCAGCATGATGTACCTGTACAGATGTACTTAGCACATTCCACCCATCTATATACAGTGCTGTGACCTGTGCTAGATGTATTGCTCTATTACAAGCCAAAAATATCAGTGCTTAATTCTTTATTTTCAGATAAAAGGTATTGAGAAATCCCGCTTTGACAGCAGATGGTTTTTGGTTTACTCTCAGTCAGATCTTGCCAAGGGACATTGTACAAATCACATTATCTCCCTATGCCTCCAGAACACAAAATTACATGTTATTTGTTAAATATGCAAATTGTTAGATATGATTTCTAATTTTACATGTAAAAACGTAATTCTGTCTCTTTGAAATATGCATATATGTATATTTGTACAGCTGAGCAGTGGTTTCTATTAACAAAAATGACTACTAAAAAAAATACACAAATGAAGGCCAAAATATCTTTCACTTCAATGATGAAATACAATTTGCTGAAGAATAAATTCACTGGTACAGATAAGAGATGGTATGTAGTCTTTTAAAAATGAATGTCAGCTGTAGATGGTTAGCACACAGACATATCTGAGATTTTTTTTCTTAAATGTAAAAGAATAAGTGCATTTGGAATGACAACATTTGTAGAAAACCTCGCAGCTGCAAGTGAAATAAACTAGATGAAAGAATTTTTTAAGTGCTGGCACCTTGGCATCAGTTAATGGTAACATCTTTTTAGAAAACAGAAGTCATTTTAATTTAGAGGGTTTAGCCTATTTATTTCTGTATGTTTGAGAAACCTGCCAAAGCCATCAAGTCTGTTTGAATGTGTGTAACAAATCTATAAATTCTGCAAAATGGCCTATACAGCACTGATCTCTGACTTGTCAGTCTCAGACATTGATACTAAATGATCTCTAACAAACAAAGCTATGTTTTCTCAATAATAACAGTTGTATAAACAAAGAGAAACCAACATCAAAAAGCTGTAAGACAAGCAGCCCTAAACTCCCCTATCCTTTGAAGGCACCCGTTTGAAGAGAGGTGTTTCTAGTTATGGGTGAGTGAAATGAGAATTCAGCAGCGAGAATTGGACCCTCAGTTCCTGTGAAAAGACTAATTAGATCCATGTGAGGAGCAGTCTCTGAAACATTTTCACACATTAAAGGAGAAGTTACTAGTCACTCCTTTCAGAAAGCTGTATCAAAACATTTAGTCACAGATGATGCGCTTTCCAGTATTCTGGAATATTCTAGCTAAGATCTCCATAGACGTTAGATGAAAGTCACCTGATCTCACCATCTTTAGATGTAATATTCAAAAATCTTACACGCATGAAGCAGCCTCATATACTTCAGCATGACAGTTGTAAGGGCGAGAAAGTCACCAGGCAGTTTATGGAACCTGGTCCAATTATTAATGTTTTCATCTATACAAGCCACTGTTTGTGGTGGATGAATTTAAACCTCCTTTCCCCTTCTCTTCTCTGACAACCTAAACAGGTACATTAGTTTGGCCTGTTTAAAGCTATATACACACACACTAGATTTATGTTGCTGGAAATGAAATTTAGGGATAATTTCCAATGACAATAGAATGAGTGCTGTTCAGTTCTATGGAAGGGGTAGAAAGAGGTGAAGCAGAAAGCACTTTGCTGTACCCTGTCATGAAAAAATACAGCGGTTGTCCCTGGTCAGTCAATTAGTGATCCACCCCGCGAGTCGCTAAGCGATATAAAGGGAGCCCTGTACATAGCACAGATTTTTGCCTTGGTGATCATTTTTATCAGGGAACAATTAGATATGTTCCTTTTTATTTTGTTAAAATATCAATAAAACTGTTTTGTTATATTTGACCAATAAAAAAAGAAATAACCTGTTAATCCTGTAAAATCTGTGCTCTCTGTCTCTTGTGAATATTATCAGCTAGTATTGTTCCCATTTCTTTCTGTGTACTACAGAACATCTCCGGCTATGTTATGTAGAAGTGGTTCTTTTGTGCAACAGTCTTACTTTTTTTTTTTTAATTATTTTATTACACTTCTAGCAGGAGGATGATATGCAAGAGGGAAGAGAAGATTATGGCAAGAGATGTCATCCAACAACCTTAATGAGTCAACTTTATACTTACAATACTGCAAAAATTTAAAAAATAACAAGCACGCTGTCAATGCTGCGGATTTATATAAAAAATGTTTAGTAACAAAAAATTTGTACTGTAAGAAATAGAAAATTCAGTATTGCATGTCACATTTATTTGTGGTTTTTGAAAGTGACCTTTGGGGGTCTGTCTTAATGAGTTTTATTTCAACTGTGTTTTGCATTTCCACACAAATCTTTGGGAATGCAAAATATGCTTAACACAAGTTAAATGTAAATTGAAGGTCAAATGCACATGTCAAATGATTATGTCATCAACACATGTATATAAGTTGTTAGGTGTTGTGCAGTCTTCACAATGATAATCGGTTTGTACATTTTTTTTTCTTTAAAGAAACACAACAGTTAAAATTACTTACAGAGAAGCGATCCTTCTCTTTCCTCACAAAAACTGAATGAGTAGTTCCATCCAGCAGAACAGAAAGATCCCATGTCTTTAAATTATTCTTCGCAATCGGCACTCTGAAAAGACAGACATGTTTTATTAAATTTATATTGAATTCAAGTTATGCAAGAATGCTCATTCATATTAGTTCAAAATATCCCAGTAAAACAAAAAATGACAATCTATGGAATTTAATTATGATTATGGTGATTAAGTTAAACTTATTAAGAAACTCTAATTTTTTACTTGGTGAGATGTAGGATGCATGTCATAAGTTACACCACTATTTTTAAAACAGACATTGTATCCTATGGGGACAATATCTACGTTTAGCAATTGTAAACAAATTTTTACGTCAAAATACTTCATAAGTATGATACCTTTTCAATTCTGTTACCATAATATAGATATTATTTGTTTAGAAAAAGGTTGGACACTACTATACAAGGAAAAAAAACATTAAAATAAAGAGCAAACCCTTCTTTTGTTAGCATTAGGTATAGCAGTATGTGTGTGATTAAACTGAATTGGAAATAAATTCATTTGCAAATTCTCTGTACATAAAACTAAACCCCATAAAGAGTGCAACAGGTAAAAGTAGTGAAAGTCTCTACGATAACAATTGGAGACAAGAATCTTAAGCTAGGTACAAGCATGCAATAATTTTCGTTAGAAAAGGAACGACTAAGGATTATGCACGATTATTTTGAATAATCCTATTGTGCACAATTCTGTACATGCTGTAACGATACGATCGTTCAAATATAATCCACCAATAATGTACACACGCTAGATACGATCGTTTGAACGATGCAGGAAGTGACTGCAGAAAGTGTACTGCAGAACCATCCACGATCACTGAATGACCGCACACACAAAAGATTGCGAACAATCGTCGCCCAATCAGATCCGCCGGGACGGTCATTTGTTTCCAGTGACAATCTTCGTTCATAGGCGTCGTTGTGCACTTTTTTTTCTTAACGATTATCAGACGAACAGACGTTAGTCGTTCGTTTCCAACGATAATTATTGCACGTGTGTATGCAGCTTAAGTTGTGTCAGACGCCTGCTGGGTGAGAACAGAGGTGTCTGTGAAGAACTCCGATTGGATAATGTCAGTCTTTTATGTTCTGATGAGGATGATGATGATGATGACATTGTTACATACGAACACTTCTTTAGAAAGGCTGACAACAGGTCCTTTGGTAAACCTATAAAATATTGACTATGTTAAGAAGTATGAAAAACCTTGTATTAATCTATAAATTTATTTTACATAATCAATGCAGATGGCCCAAAGCAAAACGATACAGACCATAGTAAATGAATGTCAACATCCTTACACATTTAGCTTGTTTTAGATAAAGGCTATACGCTACTGAAATGCTAGTCAGCAACTAAATAATAGTATCATAAAGAAAATTGAGGGGCTAAATGGTGGGAAGTCAGTAAACCTTAAAGAAAAAAAAGGGGATAATTGGCAGGAAGTCAGTACCTAAATTTAATGTGAATATTATTTAATTCTTATTAAAAAAATGACCAGTGCCTCTACATTACCTTTTTCTGTTAATACTATATTTATAAATCCAATTCAAAAAAATCCAAAACAGTACCTGTCAGTAACTGCACCCATTGGATGATTAAAAAAATAAAGGATTTGTTGTAATAAGAGAAACATCAGAAAAGATATGCAATGAAAGACATCAATTTTAAGCGGGACTTTTTAAGCCAGTACCATCAATTTATTACAAAAATAACAAAACTGTAATAATGATAAACATTAAAAACAAACATTTCAAATACATAAAACACAATAAAATTGTGGGTGTGTTTATAATGATCTCTCCTTACAGAATACCCCCAAAGGGTTTAAATTCTGAATTACTTCTCGACGCCTTTAGCGTTTGTACTTCCAGCAGCCCTCTTATTTAAAATTGTTGCAAAGAGATTATTCACTAATTAGCTAAACGGGGTTTGAATATACCATTGCCGCCATAACCACCTCCTTTCTTGCAACAAATTTAAATAAGAGGGCTGCTAGAAGTACAAACATCAGACTTCTCCTCCTCTTCCTTCTGTAGAAGCGTTTTTTTTTCCAAGCGAAACGCGTCAAGAAGCAATGGGTATTCTGTAAAGAGAGGTCATTCTATACACCCACAATTTTACTGTGTTTTATGTATTTGAAATGATGTTTGTTTTTAATGTTTATTATTAATAAAATTTTGTTATTTTTGTAATATATTGATGGTACCGGCTAAAATTGATGTCTTTCATCTCATATCTTTTCCTTTGAATGTTAGGGATGTGGCCTGTTTAAGATAAAGAAATGTATATAGGTGGATGTTTCTTTAAGTAAAAAAAAGAAAACATTTAGTAATGCTAATTATGCAAGAACTGTACCCTGACAATATGACCTTTAGTGCTGAATTCTTCCTGAAAAATATTAGTCTCTGAAGATTTAGAGTGGGATATAATGATATCACTACTGTGCTGTTCATTGTTCTCCTTGATGAAACTCTGAAATAAAGAAGCAATGCTCTGACTCCACCAAGATGGCCATCTGCACAGAGAGACTCAGCGTGATACAAGGCATGGTTGGTCAAAAATGGGATCGGGTATCGGGTGAGTATATTATTTTAGTTATTTTATCACACCTTTGTCGTATAGGACGCACTAACTTTTCCCCCCCCCAGTTTTGGGGAAGAAAAAGTGCGTCTTATACTGCAAAAAATGCGGTAAAAATAGCCTTTTTTTTTTTTTTTTCTTGTTGCGATGCGATGCTGAAAAAAATGAAAACAGAATGTGAACAGCAAAATATTACAGAAAAACAGCAGCTAAGATGTGGAGAAACTTGTTTCCCCTCCTTCAGTGATCACAATAGTTGTAAAGTTACCCTGTAGGAAGTCACAAGGTTAGATGCAATATCAGTGAACTGAGAAGTATTGGATCATTCCAGAACAAACATGGTGACAGCATTCTATGAAAAAATGCTGATAAGGGCATTTACAACACCCGGTCTCTTTAAAGGTAATATATATACCTGAAAGTATTACTGCACTTAATTCAGCAGGCAGGCAATTGATGTTTAAAACATACAGGATTTTAAACCTACTTTGAATAAGTTTAGTGAAACATGAAAGTTTAAAGGAATACATCAGGGTGGAATTGTTTCAGGCTGCTGGGAGTTACTGTATTTTGTCTGCCTTAAGAAAAACATGGTACACAGCTATTGTGGTGTTTTTTACTGATACAGTAGTTCCAGCTGGCTAATGTATGCAAACATTACAAGTAAAAGGACTGAAATAAAATTACAGAATAATTTTAATAGCCTGTAACATTAATACCGTGGTGAAAAATGTAAACCCCATAGGGTGAAAATGATCACCGTGTTTTAATACATACAATTTCTGCATTACTTTGGTGGATTTTATTTACATATGCATTACCAAAATAAAAAGACAAATTATGAATTCTATAAAAGTGGTGCAATTAAAAATGCAGTCATGAAAGCAAACTACTGCCTTAAAACAATGGCCAAGAATGAACCGATCATTAAGAAATTTATCATCACAGCACTAGCAGCAGGTGGCATGTAAAATGATCAAGAATAATGTAGAGGGTTCAGTGGCAAGTGAGGTCAGTTTCACACAGAAATCTTTGTAAGAATAAAGACAAAAAAAAAAGGGGAACCTTGAGTAAGGGCCATTCATCTGAACCTAGTTCAGAGAATTTCTAGCACTGAAATATATGTTATGCAAGCACATAGATGTATTCAGTGGGGATAGACTGATGCAAGCTACATGGAGACTACAAAGCAGCCCTCCCATGGTTCATGAATAAGTCAAGGAAATGGTCAGGGGATCGTGGGGGGGAGCGATGTTTAGACAGATGGCCCACTGAAAACGCCTGAAATAGGGCATAAGCAATTTTATTGAAACTTCAGATCTACCCTTTTATTTCTTCCCAACACCACCCTAAATGTTAAAGACACTCAAACAGGCATGTAGTAAAATGCCCTATAGGTACAAACAACTTGTACTATGAAAGTAGTTGCAGTGTAGAATATGACTGATTAGAAAGAAAGAACAAGGCTTGGCATTCATAATCACTCAAATGTCAAATCCAAGAAAAAAAAAATCTAAAATTATTTCAGAGATAGCAACTCAAAGTTTTTGTCATTCCAAGTAACCAACACCCCTAAACTGACTTTTAAATGGAATTTATATATTGGTCTCAATAGTACAGTGAATGGCACACAGTGAAATAATTAATTGTTCTTCAAGAAGTTTCTCCATATTTTGTAGAGATGTATTTTGGTTAAGCTTTCTATAAGGGTATACATTTCATTAACCCTGGTGCAATTAAACATATATGTCCTGTAATACAACAGAAGTGAATTTGTTCATCCTGGTGTTCTTTAAATCTCTCTTCAGAACTATGAGGGGGTCAGCATTTGCATTAAAGGTTGGACCAGCCATGTAAACCCATGTAAATAAAGCACAGAAGTCATCAAACCCAATGATAATTCAATGATCCACTGCCATGTTTCTATTGGGTGTAATGTTTTTAGTGAGTATTATTTTAGTTGAGTTCAATGAAAATTACAGTCATGTGGCTGAAATTACAGTGCCCATTGCAGGTTGAAGACCATATAGTACAGAATACCACTTTCCCAAATAAGAAACTTCCCTCATAACTGGGGGTCCATTAATAAATTGTATGTATCTACATTTTCACAACTGTATATCTAATCATAAATCATTTAAAATGGTTCTAAGTTTGAAACGTACTTCTTATACATGAATAACATACAAGATAGTTTTACTACCTTGTCTTGAGCCTGCAGAATAGGAGAATAGCAGTTTTCCCTTGTTTAGGTTATTCTGTCAATGCATTGTAGTATTACACACTCTTGTTTAGCTTCAGGTGACCCCCTACCCAGACAGACGTTCTTGATAATTCACATTTCAAATGTATTATTTCCTGGATATTATTAAAGTATTCCAGCTATGCCTTAAAGACTGGCAGCAATGTGGTCCTGTCCTAAAACCACTAATAGGTGAAATGAAAAACATCTTGTTACAATGGCACTTGTTAAGTAGAGGGTGAACAGTAAGTAGCAAATGAACATTCAGTCCTTGAAAGTGATATGTTGAAATCAGAAAACATGGGCAAGCTAAGGATTTGAGAGCCTATGACAAGAACTAAATTGTGATGGCTAATAACTTGGTCAAAGCATCTCTAAAACGGTTAGTACCTACCTAATATGGACCAAGTAAAGACAACCTGTTAACCAGCATCAGGTTCAAGCATGCCCCAAGGCTCATGGATGCACATGGTTGGATCCCACAGAAAAGCAACTGTAGCACAAATAGCTGAACAACTTCATGCTGAAATAAAGGTGTCAGAACACAAAGTGCACTGCAGCTTGCTGCATATTGAGCAGCCCAAAGTGTCTGTGCTGACACCTGTCTACCTCTAAAGCCACCTACAACAGACATATGAGCATCTGGAGTATGTTTTATTTTAATCTATATGAATGCCTGGGGAAACCTGAATAATTTAATGATTAGGTAGAGGTAGTATGGCTCAAAGGATGTTTTGCTAATGACAGTAATATGCACATAGTTTTGACTGATTAGTGTAAATATTATATACTTAAAATTAAATATTATGTACAATTGTATGTGTCACCTAATTTTTTTAATGTAACCATAGCGACTTGCTCCAGAGTTTGTATTTGATATGGACAAAAAACATTTAAGTTCTGCACAATGCTGGCAGAACAATAAAAGGATAAAAGAGCTGGATATTTGTTTTGGGGGAGCCCATTAAGGACTTTTAGTCAGAAAGTGACCTACATTTGGTTTGTGGCTCTGTCAAAACATTCTGTTTTAAGCTACTGATTTGTAGTACTTGTCTAATGAATGATTTGCTGTAGCCACTCTAGTTAAGCCTTCCATCTTCAAATATTTACATACATTATATATATTATTATATATTATATCTATTATATAGAGAGATGGTTTGTCACTGTGTCAAGACAAATACGTGGTTTAGAAATAAAAAGGTTCCTTATCAAGGTAATGATGCAGTTAGTGCATGTTTTCGCATGAAACGGGTACACGATCAGCCTGTATCATGGATGGGCTAGTGATGAAATAGTCAGCATGGGAGTTATCTCATCCCAGTAAAGCCAATCAAGATGGCCGAAGATCATCTCTGGGAGGAAGAAAAGAAGAAAGATGATGGCGCCCTGTGATGAATTGTGGATAGGCAAGTCACACAGGTTTATTTTAATGGTACAGAAACCTTTACATTTCCAAACATACAAAATAATTCTTTTTTTATAACAAACACTTTGCTATTAAAAACAAAGTAATACAATTTTAAACCACAACATAGGTTGTTAATGTTCCAGTGATCGTGTGAATTATGGAAAAAAAGCAATGCACCAAGAAGCCATCTGGGGTTTCTGATTTTGGTACATATATTTTAAGAGTGGAGATAAATCTACATATTAGTGGGTGCATCACTGTGTCTACCTCTTGCACTACCTCTGATCCTTTTGAATTTGGCAAGCCTACATCCCCAAAGTCACAAGATATTTTTTGTGAGTTATTGAAACACTATTTCTACTAAAGAAGCCATGGGCAAACACACAGGGAAACATGCAAGACTAACATTGTGATGTCACATTGTAATGTTTCAGGACCCTGTGTTGACCTAGTGATTGACATATGTGGTAGCCAATGTGGAGGCTCAACTTCACTAGGAAAAAACATAGGCACTGTAGATCACTTTCTAAAATACAGAGCAAAAGAAAGAAAACCAACCTTGTGCATTGCATGAATAAAAATTTAAAAAGGCAATATAGAAAGGTAGGTAGGTAGGTAGGTAGATTTAAATTATGGGTTACATTTCAAAAGGTAGGGCGGAGTAACTTGGAGGGAGAGGGCTCCATCTTTCTGGAGGTTAACATTAATGTGTATGTGAACTTCCATCTATGTCGTTATAAGGCAACAAATCAAGCTCTTCTTTGGACTTTTAGACAATTGCCAATCAAGAACCAAGTATGAAGACAGACTAACAGTACAAAACAGGACAATTATGTCATGTATTATTGCAAAATTTATTTTCTTAAAATTTTCACAAAGATCAGTTTAACAGAGACCTCCTCAAGTGGTACAGGCCCTAAATAAAATTCATCTACATAGCAGTTATGTTAATATTGAAATTCTAATGGAATAAATAAATGTATTCATGCAAATGGAGAGACCATACCTCATATTGATTTTCATTGTCTAACCAGAATATTATGTTGAATATACAAGGAGCTAAACAGCTAGTGCATGTACCAAATTTACAGTTCCGGTGCTCTAAAGGCAAAACACTGCAATGTGCACATGAAAGCACCCACAGTATGATGTAGGACAAGGACAGAAGATTAAAAAAAATCAAAGAGAAATCAAGCAATTATGTTTTGTAGTCTAGCACTGCTAACAACAGTTGTACAGTAGCAGTAGTAAAATGCAATATTGTTTAATATAAAAGGGATGATTAAGATTGCACATGCTAGATACATAGACTATTCTGGAAATTACCAGAGCTAATGGACGTTATACTTGCCAAGGTGTGCAAAGGAATATTCAACCAAATGTAGATTTGTTCCAAAAAAGCAATTTTTGTAAAAAATGCTTTCAGAGTGAAGAGGCAGAGAGTCCGTTCCACTAACACTTAGATGCTGAACACCACCAGCGGAGAGCAATCAAATAACAAAATGCTTACAAAATGACACATCCTTATTTAAAACCTATTTATTCATGAGAAAAAGAAAGAAGACAACCACAGCATTATGCTTTTTTGTATCTCTCCATGGTAGACTTCTGCACTGTTCCAACTTGTCTAATAGTCTTACTGATAAACCAACAGGAGTGTTCCTACTTCCACTGAAACCTTCATGACATAGTAGACTTTCAAACACTAAGAGTGGAAAGCCCTCTTATATGTAGAGACAGACATGAGTACACAAGTACTTAAATGAGACCTATACAGAGATATTATGTGTGCAGCCAATTCTGAACGCATTCTAAAGAATGCTAATTATCTGGATATAAAGCAGAATTTTTGTTTTAGTAGTTTTGGTCACACATCTACAAGTATGCAGATAATGGGCACAAATATAAGGAAATTAGCAGAACACCTGAGCTGCACACTCAAATGATGCAGCACAATTTGAATATGGAGAGAAATTGTGGTTATGGTTCATTCCATTTCCCATATTGTTAACAGGAAAGCACTAATTCAGCACACACTATTTCATAGTTATTACTCCTCTATATACCTACTATATACTTAATGAGTTATTGTAGAGATTTGTAGATTAGAGAGAGAGAGAATAGTCAACTTGGATTATTTCTCCCTCCCTTCTAACAATTACTAAAATAAGACATCATGTTATGTTTTCAGTGATTTTCTTGACCTTGTGTTGCAAGGGGAACATATTTAGGGAAAACTAATGTTTAAAACATTAGACAAAGTAGGGAGGGGGAGGGGATGGGGAGTATTGATAAGCAAATAGTTTTTAGCCATTTAACCAGCATGATATTGTGTCATTTTTTTACTCCCATTTGCACTGATTATAACTGGAAACATTTGGAAGTCAGTGAGCCTGAGATGTGAGGAACCAGAATAGCATTATTTGACATGTTGTACCAAAATAGAGGGTATAGCTGCAGTGTGCCACAGCAAAACGTTTACTAGTACAGTGCAAAGTGTAATGGTAGGACAATCACAAATGCCCTAAAAAGGCAGCATCAGTTGGTGAAAAAACAAAAAAAAGTGCTGAATATGGTATTCCAGGGTCCGCTGTATTAATCATAAAACATACACTCCACTTAAACCAGTCCTGAAAAATCAGTTTCTTTAAGCTAGCAATCGTTAAGTGATAATATTTACTTTGCAATCTTATAGCCCATTGTTTTATATTTTCACTTCCATTAAATAGTGGCAAAGCAATGTGGTTTCAAACTGAAATTGCTATTGTAGGTAAATCAACATGTTTGCAAAGCTCTTACCATCTATGAATTTTTAATGCTCTGTCCACTTCCAATGCCTAAAACCCAGGGCAACTTTGAGCCAACAGACCTCAGCCTCAGTACACTCCTGCATACAATAAATTCTTCCAGTTGCTGTCTGCACTACACAGTCCGGCAGATATCAGTTTAAACTACAGTAGGCTCACACCTCTACAGTCTCCAGTCACACCTCTCTCAGACTGGAAAGAATGAGAGCGCAGAGGTTATGATTATTACACAGTATTTATATAGCGCCATCATATTATGCAGCGCTGTAAAAAGTCCATAGTCATGACACTAACTGTCCCTCAAAGGTGGTCCCAATCTAATGTCCCTACTACAGTCATTAATGTAGTACAAGGTCTATTTTTTTTATTATTATTTATTTTAAAAAGTTGAGGATCTTTCATGTCCATGCCAGTTGACTATGCATAATGTATCACATGACTGACACAGTAGCAGTGGAAGCACACTTTACAAATGTTGGCCCCCATCC
The DNA here is from genome assembly GCF_032062135.1 of Pyxicephalus adspersus. Lineage (NCBI taxonomy): Eukaryota > Metazoa > Chordata > Amphibia > Anura > Pyxicephalidae > Pyxicephalus > Pyxicephalus adspersus. The sequence goes on from NC_092858.1 coordinate 61,565,413, forward strand.
ATTGACATTTACAAAAAGAGAAAAAAAAAAACTGACCTTAAAAACTACCATGAATTTACAAACTGATAGCAAATCCTTTGTTGGATTATACCTAATCATTTGCGTCAGAAAAGGAGTTGTTGTTATGTACACGCATGATCATAATGATGACTAACAAGCTGAATTATCTGTATGAAGTTTGAAAATTATCTATAGCTTTAGGCAGTATCTCTGCTATAGACCAGCAGTTTGGGATGGACAGTAGGCCCAGGGGCATGAATGTTTTGCATGGCACTGCTTACTATGCCTTATCTTTGGGATTTGTTATGAAAGTATGTAGATACCTACATTTACAAGAAGGGGCTATTATTATGGTTCATGTTTAAAGAAGGGGCTACTGTGCTTTTTATTGGATAGAATGTGAAAGGGTTAAAACAACTTATGTTTTTATTGCTGTCTGTGTCTTTGTCAAGCAGAATTTCCTGTAATTATAAAGATGTTAAAAGAATAGGGAAAACAATCCAGATACTTGGTTAAAACTATTCCTGGAATATGTTGATTTGTTCCTTATAAAAACAGAAAATGAAACTACTTCAACATGTACAGGATACTGTTGCAGTCCTGCTTTAAATATTTGTTGCAAAATAATAATGTTTTACATTTTATCAGAAATATTGGTACAATGTATACTAGAAACAAGCGACATTCACTGCTAAATGTCTAATGTTGGCCCAAAGCCAAGCAAAATTTTTTTTTTTTACTATTTTAGGAAAATAGCTGAAACACACACACAGAATTGACTTTCATCTCCCCTGACAGACCCATGAAATACTACAACACCAATAAGCAAAACAAAGTATAAAGATGGACATCCGTAATAAGCATGTGGAAAAAACTTTGATTGCCATGAAAAATCACACTATGCTGTTACCCTGGTGATAAGTTAAAAGAAAGAAGAAGAAAAAAAGATTGTGACTTGAATAGATGTATGATATGAAATTAAAATGTTTCAAGTTGAACAATCCAAAATGGATGAGGAAAGGTTAGAGTAAGAGAGAGAGAAATCAATTCTCCAATGGCAATCATGAATGGAAAAGAAGTATGAATAGGATTTGCCAGTGGGGTGCAACAGCTGCCAAATATCCTGCAGCCAAAGAATTACAATAATACTGATGAAGTGTGCAAGAGCATTTGGAATCATTGCAGGGAACAGGAGAAAAAACTCTAGCAATAATGAGCCTATTCTATTCTAGATCCCATCCAGCTCCTGTTGCTGGTTCAAAGAACAGAGGATGCTGGAAACTCAATGACATATACATAAATGTAAAATATTCTGCTAAAAACAAAGAAATACCCTTCTCCTCTTTAATATGCAAAACTAGTGCACAGTTAGCAAACATTTAATACAGCTAAGAGAATGTACAGGATAATATTGTTAGGGTGATAATGAGGTAAAGGAAAATTACAAAAAAGAAAAAAATTCTACTGAGAACACGACAGTTGCAGAGTGTTCAGCAGGCTGCTGCCATTAAACAGCTTCTGCTGAACATGCTACATTATAAATCTCACTCTGTGAGCAATACATGGAGGAAACCTTCAGTTGCAATGTGGTGATATACTGCTGACCAGTAAATTTATTGGGGTGAATAGGTCAATAGTTTATCTGCAGAAATTAAAAAGCCAAAATACTTATCTTTGTTTGAAAGCTTTTGATACATGTTCATATGCATGTGCAGTTGTTTATGAGAAATGTATACAAATGAATAAACCATATGATGAACTATAATTTCAGTGACAAAATAATTCTGTCCACCTAACTCAGGGGTGTCAAATTCTGGTCTCCAACGTCCTTATATTTTGCCCCCTAATGGAATCCTAAAAATGAATTGCAGCTGGCCCGACGCTGCATTAAAATTGCGCTACTACGACAATTCCTGGCATCACTAGCGTCTGTACACCAGCGGCCTCTCTGCCTATGCGTGGCCCAGCATTGGACTGCTTTCTTGATGCAGGGAATTATAGTAGCGGTGCTTTTTCAGTTTCAAGTTTGGCCCGCGACTTTGTCCAAGTTTTTAATTTTGGACCGCTATGTATTTGAGTTTGACACATGCATAAAGCACACAAATTTATATTAGTATAGATGTTATATATATATTATATATATTATAGTAGTGGATTTGAGACGGGTGTCTCTGATGTATGGTGATATCTGCCCCCCTGTGCCTCTCTATTTGCATCTCCATATGTCTCCCCGCCTCAATATGTGAAAGAAGCTACATCTCATGTTTCTGGATGTTTCAGGACAAGTAATTCTTGTATATATTTGATTTGAATATTTTTTTTTTTTTTTTTGTAATTGCATATATTTGTAATTTCCCATTATGTAAAAAAAAATGTTTACTTGTGGAAAATTCTTCCTGAAGAAGTGGACCAGATCCACGAAACGCGTTGAGGATATTAGATACATAAGTGGTTGCATGTCTCTTTGTAACACTGTGATTTTAATGAATATATTAAAAAAAAATTAAAGTTATTTGTTCTGTGAAAGATTTAATATTTAAGTACTATGTAAACCTATTCGTATATAGAGACATACTATTGTCATTAAAGTCCCTTCTATTTTGGTTCAGAAATATAAATAATAATCTCTCATTTTTACTATAAGTATTGGCCTCCAAAACTTTAAAATATTTATGTATTAAAAATGTTTACACATTACCCCATTTCCTTTCTTTTCTAAAATGTGACACAAGTTTCCATCTCTTCTAATATGTTTATGGCCGTAAAGCCTAATCCATTTTTATCAATTCTTTCGTAAGCAAAATTTCCAGACGGGATGCAACTAAAGCTCTATATAATATAATAAGAAGTTTCCTTTTTCCTACTGATGATCCATATAGTGATTTACCCCCAACATTTTATATGCTTTCTTTACTGCCAGACTGCACTGTTTGCTACTTATCAAATTAAGTAAAATAGGCACCCCAAATTTTTTTTCCTTCTGAAGTTCAAACCAACATTTCCCTCAACTGTGTACTCTATGAAAGTATTATTTTTCCCGTAGTACATTATTTCATATTTAGAAATGTTGAACTGCAGTTTTCATTGCTTTGACCAGATTCCCATCATTGCTTTATGATGTTTCCATAAACACATTACAAACAATCCATTGTTTAGCTTCTAGAAACAAATGAAACATGTCATTTTAATATTAATATTTAATATTAATATATTATCCTATATATATTATTTTATATATGTTATATGTGTTATATATGTTATATGTCTATATATGTTATATGTATTATATCCTCTGATGGAATAAATCCTACACCTTCGACAGCTTTGGCTGCTTAGCTCTTACGCAACTCATTCTACTTGCATGTAATGCACCAGTTCCTTAAGAGGAGGAGGGTTTCTCTCAAGTTGTCCACATTACTGCCTGAGTGATGACAGCCCTGTCTTTTGGCACTTTAAAGATGTTCAAAAGAAGTCATCTTGGGTGTTAAAATACTGCATGCCTTGATGAACAACCAACATGGGCACATAATGCAAGGCTGAATTATCCCCAAACCTGCAAAAGGAAATGGCAAAGGACACAAATGGCAGACTTATGTCACTAAAGTTTGTTTACAGAAGATTTATGTAAAAAAGAGGTTGTAAGTAAAATTGGAGTTTTGTGTGTATACCTGTGGATAGGCTTTAAAAACAAGGCATATGTGCTAAGTATGTGTATCACTTCTTCATTATTTCTTTAGTTTTTAAAAGTCATCTAAAATGTTTTTACTGGTTCTAAAGTGTCCGTTTCTTTGGAAAGCAAAACCGTATATACACAAACTAGGCTACATTTCACACATAACAATAAAAAATTTGGAGAGTGACTGTTACTTTTCAAGTAATGTTGGTACATTGTTGCCAGGTCTAATAAAAGATAAAAAGCGAAATCCCACGAAAAGATTAGAAAAATAAAGATTACAGCCAATGCAAGCTGTGCATAGGAAGTTCAGTGGTTAATTGGATTGGGGAAAATAAATATCACATTAGTGGACCCATGAGATAGCATGATGTAGCCACACCTGTAAAGTCCTAGAATTACACCCACTAAGCCTGCATCAAAAACAGGTCCAAGTCTATAATGAAAAAGGAACCTGAGACTCAAGCAAGCATGAAATCAGTTTTGCTAAAGAATTTTTGTTTCCATACTATTTCTACTTTGTATCATGGAAACCGCTTTCAGTAGAGTAAATAACAGTGGCACACATTTCTTTCTGCTTCATTAAAAGCAAACCATGAGAACAAAACAGAAAAGTGAAGCACGCATTTGATTTTTTTACAACTTAAGACTCCTTTCCCATTTGCATAATTTGTTTTCATATGAAACAGTTAAGAAAAAGTCAACAACTAAGAAACAAACATCTCTTGTTGTTGTGTCAAGATAAGCGTACAGATTTATAGAACTTAAAATTTAAAAGAAAAAATGTAAAGATTTTCAGGATAACCCAATTAATTAAAAAAATGTAAACTTAGAAGGAAAGGATTTTTTTTTTTTTTACTGAAATCACGGTCAGAGGAAAGGTAGGGTTCAGAGCTTTCTGTTTTCTGGATTGCATTGTAGTACGAGCCCAGAGTAAGAGGCCAAATTATTCCCCGAGATACAGTGTCCTTTAAAAAAAAAAAATACCTACTGTCCAGAAAACTTCATTTAGAGACATCATCATGTCATAATTGCAGTTGTAGTTAATCAGTTTCCAACACAAAAGAGATGACGCAGAGGGTCACAGGACAACACATTTGGACTAGTACTTCTGAGATGAACCAGAGCAATAGGTCCTCATTTCTCAAAAGATTATTGCCGCATGGCATGGGTATGGGATCTAGCATGCTAAATATATACTCCGTTGGGGGCATGTACATCTCCCATACACTGAGATCCCCTGAAGAAGTAGTACATCTATAACATGCATAGGGGACCACTGGTATTACCTCCTCTGCTTGATTATATTAAAAAACTCAAATGTTATCTATAATATCATGCAAAGGTTGATAAACCCCATTGAAAGCATGTGTTAATGTGAACTGATGATCCTGCATTCGAGCATAAATAAAAACACAAAACAGGTTATTTAAGGTACATACAATGCAGTTAAACCCCAGGGGGTAAAAGTTAACACTCATCTCCCTTTGGTTTGGTATTCACATTTCAGACTCACAATTCAGTCCAGCATCAGCTGATGTAATATGGAACATAAGATCCCTTGGAACTACGTCAAAAACTATTTTATAAAAATCTAAACATTTATTTAAGAAACACAATGCAGTTGGTTACTCATCAGACACAGTTCTTTTTGGCCATAATGCATCATATTTTGCTGGACGCTTTGATTTTTTATAACAGTACCACAATGTAATGAACAAAATATCTCATTGTAATTACCAGGTATATGTACAGGTTACAACCACCTCTTGAGGGAGACAGTATAAAGACAGAGAAGTCAGAAAACTATTTTCTAGGCTAAAGCGAATTCATATACTTCACATAAAAAAGTTGAAACTAAATCAGAGAAATAGCAAACTGATAAAATGTTAAGATACCCAGCTACATAAATGTATGAGAACATTGGAGGCATCTAAAAAAGCGGTGCTACTTTAGTGTGATTCCTACCATCATTTTTTGTTCCTACCTCACATTCTATTTATAGCCTACTACTCCAGAAACTTCTTTATTTAACCTTATTACACTGATTTGAACGGAAGACTCCACTGTAGTTTGAAGCTCTGTGAAATTTTAGAGCTAGTTTACCTCTGGAGCATCCGAATGCCAATGAAAGAAGTGCCAAAGCTTACTGGTAGGTCCACAAATACTGTGACTGGTTCAATTACTGTCGGGAACTCTGCTCCGAAATGATATCTGTCCCTAGGAGAGGAAAGCTGAATGGTACACCATTCCCTATAGACACACTATAGTAGAAATCACACTATACTAGAACACTATAGTGCTAGGAATCACACTATAGTAGCACCTAAAAGTGTTCTTAACCTAGATTCACACACAGAAACCACACACCTTAACAGTTGTGTTAATATTAGTCAAACCTTAAAAGTGAAAATCTGATTTGTGGATACAGATTTAAAGAGACTGTCACACACTCCTCCAAATGTTAAAACATACCTTGTATTATTTAGGAAGTGATGTGACCTGATTTGTGCAGCTACATAAAGTGATGCTGTTGTGGCAATAAGTTCATTTTTCTCTTGAGATGTCAAGCTGTGTCCTATAATAAAGTAAAATACAAATAAAAATCACAAGCAAAGGTCACATAGAAGACAGAGGTGAAAATGCACCCACAGTAGTTCACACAATGTACTTTGAAAGTCTTCATATGAAACATGTACTCATGCAGAAAAAAGTAGCTGCATCCACCCAACAGTAAACACCAGTGAACATTGGTGGCGGATCTGTAAACATCATGGGGGGCTGCTGTGCTAATTCTAGATTTCCACAAAAAAAGGTCTAGTGTACAATCTGAAACAAAATATGAAACACTGAATGACATATTTGGTGTTCTATTGAAAAAAAATAGTTCTGGTCATTGTAAGGTAATAGAGAATTATTTTCGTTAAAAACACACACAAAAACAAGATGAAACATCTTCAAATCATCTAAAAGATTTACATTCAGACTTGTACCTGAAGATTCAGAAAAAAATACTGATATCCTTTGCCTTAAGGAATCACGAATTAATTTGTTTTCTCTGATGTAAATTAAACCATGTTTTATATTTCCCTATGGTTGAAATCGATGGGCTTGTGTTTTTTCTTCAACCTATGTAACTATGTTTTTCACAAGCTGGAGAGATGAGTTTAGGTATCAATTATACTTTAAAAAGCAATGCCAGGGGTCCTACAAATAATACTATGGTCCCAAATCTGCTTCGACTGACCACATGTACAGATTAAGTGGGTATTGCTGGAGCATGAGGATTTAGATAGCTAGGGAGTGATCATTGATGGACTGGGAGATGAGTCACTGCTCAGACCTGGGAGGGTATACTTTTGTATATCTGATAAAAAAATGTTAAGTATTTTAGTCACAACAATTTGCTATAGCTGAGTAATGTAAAATGTCTAAATGCTAATCCTAAAATTTTTGTTTATAAAAAAAAAAAAAAAACAGAAATATGAATATAAAAATAAACTGCATTTAGCCTGTACATGAATACCAATCAGGTTTTGCAAACAATATAAATGTACACCACCTTACTTCTAAATGCTTAAAGCAAAATATTTACAACACAAAATAAAATACAACTGCTGTTTCTGCTTAATAGATTACCATCTTTTTACAGTACACAAAGTGAGAACAGGCACAGGGCAAGCCTAAGCTTCAGCAAAAGGTCAAGAAAGGAATGTAAGATTTAATGACATCTAGTTCCTACCTTTATACTTAAATCGAATACTAGGAAAATTTACCCTAAATTTCTCTTCCCCTATCAAGGGGGACAAAAATTTTTAAGCTGAAAACCAGTCAACAAAATACAGCAAAACAAATAATTCCTAAATATCTAGATCCAATATAGCTTTAATTGATGAAAGGAATGCCCTTTAATTGGACCTTAGTAATTTAGGCCATGTTCAGACCAGCAGTTAAAAACTGCAGTGTTTACCACTTCCGAGCACTAACTGTCCTCATCTAGGGGCCCGGAGAGAGGTTTCCATCATAAAAATATTTGTTCATGTGGGGCTAGATTTCCCTGTCTGCCCCACTTCTGGATTGGTTAAATTCAATGATAGGTTCACCACCCAGCTGGTACCAAGTTAAAATCACCAGTCAGAAATCACTTTCAATGAAGTTATATTCTTTTATCTGGATTTATTTTTTGTACCTCCAGCCCAATCAAACTATTTCTACATTTAGATACAAAGAAATTGGATAAACTCAAATGCTTCAGTGATTATACTAAGGGTCGCACATGCATTAAATCGGCTCTTTCTCCTCTTTGTGAAGGTAAATGCCTCTCCTGCACATGCCGGATATGGCGTCACCTTGGTCAAAATCATTATATGCTGCCTGACTTAGACTGCCTACTTCTCTCCTTGTGGTTCACATACCCCCAAAATACTGGGGCAAATTAGTTCACTTCCTCTCTCCTCCCTTTCCCTTTTTGTCCTCTTTCATTGTTTAGCTCTTTTTATGTTTTCTGTGTTCTCCGTTTGCCTACTTTCCTCTTCTTTTCTTACTTTAGCTAATTTATTTTTAAATAAGGCTGCAGGACTTAGAATCCCCTGTATGGTTCCTTACCTAACAGCAACTTAGTTTGCTCTTTATTTTGCCCTTGAGAGTATTGCACATTTCCAGTTGTATCTGCATTTCCTAATTTGGGTTATAATATTTCCCATGTTTTTTTTTCTTATTTTATTTTTTATCTGTAATATAGACAATTGGTACATAAATTTTGTAATACTATTTTTTGAGCCTGAAAGTGTTGATTCATCATTTCATGAATGTATGTTTTTTTGTGTGCTTTTTTTTTTTTTTACTACCTACTTTTAAAGTTATTAAAAATGTATTGAAAATTATTGTGGTATGGGTGTACTTAATTTTCAAGCACTGCTTTTGCATTTTGACCTAGTTTTTGTAAAATATTAATAATGCTGAAATAATGAATATGTTTTGTGGGGTTGTTCATCTGACGTTGTATTTACCTAATTTTAAGACCTGCTAATGACCGGATATTTTTTTTTTTTTTTATTATTATGTTCTGATATACAAAATTTTAAACTTCTGTATTGCTTTAGAGCAAAACAAACCTTTAAATCCATCTGGATAGACTTCTGGTAAAAATTTTGTTGTGATATCTCCTTTGATAAAACGTGGATTAGTGATCACTTCCCTGAGTAAAGGAATATTGTGAGTTACACCTGAAAAACAAAACACAAGAAATAAACTTGCATAAAACAAATACTAGAGCCATATTTTTAACAATAATTATATTGCTAAGCCAAACAGTAAATATACTTAAGAGTAAACTTGCATTGAGGCAATGAGCTGACAATATTGGACAGTTTAATGTGAACATGTACTTTATTTTAAGATAAGGTAAAGGTTCTGGCTAACAGTAGGCAGAACAAGATAAAAACAGATAAAATGTGCAATGACCAAAAAACCTGATCCAGTGATTAACAATTTGTTTTTCACATGCAAACACATACCTATCATTTGGCCCTGACACCAATTACCCTGAAAAAAGGCTTAATAGTACAGGTCACCTCTACAATTGAGCTATGGTAAGACTAGTGATATTTCACTGCAGTGTTTACCTCCCCCTGGTTCCTACTGTCAATCACTAGGTGCTCAGGAGCAGTAACCAGCTGTCACTGCTAGGCTTTTTCAGGCTTTTGCAAACAGCTGCAAAAGGCTAGCAGAGTAGTGTAATTTTTCTTCACATTTTGCATTTTCAAAAAAAAAAAACGGCTTGCAAAAATATCTTGCAAACATTTTTGAAGGGCTTGCACACGGCACCAATTCAATTCTATGGAGGCAGTAAGCGCAGCAAACCGCTCCTGAGCACTGTATGTAGCATGTATAAAAATGTACAACAGGGCTACTGACTGTCAAATAAAAAATAGAAACTAACCTATTCGGTCCAATGTTAACCAATTCTTGCAAGCCTTTTGTACAGTAAAAGCACTTGCAAAAACAACTACTCTGAACTCAGCTTAAGGCTCTTTTTTAAGGGTGAAATATTTGTCAACATATCTTCATTTAAGTTTTACAAGTTAAAAGTGTTCAGTGCCCCAGCATGTTTTAGGTACTTGGGTATATCTCATTATACACTGGAAGAACGTTTCTATAAATAAATCGTTGATGTTACAGTGCTCATACCTTCTAGTCCTTAAAAGAATGTTGCCAGTATATAGTCTGCTTTATTACATACAATGATGTAACAACTGTACTATTCTTATCCATGAGATATATCTTCTGCATGTTATAATAAGCAATGATAAATAATAAAACAAAATAGGCAAGTCATAGGCATTTGGGTTTGGTACTATATAGTGTTGTGGTGAAGCGAGGCAGTTCATTCACTTGTATACCTTTGCAACGCAATGCATAGTATATAGAGTACTGTGTGTTCCAGTATGATGCATTACCAGTCCACTTGCAAGGTAAATTTGGATTCCATGTAGAAAAAATGGCAACACAGTAAGAAATACTTGCTATGTGTTTACCATGTAGTGCTACAGCACACAAATGTGTGCCTGGACCTTAAAGTATATTTATAGCTAAACTTTTTTTATATTCATTTTGGATCAAGTAGAGACCAGATAAACACCCAATTGGGTTTATTTTGGCCTTAGTGAGTACTGTAGACTTGTCTTTCTCTCCTATAGACAAAACAGATAACTAAAAAAAATCTCTTTAAAGTGAGGAAAAAGTCATGTTAAGTAGAAGTCACCAAGTAAGATTTACTATTGACAGATGTTCCTGTTTAGGAGACAATACAACTTCTGGATTTTTCCTCACTTTCCCCCTACATGGAGAGCTCCTTTGACCGCATGTTGTCTGTTCACAGCAAAATCTTCCACATACAAGCACTCCCCTCCCTTCAAATCAACTCCAGGCCTTTTATCTGCTTAATTTATAATGACATATATAACGAAGGAATTGCCCACACCAGCCCATGAAATAGCCTTTGAGTCAATTGTCCAATTACTTTTGAGCCCCTGAAATGAAGTGATTGTGTAAAAAAAAAAAAGGCTTTAGTTCCTCACATTTTTATGCAATCTTTTTGTTCAGCCCATTGAATTAAAGCTGAAAGTCTGCAGTTCAACTGCATCCGAGTTGTTTCATTTAAAATTAATTGTGGTAATGTTCAGAAACAAAATTAGAAAAAGTTGATATTCTATCTAGGACCTGCCCAACTAAGCCATGGGACACCCTGTCAAACTATACATACATTTTAATTAGGAATTACCAAGCTTTAACCATTACATACTTTAAAACAAATATTTTTAACATTGCATAGATGTATTTACTTATAATATTTTAACATCATCAACTGGTAACTCCTGACAACGATGACCACATTTTGTGCCCAAGGTTTATACTGAAGTAAAAGCAGGTTTTCTGTAATCTGTTAAAAAAATGGTTTTATATTTAGATTAGGTTTATATTAGTGTATATAAGTTAGTGGTATGCAATACTGCTCAAACTGTAGGCAATATTTTTGCTAGATACATGCTATTTGGTCAAGCTGGATATCACTCTTGGATGATACCTGCAGTCCAGATAGCAACAAAAAAAAAGCATTATTGTGCATATGCACTCTGGTCATGAAATGCAGTACAGCAAAAATGTTATTGTTCCTAATAATAAACAGTATTTATATAATGCCAACATGTTACACAGTCATGTATATGAAATAGGGGTTTCAAATGACAGATTACAAAGGAGGAGGAGAGGACCCTGCCCAGAAGAGCTTACAATCTAAAAGGTGGGGATGTAGCACACACCATAGCTACATACACACTTGCAATAATTATCATTGGAAACAAACGACTAACGACTGATCGTCCGATAATCGTTGGTAAAAACAGAGCATGACGACTGTCCAACGACGCCGAGGAACAAGGATTGTTGCTGGAAATGAACGACCGTCCCAGAGGATCTGATTGAGCGACGATTGTTCAGTACCTATTGTGTGTACAGTACACGATCTCCTTTACATGTCACTTCCTGCATCCTTCCTTCCTTCCTTCAAACAATCGTATCTAGCGTGTGTACACTATTGGTGGATTATATTTGAACGATCGTATCGTTACAGCATGTACAGAACTGTGCACAATAGGATCGTTTAATATAATCGTGCATATTCGTTAGTCCTTCATTTTCTAACAAAAATTATGGTGAGTGTGTACCTAGCTTAACCCTGTTAGAGCTGTAACAGGGTGATATCAGAGCATAAACAATGGATGGAATTGTAAAGACTATTGCCTTATTGCCAGTATATATCTAGATCTTTCATTGCCTATTTTAACTTCTTTTCCCATACCAGTTTCTACTTTCACAAATGGCTGAACATAGCACAAGGAGTGGACAGCGTGTAAAAAGAGGTGCAAACAGGACAGGGCTATAAAGGGGACAATAAGAGAAGAGTTGGCATAAAGCAAAGTGTGAACACCAGAAAGAGAGCTGCTGGAACACATTGCAAACTGGGGGTGGGGGGGGGGGGGGGGGGGGGGGGGGGGGGCGGGGACTTTAGGGTGGTGCTATTAAGAGAATAAATTGAAGCCAACTCATTAGATCTCCTAATTTAGTGACTTTTAACTTTAATTTTTCAACTGTAAAAATTCCTGATTACTTATTTTCCCTGCACATAATTAAAGCATACCGAAACTCATGGACAACCCTTTTATGTAAAGTAAAAATTCTGTGTGTGTGTTTTTGTTTTTTAAAGGGTGCAGCACCGCCCCCTAATTCTCGATCTCCTAGGCACAAAGGCTCCCGGGGATACCTACGTCACGCATCACGGGAGGCTCTTGGGTGCTCCTTGGCTCGGGCATAGGCAAAAGGAGCCTTTTCATAAAAAGGGGGAAAAATTGCTGATCTCACGCATGTGCAGAGAGATCTGCAATTATTTTTCAAACCTATGTCACCCTATCTCGCGCCTGGGTCAGGAGACGTAGGTTGAAGAACCAGGAAGAAGAGGTGAAGATGGCGGTGCCCTGAACGCCAACACGAAGACAGATCCCGGGACCTGATGGAAGAAACCTCCGGACTGATCGACAGCCCTGCAGGAATAAAGGTATGTGAATTTTGTTTGTTTTGGGGGACTTTTAAGTTTAGTTCGTCTTTAAGTAGCCAAATAAACACAAATATCACTTATGAGTGAAGATTCTTTAGTAAATCAGCTCTAATGTGTTGAATGCGAATATGAACATTGGTAGGAAAATTATTTTTTTTTGTTCTAGTATGAAATCTGTTGACCGAACAAATTTTGCACTGGAAACTTGTTCTAGCTGCTGCGCAGAATACTTAAGGGGGAACATATGAGAGAGCTGGAGTGCATCCCTTCCTACTACATTTATTCCTGCTAGCAGAATACTGTAGTGGGTCTCCTGCAAACCAGACATTAAAATATCTCATTATACTACATAAACTGAAATGTGGTGTGAGAAACTTATCAAGGCCAACCACAGAGATTCTCAGGTTATGCAATGCATTTACTACTAACAGAAAAAACAAAAAAAAGGTAAACTGGCATGGAGATACATTTTCAACAGTAAACAGGAATTTGCAATTAGTTTAATATTACATAGGTTATTATAATAGTACTGTGATTGGGCATCAGATATGCAAAACCATTTACAATATGGATACAGAAAAAAAATATAATACCTTCACTACAAATTAATAATTCTTCCTTAAGTAAGAAAGGAGAAATGTCACACAAATATTTACTGATCACAAGTAAGTTTACCATTGGAATACTTATAATGCAATGTATTGCATCTCATATGTATCATGACCTTTTTTAAAGTTCATAAGGTCCACCATCTGTGTGTAAATCGTTGCTACTCTACAGAAAGTGGGAATCCAGAACAGCTTGAGCCGACAACCTGCTGCTTCCAAAACATCAGCCAGACATTAGGAACACACCCTCACAGGATCAAACAGAGGCCAGAGACAGAGCTTAAGTCCTTTAGGTCGAGGGATTTTACTTAAGAAGTGCAGTGTGGCCTCTGACTTGGAATATAGTGGGTCCCGTTTCTCATTGCAAGAGATACAGCAGGGAAAATAGGTACTGGACACATCAACATTTTTCTCAGTAAATATATTTTTAACAGGGCTATTGACATGAAATTTACACCAGATGTCTGTAACAACCCAAGTATTTCACACATACATATGCAGACCTAAATCAAAACAAATATGTCCATTTATTATAATAAAGTTGAATGGCACAGGAAATAAGTACCGAATACATAAAAAAAAAAAAAAAAGAAGAAGAGGAACAAAAAAGCATAGATAGCCAAGAAATCTGTTGAAATCTGTCAGTATTTAGAAAGCAATCCTGTCCCCTATCAGTGCAAATTATTATCAGTAGATAATTGATTGTTGGGGCCATATTCCAGAGACAGAGCTTATGTCCTTTAGGTCAATGAATTTTACTTAAGAAATGCAGTGTGGCCTCTGACTTGGAATTTTTTTTAATTTATTTTGGGTAATGTGCAGTGCCATTTCTCCTCCAATCATGGGGTGTGCAATGACATGCAAAAAGTTTAGGACTATGTTCTGCCTCATATGTTTCAATGACTTGTCCAAATGTTAACAGCAAACCTTTGATCTTCAGTATGCTTTTTCTTACTACAGTGGGGTCTTGCATGGTTAGCATGTATAGAGGCCCTAACCGTTGAGTGCATTACTTAGTGTATTCTTTGAAACAACTGTACCTGCTAATTCCAGGGCAACTCTCTTCTGATTAATCTTTTAGATCCTCAGTCAGAAATCGTGGGAGGAGCACCTAGTCATGGCCAATTTAGGAAGAAATTATGTTCTTTCCACTTCTGGAATATGGCCCCAACAATCAATTCAATATGGCCCCAATGGTCATTCAGAAGCTTAGAAATACATCTGTAAACCAATGCCATCAGTATGTTTTACAAAAATGAAGATGCTTCTTGTATGATACCTTTGTATTGAGAAATCTTTTTATAAGCCAGCAATCAAGACTTACTGATATTAATTTGCACTGATAGGGGACAGGATTGCTTTCTAAATACTGACAGATTTCAACAGATTTCTTGGCTATCTATGCTTTTTTGTTCCTTTTTTTTTTTATGTATTCAGTACTTATTCCCTGTGCCATTCAACTTTATTATATTTAATGGACATATTTGTTTTGATTTAGGTCTGCATATGCATGTGTGAAATACTAGGGTTGTTACAGACATCTGGTGTAAATTTCATGTCAATAGCCCTGTTAAAAATATATTTACTGAGAAAAATGTTGACGTGTCTAGTACCTATTTTCCCTGCTGTATTTCTTGCAATGAGAAACGGGACCCACTAAAAGGGTAAGCCTCTTACATAATTCAGTTTTAATGTGCTTTACCATGTTTTGCTAGGGTTTTAATACTCTTTGTATCCCTGCTAGGGAGATTTACTTGCTCTTAGAGTAAACATCAACATTATCAGAAATTACAGAAAAGATAAATCCAAAACTTTTGACTGATGCAAAATTAAAGTAAATCAATGGAGAAACTAAATGTTGTGATAACGGTCTAAAAGAGTATCTCACAGACATTAGAAAGGTATCCTTTGACTTCTCATTGAGACTACAGAGTGGGAAGTGTAGGATTTTTCCCTAATACAATATAGTAGGCATCAGTTTTACGATACTTAAAAAGTTTGATTACTTATAGTATCTGTACTATTTTTAACATCTCAAGAAATATGTTAAATAATCATGATAAACTGTTTTAAAATACTGCCAAATACAGCCATTTTTAATGCAATAGTGCAAAATCAAGTGTCTGCTTAACATGTTTTTTCTGCCCTATTCCGGTAATCAGTTACAGAAGCTGTGAAAACGGTTTACTGACCTAGTACAACCAGGCAAATAAGAAATTCTAACTTCTTTCTAGCTTCTTGGTCTGTAGACTTGTTCTGGAGCCCATGGTTCAGAAAGTAGTGAAGTTTAACAAAGTAGTAAGGTATGAATGGTGGAAAAAATAGGTGAAATTTTGGAAGAGTGGCAAAAAAAAGGTCTCTATCTTATGCTTTGCCTTACGCACACCAACCCAATCTATCTCCCGTATGTATGCAAATATTATTGGGCTTGCCATCTCTTCCAAATTGTGGACAGGAATGCCCACATGCAATCGAAGGACTGAGTGAGCTCAGAATATGCCTCTGCTCCCATATTATGGAATGTGCCCTAGCTTGAATAAAGTCATCTTCAGCACAGTATAATGGAACACCCATTCCATGTCACATCATTGAAGGATTTTAAATATGCAAGTGGACAACGTATTTCTTTTTGCCAAGGTCCCCTTCACCCCCTTTGAAATAATTCTGCCCTCCACCCAGCATGCATAGAGAACTTTTATGCAAATGGAGAACTGAACATCATCTGAGGGCTTTCTTTGATAAAGGACAGCTTAGTGATAAGCAATATCTTTTGGCTGAAAACCCTGGTGGGCTTATCTTCAAATACAAAACTTTCTTACTACACCTGCTTATTTTCTCAACTTAAGCCGTCAGCTCACTCCTTTCATAAAATTCTGTTTATCGCTTGGTCCATTTCGACATCTGATTTTGTCTAAAGGTAATTAACTTAAGCTGCGTACACACCTGCAATTTTTCTCGTTGGAAAGGATCTTTCACGATCCTTTCCAACGAGAAAAGACTGCACGATGCATGAACGATGCTGTACATACAGCACCGTTCATGCTCTATGGAGAGGGGAGGGGGAGAGCCACGGAGCGGCACCCTGCTGCGCGCTCTCCCCTTCCCTTTCATTAGGATCGGTCGTCGTCCATCGTCCATCGTCCATGGATCCGCCAGGACGGTCGTCGGACGATGGACGACGACCGACTGTACACACGGCAGATTTTCGCCCGATAATTGGCCGATACCGATTATCGGGCGAGAAAAATTTGCCGTGTGTACGCAGCTTTACTCTACAGAAAATAATTAGATATGAATGATAAAATAGTATTTAAACAGCAAAGGGCTCCCTGAAAGTCCATATCCAAGAAAATATTTTCAAGCCCAGGTCACAGTGGTACAAAGTACAGTGAAAAAAGTTGGTGATGTGGCAAAGATGTGGCCATGTATATCCACATGTGGTGGTGTAGCCTAATCTTTTTTTTTATTTTTATTTTTTTTTTGGAGTGAGATCTAGGATATTTTGCCATCCAAGGTAGGGATTTCTCCAGCATAAACTTTGCTAAACCACCCTTTAATGTCACATGTCTATGTGAAGACGTTCAGTGAGGGTCTATTGGCTTTTGAAAATAGGTCAAATACCTGAAATGAAAGGACAGATTCATATAGCTAGGGATCAAATGTCCCACTATTTATTCAACTAAGCTTGCTAACTGCACTTCAACATGAACCCTATTTACAAGAGCCTAATGGCAGACTTGGGATAGATGCTGTGTCTTGCATAAAGGAACTGTATCTCTATGCTTTTTACTACCTTTGCCCTTGTCCCCATGTTGGACTTCTCATCAGTGCATTTCCATTATTGCTCCTAAAAATTACAGCTAGTTACAGGCCTCCCCTTTTATCCCCCTTCAGGACCATTGATGTGCCTTTGGTTTCAGATTTATAGCTTCTGTTCATTTTTTCCCCCAGATTAGGTTAGGGCTTTTTAGGATTCTGATCATTTACTAGTGGCCATATGCAATTGGGATCTTGTAAAAGTGTTAGACACATTTTGTTGTATGCTAAAAACCTAAACGTTGTACTGTTAAGTGTTTTAATGTTCTGATTTTTTTTAATGCTCTTTGAACACAGCTGTGGAGAAAATTCCTGAATATGTATAATGTATTTTATTTGTGCACTTCAATAAGACTTTAAGATAAGACTTTAATTTACTTTAAACATACTGCTTCTCCAGAATTCATCTAGATGTAACATGGATATAGATCTGAACATTACAATGATCAATGGACAATTAACAGCTCGGTGCAACCTCAAATATGCAAACATTGTTTTGACATTTGTCATGTGACCAAGGCTAAACAGATTTTTACAGCAATGTCATTTACATCTTTTGTTTATATCTAAGAAGGTTAGCAGAGAAACCCAACAGTTCCAATGTGCCAGTCCCAAAGCCCAGCCTAAATACTTGGTAAACCAAAATGAACCTGAAGCTTACAGGGAAATACAGGGATTTGTTTAATGACATAACAAACAAAGTAACTGAAACAAATACAAATATAGTGCAACAGAAAAATTAGATTTAAATTTAGTTAAAAAAAAAAACAAGAAAAATGTAGTTAAAAATATTATTTTAAGTGTCGATTACTGAAAAAGTGATAAAGATTGTACAGGATAACTAGCTGTAAATAAGAAAACAGCAAATGTTATACATGCCCAGATATCAGACTTGGGTAGAAGTTTGCAATTATGGGACATGATAAATTGTGGATTAAAATATATTGGTGATAGAGTAAATGTGTGGTGAGATAGCTAAAACTGCACAGGATGCTGCACAACAGGTATTCTAAGAACAGGAGATAACCACTGCTAAAGTAATCAGAGATACTGCATGTTCTGACTATAGATTGGTTTAGGCTTGCATACATCTAACAGTAAGCCTACCAGTCTCACAGTTAAAAAGTTACATCAAACACACACATCAGCTGCAGGCTGATTTATTCCTTAGTAACCCATGTTTTACAATTTGGTATACATTTTAAACCCTGCACGTCGACTGCCACCAAACCTGTTGGAAAGATTTACTCTTGTATTTTGAATACATCTTTCTTTGTAAAAACACAAAGGCAAGATGAAGTGGATTCTCATCAGTAGTGTGCACTGTTTTTGTATTTTATAAGTAACATAAGGAAACAAAGTTCAATTTACTGAAAACCATGCCATAATGTAATAGGAACAATATGAAAAATAAGTGAAAATCAAGCCATGAATATACGAATATAAAAGTACAATAGAGCCTGTTAAAAAAAAAAAAAAAAACAGACTGGCAATAGGAAATACTCTCCCAAAACAAACACTATTGAAATGCTAAAAACAATTTTCAGTTTCACACTTTCTAGACAGATTAAAATGAAAAGTAGGATTAAAATTAAAAATGTAATTGCCAAGCAGAAAACAATAAATTTTTTAAATTATAAATAAGTATTATAAGTATTATATTACATTATAAACAGTACTTTACCATACAAATTTAATATATATGTTTTAAAGTAAGCTATGTTTATTGGTAAATGTTCTCTTGTTAGTACATAGAAAAGCACTAAGGTTACATATACACGTACTATTATTGGTGTTGGAAAGGATCTTTCACAGTCCTTTTCAATGACAAAAGACTGCACGATTCATGAACGAGCGTTCTACATACAGTGCCCTTCTGCTCTATGGAGACGGTAGAACGATGGAGCAGCACCCCGCTGTGCTCTCTCTCCTTCACTTGTATCCATCCATTAACGACGAACTACGAGTGCTGTACACTCACCAGATTCTTGAGGCGATTATCGGATGAGAATTATCTGACGTGTGTACATAGCCCAAGACTGCTGCTGGATGCTGGCATCTTGTGTAATCAGAGGCCACAAACGTAGAGCTTTCAATAAAGTGACACCATATAGTATTACTTTTTTCTGCATTCACATAAAAAGGTACACGTGTGTGTGAAAGTGGGGGGGGTTGGAGAGGAGAAGAGGAACTTAACCAGCTCAGAGAGTAGTTGGACATTCCAGAAGAGGAAAGGGCCATTAAGTGCAAGAAGGGGGCTGTGCCATAAAAACTGACCTTTAAGTGGTTGAATTTGTTAAAAAAAAATATATATATATATATATATATATATATATATATATATATATATATATATATATATATATATATATATATCCATATCCATCCAGAGGAAAAACTGAACGTGAATAAAATAGAAAGACACTGCAGTTAACCAATAAAATTTTTGTTTTCTATACTTTTATCTGCAATATTTTTATCTTGGCCACAGGGTCTCCCCACTCCACAAACTGTATGTTCTAGAAAATATACAGTCCAACTAGTATATTTGAATGTTCAAGGTCCCTACTGTGCTTGTGCTACACTACTCATCACTAAGATGGTAAAATGAAGACCTTGTGATGCTAAGCTGGGGTCACAGGTAGGGGCTCTGATGAATCAGGATAACAATGTAGATAAGTTGGATATATTTTTCAGGAGGTGGGTGGTTAGTGACCTATTTATTAGTTTGTGTCCTGAACATTGATGAATATTTACCAAAATAGATACCAAAGTAGTATGATCAATTACTTGAAAACAGGTGACCCAGCATAAAATGATAAAACATAATGACACTTGGCTTCATTGTAATAAAAAATAAATGATACAATACCCCTCTACTGCTACAAGCCATACAACCATTTATTTATTTATTTACTTAAATAATTGTTACTCTAGAGTTCCATACCACCAGATGAATTGTTCTAAAGCATATTTGTAAAAAAAAAAAAAAAAACAAACAAATAAAAACCCTGTCCCAACAATGCATTGTACCAACAAATATCCTTTGTGTCCTACAAAATATCTACATTGTTTTTTGTAATTGTTCTCAGCATTATGGCTACACTATGTATTAAGTTACATATTTAAATTGTATTCAAATTCACCCCACCATTACACCACCACTAGTAGCCTGAACCATTAGTACAAAGATGTATTCTTGGTTTTATGCGGTTAAGAATAAATTCTGACTCTGCAGGATAAATAGACACTGATCAGACCAAGCAACATTTTTCCAATCGTTCTCTGTCCAATTTGTAGCCTCAAATGTCTGTTTTTAGTGGACAACAGTTGCACCTGGTGTGGTCTCCACTTGCTGTAGAATTTCTGCTTCAAGATTTGACATTTTTGCATTCAGGGGTGCTGCTCTGCTTACCTTGTGGATAATAAGTGGCTATTTGAGTTACTGTTGACCTATCAGCTCAATCTGCCAATTCTCATGTAAATACCAGCCCACCTGGCACCAACAATCATGCAATGTTGAAAGCTACCTAAAGCACTTTTCTTCCCCAATCTGAAGCTCGGTTTGAACTTTAGCAGGTTGGCTTGGCAATGTCTACATCAGGGGTGCCCAAAACGTTTATTGCAATCTACGGGTTGATCGCAAAGGCAATGCAAGTGAATCGCGGAGCCCTGCCTTACCCCCCCCCCCCCCCCCCC
>NC_092858.1:61586329-61759254 GCF_032062135.1 Pyxicephalus adspersus
CCCGCCCTGCTGTTTACCAGCAGCCCTGCTTAGTGTCTATAGGGATGCAGGGGATGTCTTTCTATGTCAGGGTTCAATTACCGAGATACCTTTGTACTGATTATCAGTTCTGTTTCATGTGCAGCACCTCATTCTCCTATGACAGGTGAACTGTAGCTTTCCTGTCACTATAGCCTTGTAGTGCAATGTTCTACCATTCAATGTCCTAATAGCTTCAGTCACTTCTGTGTCATACTCAGTATACAGTTAGGTCCATAATTAATTGGACAGAGACAACTTTTTTCTAATTTTGGTTCTGTACATTACCACAATTAATTTTAAATGAAACAACTCAGATGTAGTTGAATTGCAGACTTTCAGCTTTAGTTCAGTGGGTTGAACAAAAAGATTGCATAAAAACGTGAGGAACTAAAGCCTTTTTTAACACAATACCATATGTACATTTTGTTGAAGCAATATGTTATGTCTGTTCACATATATGTGTCACACAACTTACTGGTGTAATCTTTTGCTGAGATTGATGAAATATGATTTACCAGTACTACAACAAAGGCTGTAAAGGCTTCAGTTCAACCAGGTGCTTCCTGTAATGATCTAATGATAAGAACAATGGAATATTGTGGTGGCATTGTCTTAATTTAATTTCAAAACAGAACTGAGATAATAACTATTAGGTATCGTTGTGAACCATGTAAAACCTACAGAGAATTAATAAAACTATTAAATATACAACCAAATGAAGACAGCAAAATAAATAAATAACTATAAAAATAAAGAAAGAAAGAAAATCACTTACAGGCTTTTTTATTCAAAATGTTTGCCTTTTTTTTTCCAGTCCCATGTTATTATTTAGAAAAAGAAAAAGCTAACCCCTAACCTATGTTTATTAGAACAGCACATTTAAATAACTCCATAAGAAAAATGTACTCTATTCAAAGGAATAAAAATAGTGGCCATGCACATACTAGTTTATATGCTGATAATCTAATTCTTTACCTAACCCCAGAATCTGTAATTGCTCAGTTCTTCATAAATATGAAACTCTTCTATTAAGGAGAGGAAACAAAGTAAAACTACTTTTGAAGACCTTAAATGTATCCTTGGCTTTACAAATACACAGCCAGATACAAGATAAATTTCCTTTAAATACCCGACCAACCCAATAAAAACATCTCACTGGCAACTTTTATAACATTTATAACCTCAGTTTTTACCTAAATCTATGCTTGGCTATATCTATTCTACCCTCCAAACTTGGCCAGAACTGTTGTCGCACACTAGTCAACAGGTGCTAGGTAAACAATCGTTATCTCCCTGATTTACCTGTTCAGTGCATCCATCAACCCAAACATTTGTTAATAATTAGTCTGGGAAAATCCATAAAGCTGTGTTGTTAAACAGCAGAGAATACTTCCATTGCCCTATTGGTATTAGGGAGTGTGTCCAGCTGAATGAATACAGTTACTATCATTTGAAATATAGTTTTATTTATTGGTTTTATCGAATCCAATGCCTAATTAACTGAAAAAGTTTGGCTAAAGTTTTGTAAGATAAGTTGCCACTCTTAAGCTACGTACACACGTCCAATGGTTCTCGCCTGATAATCGTCTCAGGGCCAACATTGGGTGAGAATCTGGTGTGTGTACAGCGCAAGTCGTCCATCATCTGTACGACCGTCCTGGCGGATCTACAGACGATGGACGACTAATGAACCTAATGCAAGGGAAGGGGGGGAGAACGCGCAGCAGGGTGCCACTCCGTCGCTCTCCCCCTCTCCCCTCTGCATAGAGCAGACTATATGTACAGCACTCGTTCATGCATTGTGCAGTGCTAGTCGTTGGAAAGGATCTTGAAAGATCCTTTCCAACGACTAATATTGCACATGTGTATGTAGATTTATTCCTAATATTTAAACAAGCCTCAAATTCTACCTGAAGGAACTGTAACACGTTGCTTGCTTTTGCCTTAAGCCACAAAACAATGGTTCTTAAACTAGTGTCACTTAGTGGTGATAATACCTTCTTTGTGTTAGTGGCCATCGCCTGATAACCATCCCTATGATCCAGAACATACCCTTACCAGCCACTGAAATACTCTATGTACATAGAGAGATAACACCTGGAAGGGCTTAATTCTAAAGTCAGAGATGTCGATCACCAAATAATGCAAAAGTAAAACTAAAGCTGCGTACACACGTGCAATTTTTGTCGATGGAAAGGATCTTTCACGATCCTTTCCAACGACAAAGGACCACACAATGCATGAACGGTGCTGTACATACAGCACCGTTCTGCTCTATGGAGAGGGGAGGGGGAGAGCGACGGAGCAGCACCCTGCTGCGCGCTCTCCCCCTTCCCTTGCATTAGGATCTGTCGTCGTTCATCGTCCGTAGATCCGCCAGGACGGTAGTTCGGACGCCGCCGACTGTACACACGCCGGATTTTCGGCCGATGCCGATTATCGGGCGAGAAAAATCTGACGTGTGTACGCAGCTTAATTCTTAAAGATCTGCAAGGCCATGAGATTTCTATCTAATAACATTTTTACAGGTACCTTGCAGTACCAGACCTTAGAAACAAGTTTTATTTGCATACTCTATAAAACAAATGATGGCAAAAATTCAATTTCAATTAATAATAATGCACTTTTGATATTCATGATTAAAAGTGAACACAATTAAATGTAGTACCAGAAACACATAGCTCATCTTCCTATTTCAAATTATTATAATAAATTATATGCCTCAGACAATTAGCCATTATGTCACTACAATTCTTTTCCATTTCAGTTATCACAATTGAAATTCCCAGCAAGTTAAACCTATTGAACATGGTTTTCACAGCAGAGCTTCTAGGGCACCAATTAAGTCTAAATTGATAAATGCAGATTTATGTTTGAGACTGACAAGCTGAAAGAATCAAAAGCTGCAAAAGGCCAATTAGCACTGAATATGCATAGTGTCTGCAAATAATAAATAATCAAATGTTCATTAAAAATAAAGGTGGAATCTCATACTTTTTTTATTTTAAAGACTCTGTTTATTTTACCAGTTTCTGGTCACTTTAAAGATGTCTCACCCACAACAACAGTTTAGGCAGGAAATTGAAATTAATATAAGGAGTGCCAAACAGCAACATGTAAATGTTGTATAATTAAACTAATCTTTGTCACTCATGTAAATCTTATTTTACCTCTAAACAAGACTTGTGCTTTCCTACTGATAGATTTCACTAAGAATATATTATTAGTTTTATAGATTTTGCTTTAAACAGGAACATAAAATAAACTCTAAGTTATAATTAAGCAATCCCAAACAGGCATCCTTCCCAAACATCCAAAATTATATATCCAAATAACTCCAGAAACTAAATATGTGGGCCGTAAAAAGCCCAATGTTCACAAAAATATTCCATATTAGGGCATCCCGTGATAATTCAATTATTTGTGATATGCCTACAGAAAATAATGGTTTAGGCAAAGGGGCCCCCAATAACCACAGAAGGAGATTTCCCTTTTTTCCCCCTTAAGTCCTTTTTTCTTTTTCAGTCCTTAAGAAGTCACAACATGGCAAGTTTTTTATATACACAGTCATTTTCTGACTCTTATTAAATATATTGTTGTCTTGTAGAGAAATACTAAAACTTTTGGAGGGTCCTAAGCCTCTAAGGCTGGAGTTAAGCAGTCTTGATTTAGTGCACATAGGCCAATGTTCCGCATTGTTCCCATGGTATGGTACAGCATACATTTGCAAGTCAACCCATTTTTATATATAACAAACCAAACACTGCTGCCCATGCCCCATAATTACGAAAATGAGACAAGACAGAGCTCCAGGGAAATGATGACACTCATTCAGAAAGCTTTAACACAAGGAAAATGATATTTATATTCACGCACGATTGCAATATTGTGAATATAATTTTCAAATCTCATTGAACACTTTTAAATGGTCCCTGAGCAAGATTTCTTACACTGGTGAATAAGTTTTACTAATTGAGAATAATGTGATTATGTTGATTTATGGTACTGTGAAGCTGCAAAAGTGACAAAAACACTCAAGTGTTTATACACATATACAATAAGTATCACTTCTAAGCACTTCGCAACTTGCCTGAAGTTCCTTTTCAGGCCAAATTCACCCCCAGGGTCACACAGTCCAAAGCTAAAAATAAATTGCAAAAAAAAAAATGCAACAGCTACATCTTAGACTATACAGGCCTCAGTTAACATGTTAAAAAAAATTATGACAGTTTGTTTGGAAGGGTTGCTAGGAGGAAGCCTCTAAATAGAACATGGCAGCATGGCTTAGGTTTGCAGAATTGCAGCTGAACAAGCCATATTACTTATAGAACAAGACAAAAGGGGAGATTATCCGGCCATAACACACAGCGCTACATTAGGCAAAAACCAAATACCGTGGCACAAACATTAGGAAAACTGTCAAGCACAGTGGTGGAGAGGTAATGATTTTGGCTTGTTTTGCAACAACAAAACCTGGGCACCTTGCAGGTTTTTTTTTTTTTTTTTTTAAGTCAACCATGAACTCCTTAAAAAAAGTAACAAAGAAATCTAGAGTCAACTGCAAGGCCATCTGCACAACAGAAGCTTGGCTGAAATTGGGTCAAAAAAAGGACAAAAATCTCAACCACACCAGCAAATCTACCACAGAATCGCTGAAAAGGAAATAAATCAAGGTGTTGCAATGATCCAGTCGAAGTGCAGACCTCAACCCAGTTGAAATGTTGTTACAGGGCCATATTACAGAATAAGGAATCTGCCATGTGTTGTTTTATTCCCAATGTAAGATTAAAATATTTTAAAACCTATTAAAAAAAATTTTTGATTTTTTTTATTATGCCCTGATATAAAAAGCTAAGAATTGAAAGAAGGTATAGGTTATTTTCTCATTACTGTGTATATATCTGTTTATCAAAGAAAATTCTCTCCATAATGAAATTAATGTGTAAAACGAGAGCTGTTCAATTATCTGTTTCATTCTGTCTTAAGTAGGTACATTCAAGTAAAGTTCCTATTTAAAAAAATAAATGTGGCTTAGAAATTATATCCTGTTGCCATTTGGAAGGTATTTATAAATGGTAACAATTGAATCTGACAGATATACCTTCACTTAAAATATTTTTATGCTAATTCTTGTAGTTAAAATGAATGTGAGTTATTTCCAGTTTGCGATCATAAAATGCAAGCTCTCCTACTTGGCACACATAACATATTTACCTCGAATTACATAATTGTCTAGAGCATCTTCCATTCTCTTTAAAGCTTCCGCCCGAGTGCTGCCATGGGTAACCAACTAAAAGAAATAATGGTAATACATGAATTGTATGTTCACAGCTGAGTAATGCATATATCACTAGCAGTCACCTGCATCTCTACGTATAATACATTAAGTTAAAATTAAGTTAAAAAAATTTAGAAGAATGCAAATTGCATATATTGCTTTTCCTATTTGTACAGCAAACAGGACTTTACAAAATTTAAAGCATAACAAATCTCTATCTCAAAGTAAATGCAGCAGTGATACCTCTCTATATTTAGAATGTAATAGCTCTCCTCATTAATTTGAAATTGATTCAGAAGACAAAGCAAAGCCTGTGCTTTATGCGACAAAATGTAATTATAAATCAAGAGCTCTGTTCACCTACATTTTTTTTGTATCAAAAAGCATACATAAACAGACCCCTACATCTTATCCTACTTTGTAGTCATTTCTTTTTTTTTTTTTTTTTTTCTTTTTTTTTCAAGGTGACTGAC
Source organism: Pyxicephalus adspersus (assembly GCF_032062135.1). Taxonomy (NCBI): domain Eukaryota; kingdom Metazoa; phylum Chordata; class Amphibia; order Anura; family Pyxicephalidae; genus Pyxicephalus; species Pyxicephalus adspersus. The sequence goes on from NC_092858.1 coordinate 61,592,102, forward strand.
CAATATAAGGAATGAAATGTAATATGCAAGCTGTTCAATTTTGACTTGTGTAGCTGGATTAAAACTCACTTTTGAAATCATAGGATCATAGTAAATGCTGATGTCGCTTCCTTCTTGAATACCACTGTCAACTCGCACCTTAGGCAAAAAAGAAAGGAACAAAAATGTTACTGAAAATTGAAATGCAGCCTCCAAACATTAAATAAGTGCAATTCACACAGGACTCACACTGTGACAAAAAGACACTGGGATGGTAAAATGTTTTTTGCTAGATAAAGTAATAGTGTATAAAAAAAATTAAGAGGCAAGCAAAGTTTTTAAAAGTAAAGATCACAATTCTCCCTCATCATTCACACATAATTCTGCCAAATGTCGGTGCTATTTACTTACAGCTTGTAAAAAAAAACAAAAAAAACACAGGGTGATAGTTAAAGAGAATTAAAAAAAAAAAAAAAACAAATAAAATTGTGACTTGCTAGTCTGTTAGAAAGCCCTGCTTTTTTTCTCCATTTGGAAAAATATCTATTAGGAAAAATGTCCAAATATTCAATTCTGTTGAATATTTCTGTTATATAGCCACAGTTTCCCACACGACATGACAATCATTAAATATAAAATAAACATCAAAGTTTCCTATTGTGTACTGAAGAGTGAAAAAATAGGAGATCAGTGTAATCTGTTACATTTTTGGCACAGTGACGCATTTTCGGGTTATAAACTATTGTGACTAAACAGAATTCGAGTGCTCTTGAAGTGGTCCATTTCTAAACTTCAAAAAAGAAATGAGACAGGACCCAATAAAATCCAGTATCTTTGTGTTCTCAGTTCACTAACACATACAGCTATAAGGAAAAAATAGGATGTTAAAAGCACTTCTTAACTATGCAAAATAAAGATTTAATACTCATAAATATAAGATTAACAATATACACACTTCATGTTCACAGTATAAAGGCCAATAGCTTTCAGTACGAAGGCCTTACTACTAGTAGCAATTCCTATTTCCTAACCTGTCATCACATATCTGAAACAATCATTGGCCTTTTCCCCAATTAGTACAGGATTACTGTTTATTCAGCATCTTCTCTAAATGTGTTTTATAGCGGCATGTTTTTTTTTGTTTTTTTTTTAATCCTGCAACAATGTGGGTTGGAAAACTAGGGACAATTTCAAAGGACAAAAAGCAGTGAAGATTCTGATTGTTGTTAACAAAAACAAAAAAAAACTGTGTAATAATAAGGTTACCCTTATGAAAAACGTCAAATGCGCAGTTGCTAGGGAATAAATGTTTATTAAACTGTTCCACTCAAACTTTAGGATCTGAAAAAAAATCTAAAAAATTCAAGAGCTAATCAAAATATTCAAGACAGACAGACATGTCCCACTGATCTTAGGGACAGGCAAATTCAGCGAAAGCAGCAGAAACAGCAGGGTTCAGATGCAGAACATTGTAAAAGGGTGGGTGGAGGAGCCTTGAAACTTAGAGACATTTTCACCTGTGGGAAGAAACCTCCCTAATAAAACAGCAGTCCAACTGTCTGCCACGACAGAAAAGGGTCAACCGAGCGTCTGTTAGGCGAAGATATTTTCATCTACAGATAAAGTTCACAGAGGGATCTTTGTGTATGCCATCCACATGGGGGTAGCCGAATGATAGCTTTATTAGTCAAATGACAGCTAATCAAATGCAGCAACAAAGAGTTTACATTGAGAAAACATAAAATGCTTTGGTTAAGGGACCTTAGAATGCTAACAAACATATGAAACTGAGATGGTATGATATACAGAAATAAAGCATAGATGAAAAACAAGATAAAAGAAATTATCTAACTTCATGGAGATAGTGAAAATAAATTTCTTTTGATCTGTATTATGTAAAGTTGTTAATATGGTTATTCTAAGCTGAACACATTTACCTATGCAATCTGTATTGAGAATTTCATGAATGTACAATGCAATACAATTCATGATACAATCATTTTGCAAGAAACCCTGTGGTAAGACGAGTATACAAGTTTTCCTTTTCTCATTGGTACAACTGCACAGGCCCATCCCTGTTAGAATAATAATATGGAATACCATATGTTGGGAAAGCATAATAGTGCAAAAAATAAACACAAGCAGTGCTAGAAGTGTATTGTGATAGGCAAACTGCAAGGCTTCAAATGATAAATCTTCTTTATATGTTAATTAGAAGGCACTCATGTTTGCTTTTAGAGACAGATAAATGATCATTGTGTTAACCTGGAAACACATGAGCAGATGTCTCCCGTATTGCCAGTCATGCAGACATAACAGTTAAACTTGTGAAACGTTATTTAAATATGGGATACATTGATGCATTAAACATTATCACTGTTATCACTGTTTTTTTATTTTTTACACTACAGGTCAGGGTTATTCAACTCCAGTCTTTGACAGCCAAAGTCCACCCACATTTTTGTATTCAGCTTTAACAGATAGCATTACATTTAGTAATGTATGATGTACACAGAGTCAGAACAAAATTCTGTTTAAAAGAAAATCCTGGCTTGTATGTGACCCTTGAGGAATGCAGTTGAAACCCTTGATATAGATGTTGCAATTTAAACAGTATTTTTAGTTTTTATATGATGTAACTAATACAAAACAAGTATGCCAACCAAAGTACAGCGGCAATATTTTTCTAACCGCTTGTATTATATATTGTAAATCTATGCACTAAATTCTAAAGGGCCCTAACAGAGTAGAGCAGACGGCACAGACCTTGACAGAAATTATTATTCTCTTCTTTTATTTTTTTAGCGCTGACATATTACACAGCACTTTACAAAGTCCACAGTCATGTCACTAACTGCCCCCTGATCCCATGTCCCTACCATAGTCATATGTCATTAACACAGTAAACATCTTCACAGGGATTCTCTGGATATTTGTCAATAACTCTTTTGAACATTCTTTTGTCCCACTGTGTTATTGAGCAAATCTGCCTTTCATATTTAGGAGTTCTGCAGGGGTGTTCAAATCTTAGTAGCAGCTCAAAAGCACAAGGGTAAATTTAAAGAAAAAAAAAAAAACAACCAAAGGAAGAAAGAAAATAGTGAAATCCAATAAGGAAAGCTTTCTGGAATGCAAATTATTATACAAAATTAAAAGCTTAATTACTATAAAACAAAGAAATAATAAATGTGGCTTTAAAACTCCTGGTCTTGTGTTATTTTTTATATAGTTTTATATAGTCAAAACTCTAACTAATCTCAATATGGTAATAACCGTTCAGACATTATATATAAATAACACAAATTTCATTTTTTTGTGAACATACAGGTACAATACACACACAAGTTGAAGCATCACAAATGGTCCCTTACCTTCTATGTATAATATTCTATAACGGCCTATACATGTTTTTATTGTCTATTTATGTAAATCACAAGTGGTAAACGGGCCTCTTTTATAGGATGAGCATGTCCGCACTTCTGCTGTAACCATTCTTATTAAATCATTAAAACCATAGTTAATTGAAAACTCAGTCTTAAGGAAGGAACCCTGTGAAAACATAATTAACTGGCTTGCAATTAATTCCATGATTAGACACAATAGATGCTGCTGACTCAGTGTATCTATTCTTAATGTTCACAGAACACATCACACAATATGAAATGGGGCATTAGCACAACAGGCAACATCCTCGGCAACGCCTCTAGCATAAATAATTAAAGTGTATTTTGCCTGTATAGTAATGTAGCACGTGAAGTTTTCAGGCAATTGCCAACCCTTATTTTTATTTCACCTCTCCCTCAGAACACAACTCCAAGCCCACCATGTCTACCTGACAAGTGACAGCCCAATCTGATTAAATGCTTGCAAGGGAGGGGACAAGTGGGCCTCCATGACAGGCCAAAAGTGATCACCATGGAGATACATAATTACAGCTGTCAACGCGTCTACTGTCCTGCTGGCATCAATTTGATTGCTCCTAGCAATAATGATAGACAAAGCTTAGTGTGCACTCCTCTGCACCAATCACTTTATCCATCCCTTGGTCCATTTAGCTGACATGCTACATCAATACAAGCAAGTAACAGCAGTACACAGAATATTTAAGGCATTTTAATAATCCTAATTGTTTTTTGTTTTTTCCTGCAGATAACTTGCAAACACAAATGTTTTCACACAAAACTCCTGCTGCAGTATTAATTGAAGAAAGATTTGGTGGGGCATTGACTGTAGGGGGTAGGGTTTTGTCCATTATCACTTATACTTTCAACAGGTCTCACATATGAAAACTGCAAATTGCAAAAACTTGCAAGGGCAAAATGTTTGACATTGTGTCAGCTATTTAAATGAAGAAGATATGGGAGGTGGGGTGGGTGGAATAATTAACACACATTTTAATTCAATGAATTGTTGCTTGAAGTTCACAAGTGATGTTTAAGCACAACCTCTAATGTATGTTTTCTTTTCTAATATTTAGCAAGACATAATGCCTGTTAAGCCCTTGCAATTTTTGTTCTGCTTGCAGGCTTTGAACACAGCATGAAGTCTTTGAGCCAAGAAAGGGTCAGGTCCCATTAGAGAGAATATGGAAAAAACAATTTTAAGAAGTGAAATAAATCACATATTCAATAACATCCTTAAATTTTGAATTCTTTCTTTTTTCCACGCAAGTAATCAGCCTGAGTAATCGCACACACAGATGGCATACCCTTGTAAGTCTGCAAGCAAACACTAGGACACAGTTACATCAATTTTATTTTTATTACACAGTAAAAAAAAAAGACCCTTTTGTTCTTTTTTATACAGCAAAAAAACTGTCAAGAAAAATAGTTTAGACTAAAAAGTAAAGCAGAATCATCTGTATCAAGTGTACTTTGTAAACAGCATGCTGTCTAGTGAGCTGAGCACTAACATAGGTTTACACCTCAGAGCAAACTCTTTTAAAACTACAGATTAATTCAACAACAAACAAGGAAAACACGCTCAGGAAAAAAATGTTACATACCCCAGGCAAATGGACTGGTTCCTGATACTGAGAAAGCCGACCAATTGATGGTAGGCCAAAGGATTTATATGGATCCTAAAGAAAAAGCAAACAGGAAATGTTAAGAAATGGATATGTTTTTAGTTTTAGCAATGTTTTAAAAGCATATTTTAATACAAGTATTGTTCAAATGAATAATCCCCTAACACTGTTACAAAATTGCAAAATCACATTGAACAGTCATATATATTTTTTGTGCAAACACCTTCTCAGAAATTTGTAATCATGCACCAAGTTTATTCATGAAGATGGCTTACACATTTACATGCACATTTCCATAAGGGTGCTTACTGTCTATGGCTACCACACTATGGTAAGATATGTTATTAAATATTTTGGTAAACAAAAAATATATATTGCAAAGCTTTCCGACCTAAAAAAGGTAACTGTCTTGGTTCTACAGCTCATGCACCAACTAAAGACAAGGCTTAACAGAGAGGACAATTTTCTCTGAGAATCAAAACTCTTATTTCCTACTCGCAGCTTGGTGCATGTATCCAGTGCTAATGAAAACTGCAGAACACAGCAGATAGTAAACCTTATGTCAGCCCTAGGCAGACTGAGTTATGGGTGTGCTATTTTCACCAAATCAAAGCCAAATTAAAAGGGTTTGTATTGATTGCTTTAACTAAAGATCTAGATTACATATCAAAATTGCTGGAAACTAGACTAGTAGTATAGTTTATTCAATAGTTCAAACTGCAGGTGCCCGTTTTAAAATTAAAATTATATCTGGATGCATAGCCTGGTTATTAGGGCACAGAAACTATTTTGTATTTACCTTAAAGGCAGCATTCCCAACAGTTTACTGGCTATATTTATGTTCTATGTAAATTTGATTATTCAAATGCTAGGGAAAACAATAACTGCTATCAAAAAAAACAATGTATCCATTCAACTGAAAGGAACAATTCCCCAATGCTGACAGTGAGTAAATCTTTGACATCACGATGTTCACAAGATGCCTAACATTACAGTGGCATAGTTCTCAGCAAGATCAGCTATTAGCAACATACTTTACCTCAGCATAGACACGGCATTCAACTGCCCAGCCATTTATGGGAACATCAGCTTGCTTGTGTTTCAGAGGGTAACCTTTGGCAACACGGATCATTTCTTGGACAAGGTCCAGACCAGTAATGCATTCTGTGATGGGATGTTCAACCTGCAATGTCACAATTGTCAATCAGTAGGTGGAGAAAACAAAGGGGAAAAGTGTTTTTTAATAAAAGTGATAAAGGTTTGCATTTACAGTATCCAATACTAGGTGTCAAACTGATAAAAAAAAAATAAAAAAACACAGAACTTCATATTATTTAAATGTATAAAATACAGTCATCTCACTTACTCAGAAAAGAAAACGCAAAAAAAATACTTACATATATATATATATATATATATATATATATATATATATTTTATATTATTATTTTTTTTTCCTTCTCCTACTCCTTAATAACTAGTTATATTGTGTTAAGACTATAAAACTGTGCATTAATCTCGCAATCTGTTGTGCTGTAAATGTGCAACTTGAGAAAGCTTATCATCATGCTGTTCTGCTATACTCAACATGGCAAGCATGGGAGCAGCTCATGATTTCCTGTACAACTAGTCCTTTCCAAATCTCAGTCATTCGCCTGCTTTCACTAACCTGTCCTGACAAGAAACCAGATTAGCGTAATCTTGCATCAACGCAGTGTAGCAGAAATGAGCAGATGGATCCTTCATTTTTTTTCCCGCTAGACTTATCTGTGGAGTGCTTAGCATGCACAATAGCAGAGATGGACTGGAGATCTAAATCTGCTAATAGCAAATTGCTGCTAACAATTCTGGAGGATGCCATTGTGGGAATGTCCCCAGCCTTTCACACCATGCCTACAATAAGCTGTTTTATATCATGTGCTAGGCCAGTGATGGCTAACCTTTTTGAGCCCAAGTGCCCAAACTGCCGCACAAAACCAAAGAATTTCCTCAAAGTGCCAGCACGTCAATTAAACCTTAATAACAAGATTTTAGTATCTAAAAACTCTTTATAAAGTTGCCTGAACTATGTAACATCATTTTTAAAGGTTGGAATCTTTGTATTGTCAGAGAACTTTCAATTAAACCAACCGTTTTTATTGGAAATTCCAGATTGGAATACAACAGGGCCATGTAAAGTCCCTTTTTTAAATAACATCTTTAAATAATGTTTAAATAACTTAGAAAGTGTCTTAACTGCAAACCGCGCCGCATATCTTAATTGCGGACCTTCCCGCGTGCCAGCTGCAAGTGCCATAGGTTCGCCATCGCTGTGCTAGGCTCTAAACTATCAGAAGCATATTGGTGACATAAGCGATACATCCAAATCAAAAACAGCATAATCACCGAAACCACTCAGCAAAGAACATATAACCAAAACAAAACTGTACAGAAGGATATACACAGAATAGACAGAACCTTCAAACAATTTAACAAGTTTGTAAAATGAATATATTAATTTTAAAAGGCTGTAACTCCTGTAACACGTTGCACTTTTACCAGTTACAACCAGTATTAAGGAAATTGACAATATTAAGTATTATAGGTAAGCTTAATGATAAAAACTGAAACAACTGCTGCAATTTTGAACCTACCTGTGCACAACAAACTGTGACTTGAAACTTTAATATATGATTTTGGCTTATACAAAAGATAAAGAAAAATGTATGATGAGATCATTTTTAAAATCAAGTTATTTATGAAAAAAACAGGACTACCATTTCTGCCCTTGTCATTATGAAAGTTTAGAGAAATCAGATATGTATGTCTACGAAATCATCAACTCATAACCCAAAACAAGTCACAGACAACGCATAGCAGTCACAGACATCCCACGTTAAACAAAGTCAGATCCTGGACCTCACTTTTCTCTAGTGTTTTCAAAAATGTAATACAAAACAAAAAAGAAATAAAGAACAAATACAAACATACAAAGAGAGCACTCTGCCCACAGACAGTAAAATACCATCATGATATATAAGCTTTAAGTGTATAGGATTTGGAACAGGGCCATAAAACTCAAATGATAAACATACTATAACAATTTGCTAGTTTTTTCTTTAATACTTTATTTATGCAATGAGAATAGCGAAAGCGTTGACAAAGTGATAGTATACTGAATGGACTCGTCCGAAGGAATCTATCAGGGTTCATCACTAAACTAAATCAAGAAAATTATAACATCTCTACACACAACACTATTTCTGTTACGAGTAAGCAAACACAAAAGTAGACTGTGGGACTAATGCCTTTTAGAAGTGATAGTTTTACTTCAATATTCTGAATATCACATACACCAAGGAGAATTTTAGGGAGCACAACATTTTTTTTCTTACAAATATAATGATCCGATTTTGTTTTTAGTTGTGTGCTTGGAATTTCTGTCCTGTTACATCACTCAGTTTCAACCAAGCTTTAGCTGTTGCACAGATGGCCTCACATTTGATTCTAAAATGCTTTAATATACAGGAGTTCATGATCAACTTTATGACTGCCAGGTGCACTGTCACTGCGAAACATGCCAAAAAAATTGTCCCATGACCACCATGCTTGATAGCTGATATTAGGTGTTTTGGATGATATGCGGTTTTTGGCACTGTGCATTATGGACAAATATCTCCACTTTGGTCTTATCTCTCAAGAAGTCTGACAAGAAAGTGTAGGCGGGTAGTGGCCCCTCTATTGTGACCCGACTCATAAGTACCCACCCAAAAACAGCCGGGTGGTTAGTGAAAAGTACCAGGTGGTGCGCCCAGCTAAAAGGGGCTGGGGAGAACACTGTTATACACAAAAAGAAAAGCAAGCATATCTGAAGTCTGTTTCCAGAGAATGCCAGCACACCTTACCCTTTTATTAAAAACTAAACAACCTTGGTAAAAGTTGAAAATGTATATTTGATGTTTGCACCCTTGACCGAGCAGCTATCATCTCTATACTTTAGGTATTGGTCTTAGAGAGGTACACACAGTTAAAGTTCTTCTGAAGTAAGGGCTGTGTGGTAACCATAGCTGCTTTCACAGACATTGTGGGGAAAAACATAGCCACCAATGGACAGGAAATGTGTTTTTGCAGGTTTGCCAAAAAAGGGAAAAGTGAAAAAAAAGCCTCAAAGTTCATCAATATAGCCAACTCATTAAAACACCAGTAAGCTAACAATACAATACATTTTTGTTCTTCAGTTTAGATATACTAAGTCTACTAGGGCAAAATTCAACATTTTATTTAACAAGTAACCGCTATCTAACTTCTTGTTGTTACTCCATTTCACTTTGCATAAAAATCCTACTAAAAACCCACAAAAAAAAACACCACACTGAGATACATAACTCTTTTGTGAGGAATACATATATGGTATATTACACTTTGATGTAAAACTCATTTGTTGCTTTTTGAAGAATGACAGTTAAATTTACAACAGATACTGCATCAAATGTTCTTCTAGTCTGGTGGAGTGGCAATAAGTGTAGCCTGGAAGAATAAAACTTTGAGTGACAAATTAAGTATTTTACACCCAATCAAAGAGTGAATAGGTTTCAGATTTACATGCAAGATGTCAGTCATAGGTGGTATCTCTGAGATGTGAGGGAATAAGCAAAAAGAGACAGAAAATGATTCAGTATCAGGAAAACCCAAACACTGCCTTTTTGACAGACAGAATATTCAAGAAGCCATCCCGAGACAACCTAAATAATAACATGCTACAAAGGAAGAGATCTTAGAAAATCCATGGCATCTGTTAGAAGTGAGAAGAAGGGCGATAGAAGAGTTTGAAATTTTAGCTCTCCACAGGGTGCACACCCACAGAACAAATGCTTTAGCAATGCAGATCCTGCAGAGTCAGGATAAGCATATGGCTAGTACAGCAACAATGTTCAATGCTTAAGGTTACGTTGGTGGAGATTGGGAAATAGGAGAAGCACAGAAAAATATGTACAGAAAATAATATGCAAACACACACATGGATGAGCAAACATACGTTCATGTAGATGCCTAAATAATGAGCACCAAGATATTTTGACTAGATCCCAACATTCTAAATAAATTTCAAATTTTAATTTACTTTAAGATTTAAAAAACAACTGGTTTAAATGCTTTGAGCCACAATTTGCTGAAAATTGAGCTATTAATCGAAATACATATTTGCAAAGTTTAATAAAGTCATATATCCATGCACATGGGTTCCTCATCATATTTGGGCTTCCCAAAATATGAAAGTTGACTAAAAATTTAAAATTAAACAATAACAATTACAAGAGTAGTATGGCCAATAATAAAATGGATTGTACATATTGGATAGTAAGGATAGATATAAAAAAAAGATTCACAGGCTTCGTGTTTTATTTGTTTGACTGGCCAGATTACACAGGGGAAAATCTAATAATCTATGATGGTGCGAGTTAATAGAATAGACAACTTGTGACCAGGAACTACTGAGAATCCATTTTTTTTTTAATCCTACAGTCCAAGAAGCAATACACACACACACACACACACACACACTTTACCCAAGTGGGACCAGAATTAGACCAAATCTACCGCTTACTGCAGAACACTACATCTTTACTCTCCTCAGGGTACCCAATGTAAATCGTCTTAATAAAAGATTCCATTATGATCTGGGAATACCATTGCCATTAAGTCATTAAGGTATTAGGTGTTTTGTAACCATTCTTAGGGACCTTGGATTAACATCCACATTAACACCAATGTTCCCCAAAAGAACACTGCAAGAGAATTACACTGCCCCCATAAGACTGTCCTCTACCTATACCATTTTGAAGACATATGTTCCCTAATTAAATCATGCACATGCACACCCAGCTATACACATGATCTAAAAGCAATATGATTTATCAGAGCCAGCTACCTTCTTCCACTGCTCTTTGGTCAGAACACTTTGGCTATGTACACCTGTGCAATAATTGACTTTGACTAAACAATGCATGAACGAGTGTTGTACATACAGCACCATTCCGCTCTATGGAGAGGGGAGGGTAGAATGACGACGCGGCACCCCGCTGCGCTCTCTCCCCATCACTTGGATTACGATCGTTCGTCGTCCATTGATGCGCCGTTACACACGACACGATGAGGGCTGTACACACGCAGGATTGTCGTCCAATATCGGCCGTGAGCCGATTATCGGACGAGAACTGTTGCCCGTGTGTTCCTAGCCCTTGATGTTAGAAAACCACACACAGTAGCCTGTATTACACTTGGTGTTCTGACACCATTTCCTAATAGTTTTACATTTTTTCAGCAATTTGTGCTACAGTAGCTTTTCTGTGGGATCAGATCATATGAAATACAAACCACTGTGTACAGGAAACACTGCACAAGACCTGCGATTTTGGAGTTGCTCTGCACTAGCCATCTATTCATTATGGGTAGCACAATTGGCTCAGTGGTTAGCACTCTTGCCTTTGCAGCACTAGGTCACAGATTCATATTCTGTCCAGGACTCCCACATCCCAAAAAAACATGCAGTTAGGATAATTGGCTTCCCCCAAAAAGTGTCCTTAGACTACATTATTGACACATGACCATGATATTAGATTGTGATCCCCTTTAGGAATAGTTATTGATATGACTATGGACTTTGCAAAGCACTGCGTAATGTGCTATATAAATACTGGTTAATATGACCCTTGCCAAAGTCTCACAGACCCTTAAAAAAGCGTGTCTTGCATGTTCAACACATCACCTTTTATAACTGGCTGTACTTGTGCTGTCTAATAAATTGCAATCCTTGACAGGGGCCATTGTAACAAGATAATCAATGAATTCACTTTATTTCCAATTGTTTTTGTTTGTGTGTGTCCCTAGCTAGACTGCTGGCTCTGAAATGTTTGGGTAGACTGCAATGTTTAATTATTAAATAATCATTATTGTTATCTAGTTATTCAGTCTCTTAAGCTGCGTACACACTTGCAATTTTTGTCGTTTCACGATCCTTTCCAACGACAAGGGGCTGCAAGATGCATGAACGATGCTGTACATACAGCACCGTTCATGCTCTATGGAGAGGGGAGGGGGGAGAGCAACGGAGCGGCACCCTGCTGACACACGGAAGATTTTCGCCCGATAATTGGCCGATGCCGATTATCGGGCGATAAAAATCTGCCGTGTGTACGTAGCTTAAGAGAAAAAAATATAAACTAGTGCATTGTTAAACAAAGCATTTGGAGTAGGATCAGCTTTTGAAGCATTTAACCAGTTGACACCCTCTCTAATATAAGGGCACAAAGGCCAAACCATCAAACTCAGCTGCTTTAAATACATGTCTGTAGGCATGGGCACTAACCTTTTTCTAAAAATAGACAAAACCCGAGATTTAAATTTATGTTTTTCTATTGATCAGTTAAAGTGTGCCTATACCAAGAGATTCTGTACATTGACATTGCTAAATTGAATCTAAAGAAAGACAGTTGCCTGGATATAAAGCTAATCTTTTTCTTTCAGTAGTTTCAGTTACACAAGTAAAACAAGCAGATAACTGTGTGATTACGGATGATTGGTTGTTAATCATTCTATTCCCAACTAAAATTTTTGCACTTGTGTATGTAGCCTTAATTGGGGGCTTCTTTAGGTAAATGTTGCTTTTATTTATTGCATGCAAGTGTTTTTTGAAAAGTTTACAGTGTTGAGAGACCCAATTCAGATTTATTATCTGGTACATTGGGTTCTGGTACATTACTGAAAAAGAACATAATATAAAGAGTGTGTAGATTCTTTTAGTTCCTTAAATTAGGAGATCAGGTACTCTAGAATTACATACCTTCCTGCCGCTATATGGACCATTTTGGATTATTCCAAAGACTCTACTGCCAAGCAGACCTAGTATTTAGCAAGAATGCAGCTAAACTCTCTTAAAACTGCATGCGATATTCTTGGATACTTGCAATCAGCTACCAGCACATGAATCACTTGACATTAAAAACTTACTTGTGGCTCATATATGATACTTGATCTACTGAAGAGAACTGCAAATAAATTATTAGAAACACCTGTGCCAGGAGCTGACTGAGCTAAATGTTGGGTATGGGCCTCCTAACATGTTTACAATAGAATTCCATTGACTTCTATGGGTTCAGAAGACAGATCAGTGATAACTTTGATTATCACCTGAAAAGATTTTAGAGTACTTTATGTTATTAAACCCAAGCTTAGAAATCCCAGTTTTATAAAACAGTGCTTGTCAACTGTCTTTAAAGTATGTCATAGGCCAAAAAAAAAGTTTGAATTTTTAACAGTGGGGAAATGTTGAAACCCCCGTCCATGTCTCTGCTTGGGAGTTTAAACTATTTTATCCCGGTAATGATTGTCACCAGAACAGAAAGCAATAGAATCAAAACCTTACAGCTGTCACTGTAACGGAAGGTAGGGTGGAAACTTTTAATGATAAAATACATTGGTTAATTTGATTTTGTCTGCTTACAAATGTATATATAGGGTCTGTTATACATGAGACCCAGGACTGCTTACTGATTTAAATCAGAACTCAGTAACTCTAAGATTGCTACAAAAAAAATCTGAAAACATTTAATCATCATTTGAATATTTCTAAAACAGTGTGAAAAAGATAAAATACACAGACATTAACATCCAAAAACTTTTTCAGTAGGTTGAACCACAATTGTGCTGAGCTGGCAGGGAGAAACCACAGCAAGTGATTGAGCTCTACGTCTGGAAAAATGTGAATTGTACCCTCACTACTCGACCAGCAAACTACCCCCCCCCCCTCCCTCCTTGTGTGCTACTACCCCCTTCTCTTAGATTGTAAGCTCTTCTGAATGTATAGCGCTGCAAAATTTGTTGGCACTATATCAATACTGTCTAATAATAAGCATTGCACAAATAGATAAACAGTGGATTTCAAGAAATGGGCCATCAGAAAGCTAAGGTAATAAATATTCATATCCTACCTTCCTTCCAGGTTTTTTAACTTTATGAAACTCCACTTTTTAAACTTTTTAAATTTATGTTTTTTAACGTTATGAAACGGAGACTCCATATTATTTACAAACTTACTGTGTAACATATTTTTAAAAAAATAAACTGTATATGCAATGGATGAATAAGATAATGCAAATATATCATACCACATTGCAAGTCATATCATATTTTTGGGGGCAAATTTTAAATCTGACTTTTTGAAAGGCCTCTATTACTACCAATAGGTATATTAAATCACCAGGACAATATTTGGTATAATTTTACATGCAACAAGAACAAACATATTCTTACCTGTAGCCTTGTATTCATTTCTAGAAAGTAGAAATTCCTCTTGGAGTCAACAAGAAACTCTACTGTCCCTGCAGATGAATATTTCACAGCTTTGGCAAGAGCTACAGCTTGTTCTCCCATTGCCTTCCGAGTTTGTGGATCAAGAAACATGCTGGGAAATAGGTGACATTATTTAAGTTAAAAATAAATAAATAAATAAATAAATAAGCTAATGTTAAAGACAAAAGGACTCAAACGGTCAAAAAACGGTAAAAAATATTACAAATAAAGATGGACAAATAAAAAACAATTCAGTTCAATATAGATAATGGGTGGTCTGAACTCAAACCAATAGATATATACCGCCAACATCCCTAAACTCTTAAATACATAGAAAGGTAGGTATATTTGTGGGACTTTAAAGGCAGTTCAGTACATGTCACAAAATGGGCTCAAATAAAAAAAAAAACAATCTTTTTTTAAACACAAGTCATAAAAACAGTGGATGGAAATTCCCCAAAAAAATGCTCAGTACATAGCACCAAACAATTGTGCATATCATTGGGATGTTGTAATAGATTCTGATAATCTCCAAGTCCCATCTGCTGCAGCTGAGGAACAGACTCATTTTGGACCTTTGTTTCACCCAATCTGCTGATTATTACTCAGTATCCAAAGGCATTATACCCAACAGAGAAAAACAAAATGTATATTTAGTGGATCCATTGGTTCTGGTTTGAGCGTCCCTCTCTCTTGCTGCTGGAGGGGGTCCTCCTGTTCCCCATGACTGCATCCCATGCCAGGCTTAGTCACATTTGATACTAAATACTGTGGTTTTACAAACTTGTGTATTCTGTCTATTGAGGTTTTGTATAATCCCTAATGAAGCGGATTAATTCTGTGAAACTCGTTGGATTATCAGAATCTATTACAACATCTCAATGATATACACAATTGATTGGTGCTATGTACCGAGCATTTTTATGGAATTTCCATCCTTTGTTTTTTGGCTTGTGTTTAATAAAAGATTTTTTTTAATATCATTTTGTGACATGTACTGAACTGCCTTTAAAGTCCTACAAATATACACATATATGTACATAACAATTCAATTGTTTGATATTAAGATTGCTTCAACTGCATCAAATGAGTGGTACAAACTCATTTATTTTTATAGAAGATAGAAACAACTGGTCCTGACAGAAAATTTTAATTAAATTTGACAATCATTTTGTTTTCTTTCATGTATAGGAAGTTTTACATATTTAAACAAACTTAAATTAGGCAAAAAATTTGACTAATACCATAAAAAAATCATGCCAGTTATGGTAGCCATACAATATACTACAGCTAAATATATCACAAAATCAATGACATAAGATTTTACTTTCTCAAATAAAGCTTCAATGTGTATTTCAATCAGACTGGCTTGCGTTGATTAGACATTACTAAAAGCACAGCTTGAACATTTTATGAAGGGCTGAGGATTTTAAAGACTGAATTACACCTTGCAGCTGTATTGCAGAACAAGCATCATTATTGTTAATATGGATGAAAGGACAGCTACTCCCCTGCACTAGACTAGTATCTTCCCATGTTTGCGAATATATATCTGCATCGCCTTTTTACACTCTTACTGCTCACCTCCTGCTGCAGCGGAAGAATGGAACAGAGGTGTCACACTGCTAAACTTGATCTCTGCCATGCGGTTAGGCTTTCTACTCTAAAATGACTGGATTATCTTTGCAATCAGACAGGTTAATTAACTGAAGTTTTCATATTCCTTTCTGCCTCTTTACACTTCATATGCATTTTGCACTGAACATTATTGCCCAACACCCAACCACTTATTCTCCCTTCTCTGTCTACCTCCTTAATCATCTCTTCCTTCCAGCCTAATTATGTAGCACTTAAATATGGCATGTGTCACTTGACTCCAACACCTCAATATCTGACAGTATTTGAGCCACACAATCACCACAGCATGATGAAAGGAACACAGCAGATTACTGTAAGGTGGAAATGCAGCTCGGAGCTATACACACAGTATCCATGGACTAAAAAAATGTGAATTCCAATTAGTATTTTCTATCACTTTATAGTGTAATTGACACTAATAAAATTAATATACAAAACATTACTTGATATGTCTTACAATTAAGCTTTCCTACAATTCAAATGATTGGGTTCAAAACTAGACCAACATTTTGAAAGTTTCATTTAATTTGCTTACCATACAAATTAGGATATTGTACGATGCTGAAAAATTAAAAAAGAGAAGGCTTTTCTCCTGTAGATATAATCTATTTATCCTTACGGAATATAGTTTGGATTCTGTTGGAATGCCTTTATGCAGTTAAAGCTGTTTAAATGGACAGCTTGGTTCAATTCACTAATCTATAATGATTGTTATTTTCAGTGGAAGGAGGTGAAAATAATGACATTGCTCCAAATACACTGACTATGTTCACACTGCACATGTATGAATTTTGTTCTTCACATATTACATTTTTCAAACCTTACATTATAAGTGAATTCCTTCAATTTTTTTTATCTTAGATGCTTTCTTTAAAAACTTCTCTAAATTTCCAATGTCCATCTCACAGTGCATTGCTCAAAACTCTATCCCAAGTAGTTTATTTTTTTCTGCCTTTGTTTGACCTAATGCCATTTCACCCACTGCACTGGTGTCTACCACACCAATCTTTTTCAGAAAAGAGGAGCAGAATATAACTTTTTTCTGACTTAGGGTTAGCAGTGCTCCATGTTTGCTAGCTTCAGCATAGCTCTAGAAGTTCAGCTCCTCCTTCAAGGCTGGGTACACAAGTGCAATAGTTCTCATCTGATAATTGGCTCAGGGCTCGATAGATGACGAACGATCATAATGGAAGTGAAACCGCTGCGAGGTGCAGCTCCATCATTCTTCCTCTCCCCATTAGGCAGAATGGCACTGTATGTGCAGTCATAAGTAATTTATATGACAAATATAGCACATGCATACATAGCCCATGCATTCTGGCAAGTCCCCATCAATACACAATAGACATCGTGTCCTAGTATAAAGTTCATTTTGTCCTGAAAATCTCTGCACACAATGGGAAGGTTGCACCTCAGTAGTTTGCCCTTAGATCTGAGCATTCTTCAATTCCCTGCCTTGAGTACTGGGCAAAGGTCCCGGTTGCTGGGTTGTGTCACCATAAAAATATTTTTGCACTTTCAGAACTGTAGCCATCTTGTGTAAATTAAATTATGTTAAACCATTAGAAAAAAAACATTTTTTTTTTAAGGTTCCAACTGACAAGACAAGATAAACAACTATGGGGATAAATACTTCTTGCAAGTACGATGCAGAAGTTGAAGCAATAATTAAAAGTTACCAGGGAGCAGCAAACCCTAACGGTAACATTTTGCACGACCATGCTTCGCACTTAAACTGAGGTTCTTCACCTAAGATACTGCTATTAGTTTGTTTTTTTTTTTTGTGGCATACTGGCCAGTTGTATTTAATCTAAAAAAAAAAAAAAACTATTTTTTTATAAGTTTAAATTTTCTGTATTTTCATTCATTTACATTATAAGAATGAATACATAATGTAAGCTGGATATGTAATTTATGCCTAGTAAATCTTCTTTACCTGTAGACACTTTATAAACAAACATCTAATGCTTGCCTGTTCAAACATACTGAAAAAAAATCAACAATTTCTATGATGTGCACCTACTTTTCACATGACTGTAAGTAAGCATATACATTTTCTACATAATAAAGTTTAGTTTCTGCTAAAAAAAAAAAATAAACCGCATTAGACATTTAGTAAATCTTTAAATAATTTAGATACAAAAAGTCTCACTGACACTGGACCTTAGCGCAAAAGATAAGAAATAATGGTTTATCAGTTTCAGAATTAATGCAATTAGCACTTGTTGACAAATGTCCTCTGCCCAAAGTGTTTACATCCCATATTGTGTTATCAGTTCCAGTGAGTGGATAACTGGACTGATTGTTTGTATTCGCTTTTAGGAAACCTCTACAGTACCCATATATTATAGAAATGTGGATAAAGACAATGACATACATAAAGCATACCTTGGTGCTTCTTCTACTACTTTTTGGTTCCGCCTTTGAATGGAACATTCTCTTTCATTTAGCCAAAGAGCATTGCCATGTTTGTCTGCAAGCACCTAACAAAACATCCCATACGTGTAATTATCAAACAAATTCATGGAATATAAAAAATAACACAATCGGAGTGACATAATGTGTAGTAAGTAAAGAAAAACAAATATCCAACATGATGACAAGCAGTGAGCAGTATGTTTATAGTTACGTGTTTTCTTTTTAGATAATCTAATATTTTGTTCAGAAGTTGTAGAGGAATAGACAGAACCATTGCATCAAATTAGTGAAAGCCGATTTGACATAATCCATTGAAAGTTAAAACTTTCCTACTTTTTCTTAACTGACTAAAAAACAGGTTTCTCTCATAAGTGTCCTATAATACCTGCCAACATTTTCTAAAAGTATTCAGACATTGCATAAAGAATCCAATGTGCATTTACAGCTAAAAAAAAGAAAAAAAGATAACAGTGTACTTTTATTTCATTTTGAAAACATTTGGATTCTGAATATGAAACATTATTTTACAAATAAACATGTAGTACAAAATAAACTCATGACCATAGCTTTAGAAAACTTTCCCAAAGGAATACAGTATTCAGTTATACATGTTCATTCAGTTTGAGCTTTAGTTTTTTACCAAAGTAGGTAAATATCATCCTCTAAACAAGCAAAAAATAAGCTCAAGACCTAATATGCTGTTTGAAAATAGTAAACAAGAAATATTAGAATGTAATATTTCGGATTTACCCAACTGAAAATGAAAAAAATATCCAAAAACACATGCTTCTAAGCCAAGGTTTCTAGTCTGCCTATATTGTACTTTATACATTATTTTGCAACAAGAAAAACTACATTGTGATCCATGTGAAATGCTGAATATTTAAAGACGTAAATAAACTTCAAATATCAAAAAGGAAAAAGTATCTGTTGTCCTATATGAATATGAAAAAAGGGTTTACCTGGATCTCTATGTGGCGAGGATTGTCAATAAATTTTTCTATCAAGAGACGATCATCTCCAAAGCTTGAGGCTGCTTCTTGTGCTGAAAACCTAAATCCCTCCCTAAAAAAAATGGACCAAAACAAAGCAGTGGTAAATAAAATCATATAATGAAACAAAAGAATACACATTTCCATCTTGATGGAATCCAAAAAGCAGACACATGAAAACAACAATAACAATAATAATAATATTATTATTATTATTATTATTATTAACCAAAAATCAATAAACCAATATGCTCTTAAGCATATTTAAACTGGATCTTCCAATTCAATATAATGGATTTCAACTTTTTAAAATCTCTATTTATTAAAATTAGTAATGGTGTTTGTTAATAGATGATTTTTGCCCTACCCACTTGATTACTGCCAGACCAGGAAACCATTGCATGTCTACAGCCATTGTCACCAAGACAAAATGTAATGCTAAATATCAGAGTTGTGAATAAAACAAAAGGTAAGCAGGCCCTTGCTTCTCACAATGTGAGTCATATGCACAAATAAAGCAGGGAAGGGGATAAACTTACCAACTAGCCCTCACCTCCCTACCCCTGGCCACCCAAAAACCACTGACGTCTTCATAACTTATCACTTGACTCAAATCCCTGTTCAACCCCCCCCCCCTTTTTTTTTCATTTATAACAAAGTAAGAAAAATACTAGGTGAATGCACAAAGGTGTAGTATGGAAGATTACACAATTTATTGTACGTTGGAACATAAACAATATGAGAAACTTAACTCCGGGAATGCAAACCTGTGGATGTTAACCGTGTGTTAAATGTTATTAGCTTCCGCACTTTAACTTCACTCCTTGGTACTGTTGTTCTTTTCTATTGTATATTGTGTTTTTGTTTTTTTTTATTCCTGGTTGTCAACCTACTATTGTTGTATGTTATTTTGACCTCGTGTTGAATTCATCAAAAAAAAACTTGAAATTTAAAAAGCACAAAAAAAAAAAAAGTATGGGGAAATCATGCAATGGGGACAATGCTCTGATTCCTGCACACTTCCTGTTGTGTCTCAAAGTTAGGAAGTAAAGAAGGAATACCCCAGTAGGAGTTTTTAAACCTTTGTTTTCCCACCCAGTATTATTACTGTACTAATGCTAGATCCCTTGGGAGATGGCTTTTTCATTCACCAAGGCATGCTTTTATGTTTATTGGGTCTGTTATAGAACTGAACTTAGGCAAGTGTACGTCTACTTTTTTTTCTTTTTAGGGATATATATCACCTTTCAAATGTAGGTAATTTGGGAAAAGTAATGGGCCTTATTTAAACTCCCTACTCGGGCTTCCTTGTCCCTGGATATCTGTATGTTTGTCCACATACCCATCCATCCATACATCTACCCACACATCTGTTCTTTCTTTTGTCCCCACGCTTACTGCTAAAATCAATAGAATGATT
Organism: Pyxicephalus adspersus; assembly: GCF_032062135.1. Classification (NCBI taxonomy): domain Eukaryota; kingdom Metazoa; phylum Chordata; class Amphibia; order Anura; family Pyxicephalidae; genus Pyxicephalus; species Pyxicephalus adspersus. The sequence goes on from NC_092858.1 coordinate 61,612,899, forward strand.
ATGATCCTATCACTAGTAAAAAAAAAAATGTTGTGTCAGAATCTGTAAAATGACGAAAATACACTTACTCATAGAGATCCCTTTATGAATGAATAAGCGATAAAAATCACTGATAAAAATTCTGCAGAGTGTCACTTGTACCAGTGATGGAACAACACCTCATTTGTGGGACAATGCCTCCACTTATGTAGTGGAATAGCGGGCACTGAAGGCACACAGAAAGGTGTGCTTTACACATTAGGGCAGCCCATTCAATATGAATTGAGTGCCAACAAAATGGTAAGTGCACAAACATCATAATTCTTACTGCTGTGAAGATAAACACACCGCAGATGCAAAGTGGTGTGTTGCAGTGCTGAAGCTTGGCTGCAAATGTAACAGTGGGTTGGGGTGCCATTTAATCTACCACCTAAAGTGTATTACCAAGCATATAGGGGATGGGCATTTTACTGTACATTATTGTTATGCCAAAATAGGTATTTCTATTTAAATCATACTGCTTACAAAAATCATTCAGGTGGAGGTGGCCCGCTTTTGAAAACGAAGTCATTTTGAAGCAGTCTTAAGAGAACAATAGCTAAACACATTGATGGTTCCAGTACTTACAAAACCCAATACAAATTTGTTAAAATAATGCAACTGGTAAAAATGTATATAAAAAAAAAAAAGTTTTGAAGATTTTTTTATGTCACTGGATGTGAGCATGCTTTCATTTTTTTATTTTAGGACACTGCCATATTCCACTAAGTAACTCATTGATTTTAAATATATATGTGCATTGGAGAAGTAGTCCAAATATTGTTGGATGCAATTTTTATAATGTTGTAACTTGTGTCCTGCACTTGTCATTGTATGGTGCCAACAAACTCACATGATAATTTTCATCCCCACCATGTTTACCAGGCAAAATACTACAAAGAATTTTATAGCAATAGCATTATTTCCCTATTCACACACATCACAAATTTAGGAAAATTTGCTAACATTTTTAAAGTTATTCTATGCCTAAAGTCAGAGTTTTAGTTGCAAATGTTATGTAACTCAAACCAATGTTAGATTTTTTATTTAATATATATTTTGTCACGCTATGAAAATGTGCTTGGTAAATAAAGTCTAATATACATACAATTGTTTCTACAGCATATATGTTTCCCTTCAAAAAAGAGAGAACATTTGGTGTGGATTGCAGACATGTTAATTTTAGGGGAAACCATACAGCATATTTCAGAAATTTTTAAGGATTTCCATTCCCGATCAGTTTCATATTCATTTTTTGCTTAATTTTGTTTTACCTCCCAGCTAATTCCTATCCTACTGGCTTAAGAAAATATAATGGTAGTAACTAATACTATTCTATATTTCAAAATTGTTCTGAGAAATACATGTAAATGTCATATTTAAATTAGATGTAAAATGGCACTTTAAAATAGATGTAAAAACAGAACATTTTCCTCCGTGTATTATTATTATTATTCCTATTAAACAGGATTTATATAGCGCCAACATATTACGCAGCGCTCTACATTAAATAGTGTACCCTTTAAACAGTTAATATTATCTTTCAGGAAAGCTTTTACACTGCAGACATATGTCACCATATTTACCCAATTAAACATGTAACTAAATTAGAAGGACACTGTGGAGATGCACATCGTAACACATGGTAGATAGTAAAATAATCATTTCAAATCCTTGAGACTTACAACACTTTAACAGCTTACAAAACCAGATTTTACACTACCTTGCATTTACCAGTAAACAAAACTATAAATAACTGGTAATGAATAATCTTTAACGTGTAATATAGATAGTATTTGCACTCCTAATTGCCACACAGCATGCTAACAACCCTTCAATATACAGGAGCATCAAACATCAGCAAAGGCAAATGTACCATATGTGAAAACAGAAACGATGCAATTATCAACAATGCTAACAAAATAAGTTTTTACAAAATGGCTTCCCAGATGCCAAGTTAAACTGTATGGCTTGATCGACATAATGTTCCTACTTTCGTATTTTACATGTCTGTTATGCCTCTTTACATTATCTTCATCCTCTTAACCTTTCTAAAGTGCCCACTACAACTGCATCAATTATCACCCGAATGCCCAGGCAGAATACAAATGATCCTTCAAAAAGCCATGAAAAGATTAAGCTATTGCAGGCCAAATTGAACAGTTGGTCAAGTAGGTCATGTGGCCCCTAAATTGAAAACTGGCAGATATGACTATTAAAAACATATTGATTTTCTTCAACTCAAAGAAATATCGAGTTTTTTTTAAATACAAACATAGAAAGTGAACAACCCTACCACTTTCATTCATGCACTTGATGTACACAGGAAAATCAGGGAGGGGGGTCCCAGAATGAACCTAATGACATATAACCTAATCAGTTGCAATTATAATTATTACACAGTAATTATATAGCACCGACATGTTATGCAGTGCTTTACAAAATCCATAGTCATGTCACTAACAGTTCCCCAAAGAAGATCACAATCTAATGTCCCTACCATAGTCATATGTCCCTACCACAGTCCAAGGTCAATTTTGGGGGGAAGCCAGTTAACCTAACTACATGTTTTTGAGATGTGGGAGGAAACCCACGCAAACACAGGGAGAACATGCAAAATCTTTGCAGATAGTGTCCTAGCCAAGATTTGAACCTGGGACCCAGCACTGCAAAGGGGAGCATGCTTACCTCTGACTTAGCACCTGACCAGTTGCAATAAGTAATTGTTCTGCTGATTAAGGTTAGCAAGTGGTGTTCCAATTCCCTTACAATTCTTTTTTGTTTTGTTTTTTATTTTACCAAGTTGTGTAAATATAAACTTAAAAATTAAAGTTGTGTTATAGTATTGGGAAAACCCAGTAGGTAAAAAAATTGTAATTGTCAGTGGTCAAACTAAAAAGAAAACTTACTTTTTATTCTTTTTTTATTATGTACATCAGAATATTTATCAGAACTTATCTGCTTTTTAATATAATCAGCAAATTAAACATTCAGTTACCTGAAAAATGGGAATTTTTACGTTATTGAAATTTTCTCCTGCTGTATATACAAAAACATATACGCTGTATAGAATATTATAATGAAAACACGATTGCATACTTTTACTGTTTTGAAAGATAAATAATCAGTTTGCCTAATATATATATTCATTTTAATTTAAAGGCAGATTTTTAATTCTTAGTAATTAAATAATAAAGTGATCAAGTGTAAAACGGCACACAACCTTCTTGTATTAACGACCAGTCATTTCTGCTTTCTCTTCTTATGCAGGTCTTATATCAGTACCCTAGAAGTTTTCTACAAGCAGTCCATAGTAGTTGGACCCAACTGGGTCCCTCCCACAGTTCTGCTTTTCTACAAAAGACATAGGGCAGGATGGTGATGTCAGCACTACTTTTACCAGGCATTTAGATTTACATCCTTAGTGGCTATCAATAAATAATATTTAATAAAAGTTTTTGTTCACAGAGTTGAGGTTTAGAATCCGTCAACATTTAAATATATGCTCTATGCATAATTGCAGCATGGAGGGGCTTATTAAAAATGCAGTGACCCTAAAGTCAATGCAGCACAACAGAAAGTGCTGTTAAAAAAAGGAGCCCTGTAATAGAAGGCTGTCATCTGGCTGGCAGGTCATATGACTAGGTTTTGCGCCAATCACAAAGTTATCTGCATTATCTGCTATTCATTATAATATCATTAGATTAAAGTGTGTTCTTGACATCAAAGTATTTCTGTTGCTAAAACAACTCCTCAAAATACATGTCTCCCTGCAAAGACACTCGATAAAATCCAATTCAGTTCAATGATGTGCTCAGTAGTTTGATCTGCTGGCTTCTACATCATTACAGTGCTGTACTGCTGAAGATTTTGACTATTGTAGGATCTTTAGCAGGCACTTTATTTGTGGCAAATAGTAAAACAACAGCTTCAAGAACGCTTAGGGCAGATTTAGACTCCCCTCACATGCACCCAAAACCACTAAACCCTCTGCTGTTCCACCATTTTTACCTAGAAATTCTGAAAATGCAATACTCTGTGTGTTGATTGTGCCCTGTGATATTCACAGTTAATAACCGAAGATAAAGTGCTAGTTTCTGGTAAGCAAATAATTTGCTAAGGGTGACTGTGTGATAAAATGTTGTTTGTCAGCAAAGACCAGTCCTCAAGCCACTGATGTTGCCTCTGTCAGTTCTGTTCCCATGCTTCTGATAGAGACTGCAAATCTGCTGGTATAATTTTATAAACCTTTAACACTTTAATAAACATAAGAAAAAATATTTGAAGGTCAGGAAACACAGGTATAGACTTGAAATTACTTTAAAGTGACAATTTACAATTACTTTAAAGAATGAAGATTTAGTAAGTGCAGCATTAAATAAGGTTAGCGTTCTGGACAGCTTCTCACCTGGTCTCTTCATCATCCCAAGCAATCCTCATGCCTTTCCCGCCGCCACCTGCTGAGGCCTTGATCATAACTGGGTAGCCTAACAGCAGGGAGCAATTAAACACAAGTTCAGACTTTGATCATTTGGTCATATGAACATGACAGTTTGTCACATGTCCCATTACAGTAAACAATACCTTTTTTTTTTAACCACTTCATACCCGAGGAGACCACACATACACTTTTTAACAGTGTGAAATTACTAACCAAAATTAATGTTACAGAAAAAAATAAATTGTTACCAATTACAAAGATAATGTCACAAGCAGGATTGTGACACTGAATAAAAATTGGCACTGAAAGAAATCTTCTTCAGAAAGTATAGAAAATACCACATTTGTGTTGCACTATAATACATAAATTCATCTGACCTGCTAAAAATCATGTATACGTACAAGAATTTGTACAATGGTAGGAGTTTTTGACAATGCTACTGCAAGGTTGTGTGCAATGTGAATGAATTTGACTCTGAATGAACTGGTTTCAGTGCTGCCAAGTAATATACTGCCAAGTAATCATGCTCAACCCCGCTAAAACCTAACATCACCCCTGAAGAAGCCTAAATCAGGCGAAACGTGTCAGCCAACCTACGTACGTATGTGACACTATTGTCATTATATGAGACATGATTGTGACTATGTTGTATATTCCTGTCAGTAGCTTAAAGTCTTGTGCCCCTACAAGGCCGAAATGATAACGATCTGGACCCGTGTTTCCAGTTGTTTCAAAGCATTGATCTGTTATGCATTATGAGAAGTAATCATTAATACAAAATATATATGTTGTTGCCAAAAAAAAAAACCTTCTTTTTGCGTTCTTCCTCCAATTTATATTTATAATAAAAAAAGTGGTAAAAGGTATAAAGTAGTAAATAAATAAAGTGCTATTTAAAACAAAAAACACAACTATACAGAAAAGTAAACATCTACCTAATATTTTGATACTTCCCTTGACAATATCAAAAGCCAAGAACAAATAAGATCCTAAATTATTACAACACTATTTGTTCTTTAAGTATTAGCTATTACAGATTTAATTTAGTCAACCATGTCTGCTAAAAGGCATACAAATCCCACCATAGCTAATTTAAGAACTTACCAATTTCCCTTGCAATTCTGACAGCTTCATCTGCATCCTGTAAAAGCAGGAAATGAGACTCACGTTAATCCCATCAGCCATTGCACTATGTCCTTAGGGCAGTCGTATATTGCACTACTGTCTCCTCTGATTCATTTAATGTTTGATTTTACAACCTTCTGACCCTGCTCATTCAGAGGAATGTAAAATTAATACCATAAGTGGAATGTAAATTATACCTGATCATTATTATACGGCAAGGAGGAAAACTCAAAGTGCGACAGAATCAGCTGACAGGAAGCTTGGTTACTACTGAGAGATGGCTTTCTGCAGTGGCCAAAATGAAGTGATTAAATTTCAGAGTTTACAATCCATAATGGGCCATAAATCAGAGCATTACAGCCTGTCAGCTGCAGCTTGTTTCTGTCTCCTCTTCTATTTGCCTGTCATGTTTTCCATGAAGCTGTCAGCAGGGGGAGATGATTCTCTTTTGTTTGCAATGCTGTTGGTTTTACCAGCCTCTTAAAAAGACAGAGCTAAGTAAAACAGTGCACAAAAACACTGGATACCATATGTCATAAAAATGTGGTTCAAACCCTTTTATAGCCAATAAAAAGTCATTACAAGGCAAACCGTGTGTATTCATGCTAATCTAGATGAAAAAAAGGAAAAATACTCAAAGATAAAGTACGCAAACATAAAAACATGTGATAACTAAAAGTTGGTAAAAAAAAAACACTTAGAAAAATAGATTTAGACTAAAGCCAATTTGTATATAGTTTTGTAAAAAATATCATCCTGCATAAGCAGTATTAAAGGAGATGTATGTAGCAATATGGTCAAATGCATATAGTAATATGATCAAATGCATAATCTTTTCACATACATACATTTTTATCTCCCTAAATAACAGAATAAAAAAAGTTCAGGAACTTGTTACAGGCTCAGAAGGGACGCAAGCAGGGGAAGTTGGCAAAAAGTTTAATTTCCTTTCATTAACTAGTCTGCTCCACAATCGGTGCTTGTTAAGTTCAAAGCGGCGGTCTTGGAGCAACCTTAATTTTAAGTCTTTTTACTCCAAGCAACTTGAAATCTGCTAATGAGATTTTTTTTTCTCTACAAAATAACAATTGTTTTGAACCACAGATATATTTGCCCAGAAGAATGTACAGGTTTACTGTTTTATTACACCTGGATACTTTCTATGGACTTTTGACTTAAAGGAAGAAATTCATGAAAAAAAGGGTCATTTAAAAAAGTTAGTGGTTTGTACACATTGAGTTGGAAGGCCCTTTGTTCCTTCCCTTGACAGTTATGTGAGAATACTTCCCCTTAATAGCCTCTCTGTCAGGAAGTGTTAAACCTTCCAAATGCAGACAATTAGAGCCTCTTGAGCCAAATGCAGTAATAGTGATGACTGATGAAGAGCCCATGATTAAAGCTCTAGTTAGGAACTCTCTCTTTTAGCTTGCAAATTCAATCACACATGGAAAAAGTAATTAGCAAGTCACTTTTTATTCTATTGCTCAGTATGTATAAAAAAAAAACACATTAAAGGAATGAAAATAAAGTAAAACAATCTCCATCTATAAACTTTATAGTGACATTATAAAAATATTTTATTGTCTCTAAAGAAAACTTACACCATGTAGATTTTTACAGGTCTGCTTATCAGGATTAATACCAAGTTTTTCCATATATTGATGATAAACAAGCCATGTACAAGATTTTAGCATTTCTGTATGTTTCTGGGCTTGTTTACACCACATTGCTTGGTCAGAACACACATAACATGCACATGCTGCTGTTGTGCATTGTAATGTATTTTAACACACATCTGTGTAAATTTTTACGTTTTATGCTTTTATCATATGACAAATAGTGTATTGGGCCATGGTGTGGAAAATGCAGCACTCCTTTTTTTCTTTAGTGCAAAGCAATTCAGTGCACTGATGTTAACTAACACCACAGAACATAAAGCTTTTTGCCATGTCCTTGTAATGTCACTTCAACAGACAATGCAGCCCAGCCTTGCTGAAAGAGTTCCGACAGTCATACATGACTGTTTTCACATGGTATTTATGTTGAAACATCATGTTGTTCTGTGAAGTGAAAATTAAAAAAATGTTTTTCATAACAGAACTACATTTTATCACAGAGCTTGCAAATGAAGACCTACTTAAAAGTGAATATTAGGGGCTTTTTTTAGACTCTTAGCTGCCCTATATCACTAGGTGAACCACCATATTAACCCGTGAAAAAGGAAGCACAAATAGCTTTGTTTAGGGTTTATTTACATTTCTCGGTCCCTTTGCATTGTAATAAAGCACATACATTATCTGTGAAGCTTCACGCATGAAAAAGTGTTGTGATAAGGCAGCTTATTTATTTTAAATGGGCTGCCAACACACAGCAATAGACCAAAAATGGGCACCGAGAATACACCACAACGCATGATCGTAACTTACCATGGGTTGTAGTGAACTGCAACAAATGTGCACCAGAATTTCATTACCAGGGGCATTGGCATGCCCCTTAAAATAAATGAAAGTAACATGCATTGACCTACTGAATGCACCTAATAGAAAAGATCTAAAAACTTTGGTTGAAGTTCACAAGTGCGTAATAGCAGCAAGTTGAAAACAACTATCAGGCTAAGTGGAAAGGAATTTGCAATCATCCTTTTGTGACCTATAAGCAGCTGCCCAAACTACATCTCCGTAGAACATTTATAGTGCAGACAGCAAGGTACTGGATGGTGGTACTAAAAAGGGTCCAGGGTGATGCTGCAGTGATGACAATGCTGGGAGAATATTTAGGAGGTCAGGAGAAGGGTTGTCTCTTTCTGCAGGAAATAGGGACACAAAAGCAGCTCTAGCAGATGATTTTAAGATAATTGTGAATAAGTGAACTTTCTTGAAATAGGGGGCCTCAACATTCCATCAGCTATTTTAAAAATCTGTCCTCAAAAAACAAAGATTAAGAAAAAGCAGAGCTCCTGACATTATTAAGGGTTTCACATAATAAAATGTACTGTACATATAACACTACAGAAAGTTGTCAAAGACTGCAGAGATGTTATAAAAGTTGTTGGAGACGTTGTATGAGACAGTCAAACTGGTGACATTAATCAATGCTTCCACATTTGTGCTTCCTACAGTCCTCTTTCAAATTATGCAAAATGGGATATTTCTGTTTGTAATATCCGTTTTCAAGGAGGAATGATTTCATTTAAAAATTAAAGAATAGCAAAGAAAAAAGTTCAGAAATAAATTTTAAAAAATGTATTTACCTGCTAGAAATCAGTCGAAGGAAAAAGACTTACCCAAGTAAGCACCACTTTGTCTATTCATGTCCCACAATAAATACCCAGGGGTTGGTCACCAGAGGGTTTAGCTACTCGGGTTTTTAGGAATTTGTATTTCCGATAAGGAGATTTGCCCCCCCCCCCCCTTCTAACCCAATAAGAACACCCAGAGTATTAAAAAATATTTAAACTGTTCGATTCCCTTCTTTAAAGTACATTGTTTATACATCCAAATAAAGAATGCAATAAAAACCCCAGTGGCATTGTGGAACTCACTAGTGGATTCTTCAAGAAAATATGCCAAGAATGTGAGAAAAACAGTTTTTAATTTAATGTAGGTTTAGGACCCATAAAGGATTCATAAAAGTTGCAAATGTTTAAGGCAGCGGTCGACAACCGGTAGTCCACGGACCACGTCCCCCGAGCAATTCCTGGGCTCGGGGGAGTGAGCAAGCAGTGTCCCTGGACACAACCCGCCCACTCTCCCATTGTAGGCTCATATCTGCGATGGGAAGTGGGCGGAGTTGTCATAATGACATCACTCTGGGGGAGGTTTCTCCCCCTTTGAGTGATTTTAGTGGTCCTCAGACCTGAAAAAGTTGGCGACCGCTGGTTTAAGGTACACTGTTTATTTGTATCCAGCTGTACAAAACAGAAACTTGCAAGTAAAATCTGAACAACATTTACTTGCTGATGCAGGATGATACTAAGTGATCTCTATATAAATAGTTTTAAATACAAGATTCACACAGCTTCAACACATTTTTCTAACAAATTTAATTAGGAAATTGTGTGAATCTTGCATGAAATCATTTATTTATTAAATAGTCTCCTGTGGTTTAGATACCTTTTTTTTTTTTTTTTGGGGGGGGGGGGGGGGCATTCATCTATAGACTTAATCCTTTTACAGTTGAAAAAAACTAGCTAGAACACATTTTACAAAGATTTAAAAAAAATTGATGTTCAGCATTTGATCAGGTTTGTGTTCTGTGTACTTTTAGTATTACAACAACCCTGGGCCTGATAGAAGATTGGATGTCAATAACATGCTTAACCTGCCATGACTAAAACTACATGTCAAAATAGAAAGTGCATTAAAATCTACATATACATCAGTTCAGTGCATCCATACTCGTGGTACAAAAACATACATTTAGTGAAAGCATTGCCATGAATATTCAAATATGTTTATCAACCTCATAATAAATACAGTAAGTAGAAATATGTCTTAATATGCTGTTTATTATCACATAATAAACCTATATTTCTACAAAATTTGCAATAAAAAAGAGGATCATTTTTGTACATTTCCCAGTTATACCTGTTGAGAGCCTACAGTAAACATCTATGTAGCATATATTCACTGAGGGAGAAATGTACTGATTTTCATTGTGTATAAATTATTTCAATTAGAAATAATATATAAAAAATTTCTAAATAGCTGATGGAAGAGGAGCACCAAGACAATACTGATATGAACATTCCATTACCATACTGTAAATCATTACTTACTGCAGCATCCTACTAGCACTGAATTATATCATATCAGCAAGAAGAGATTAAGACATAAGCATAGATTTAGAGCCACTTCCATGAGTCTGTTAATGGAAGTCTTCAACAGTATTAGCTGCTTCAGTTGAGACCGATATTATTCTGACATGTTCTCTTTAAAACTAGTAATTAACCTGCACATGGGAATCCCCATCTTTTAAAATTACCCCACTCACCTCTCAAAACAGAATCTGTATTTAAAAAGAAATAAACATGCTGATAGACAAAAGAAATAAGAGCCGGTTTTTCTCAGTTCAGCAGATCATGCCAGATAACAACAGCACTGTTTCTCACCTTGACCACCCCATCAAAGCCAGGGATGGTGTTGACCTTTGCATTCTTGGCTAATAGCTTGCTTTCAATTTTGTCTCCCATAGCTTGAATAGCATGAGTGTCAGGTCCAATGAAGGTGACGTTTTCTGCTGCCTGCAGAGACAATGACAGTTTTACGTTTATTACAAAAACATATTAGGTGTTGGCTGTGCTTTCACACATCTAAGGGACCCTAAAAGAAAGCATACAGAGTTTAAGGTAATTAAAGAAATGGGCAACTGTAAAACTGCTCAGCCCTGGTCAAATCTGCCTATTAAATACACATTTTGTTTTGGTGTGAGCTGGTAATACTATCTGTTGAGGAATCTGTTTTCCTGTTTCATTAGCATGCAACACCTTTGAGGAAAACTGCTCAAGAAATGTGCCAGCTAAACAAATACAACACCTGAGTGACAAGAGAGATCCATTCATTTACATACTGAGCAACAGTAAATGGGCTTGTAGATTACATCAACCATTAATGTGTAACAACATTTCTTTTTATTACATAAACATCTGTCACTCATATAATCAGTCTTTAAAAAAGCAAATTTCTTGTGGCATCAATGAACACATTTCTTGGCTTACATAGAAAAAAAAAAAACAAATGGGACACACCATTGGTAAAATTCAATAAAAAAAAAAAATATACAAGACACTACAAATTATTATTATCAATTTTTAAAATATGTACATGCTTGAAAGATGTGTGCAATTAAAGATTTATACATTTGTTTTACAAAATAAAAAATAAAAATAAAATCTGTCAACGTCACCAACGTCACCTAGGAGGTAGTTACACCTTCTTGGAAATTTAAATGTAACAAAAGCAGCACAGAAAGACACCCACCGAATTAAATGCACTTTCTAAAAACATATTATATACCCATTTTAATGTATTTATAGGTTTAGACCCATTTGCATCGGTCACCCTAAACGGTCTGTAATGCCATTTTATTGCTCTGATGTAAGAGATACTATGCCATAGATTCTATTTGTGGTTTACATTTTACCTAGAATAGAATTCTGGAAATTCGCATTAACTATTAACAGGGAAAAAAGCCTATATAGAACTGTATGTCTATTGGCTCCCACATTCCTCTTTGCTTACCTCCCATTCCCTTACTGGGGTGTGTGCAAACCAATAGTTGCAGGCAGAGGATATTTCCCAGTGAGACAGAAAAAGACAAAAAAAGAACACAACTTTAGATAATACTACAGTACCCAACTACAAATTTGATTGGTTGGCATTATTTCCCTGTCCAAAATACTGACCATCTGCCTAGCCACAGCACCTGACTCCTAGGAATACAACATGTTACAGATTTGTAACTATTCCATGACTTATTTTCTAATTAGAACTGATGGTGGTAACAAAAACTGAACATACAATCTTTCCTACAGCCAAGAAACCCGTTCTGTTGGCAACACAAAATCAGAACAGGAAAATACAAAAATTAAAGACCTATTAAGAATTCTGTGTGAAGAACTGAATTCTAATAGTAATTGCTATTATATAAATAGAATTCAACATTCAAGAGTTGTGAATGTAAGGTCCTCACAAAAGCACTAGGAACTAATCAGATGTTCTGAATTCCATACGGGTTATGCTTATATGAGGATACAGTAGAATGACAGAGGGAACTCAGTTTGCTGCTAATAATCGATGAACTGTTGCAGAAGAAAATCTGCAAGGTAGGTTTTAACTGCAATGATCCCTGCCACATTTGTAGTTTGGTTCATTTTTAATATTGTAGTAGTTTTAAATAAAATGCCTTTAGACAACTACTGCTTATATAGGATGTAATTTGACCAAGCCTTTACAGTATACCACAGAAACGAAATGTGAAAGGATTAGCAGCAGAACCCACACTCAAAAATGATAAACCTAATATATAAATATTCCAAGTATACAAATAATCTGGTTCCACCCAAATAACAATCATCTTGTTTCTGTGTAATATCCAAAATGCTCAGAACAAGTTTTATTACTAAAATTCAGCATCATCCACAAGAGTTTTGACAGCGGCAGGGGACAGCAAACACCAAATGCTGTGAATAAAGGTGGGGTGTTTGCCTGAAAAGTAAGCCTCTTCTGTACAGCTTGAAAAAGTATTTCATTCACTTGATATGCAGAGTTGTGTGGTGAGCAGTTGCCAGGCTGCTAGGACACTCAATATGGCTAAACCTTAACCAAGATTAAATCCCTATCTGATTATTGTGACACCTGGAATTGAGCTACATTTTTCCCTATAAGGTCTAAACCTTCAGAAAAAAACAGCAGCAACAAAGATCTGTATCTCTTCTTATGGGATGCTTAGGAGCAGGATCAAACTATCAAATAACCCATTGCACGTGGCACTTTGTCAAACAAGCAACAACATTAGTGACAGGACAAGATTTACCTACCCTGACATCCATATAAAACTGTACTCAGGAGGCTAATCTAGCACTAATGAAAATTCAGATACTGTAACATGCAAAATTTTTGCTTTTTTTCTTCATAACATTGAGATGCATTGGTATTCACTGTCATAATTAGTTCAAATAATTCTTGTATTGCTAAACACAGCCATATAACAACCTTCTAAAAAGTGGATGTCCATAGTGACTAATCAGTGTCTAATTACTTCATAAAGTAAGGAATAAAACTTTAGTGGTCTCTGTGGGAAACACATTTTCAGCAACTGTCTTTTGCCAATTTTGGTATTTCTTTTAATGTCATATTGTGCTCTCTCTTCTCGCTCTCTCACTTTATGACAACCACAGATCTAATAAATACATTTTTACTATTTTTACATTTCAACTAAACCTACAACAAATATTCATAATCACAGCAAAAACTTCTTTGTAACAAATACATTCCTGACAAATTGCTCATGAATGAAGAAATGTTACAAAGCAGAAACCTCAGAAATGTCAGCAAACTTCTTTTACTTCCAGACTTGTAGTATATCTAGATATGATCGTTTATACCAAAATCCTGTCTGAAATCTTGCAGAAATACGGGTAAAAAAAAATCACCTATTGCCCAGAGATTTCTGACATTTACCAAGCATTTAACCCAACATAAATTAGTGACTGTGTTCTTTCATATACAACAGTCAATTGAATTTAAAAAAAAAATAAACATAAATAACAAATACATAGGATATTTCTTTTTTCAGAGGACAAGAAAACATCAGTGATTATGAGAAAATATCAGCAAATACTGAATGAATTAGACCATTTAAATATTGAGATGAATGAGGAAAACACACAAACATTCAGAACATTCTCAAACAGGACTAGTCGCTTCTGCTTCATTGTCAAAATTACTTGCTAATGAGGCTTCAATATACAGGAAAGCAAACAAATGCAATTTCCTTGAATGTTATCCATGCTGCTCCTATTTACCTTTAAGGTACTAAAAGCTGCTTTGTCTTTTTACATAAGAAAAGGAACCTGTGGAACTAATTCCAGTAACTTCTTGTATTTTCCCACATAACACCTCGAGGCAAAAAGAGGCAGAATGATTCATTTACACCCTTAAACATTATAAACTGAGAAAGAACCCTTTCAACTGCAAATGTTATTGCATCTACATGTCCTGAAGAGAAAGAAGGTAAAAGAGCCCACTCAGGTTAATGCTAACTTAGCCCTGGGAGCAAATACAAATGGCAGGGAATGCAAAGTCCTAGAAGTCCAGCCTCCTTCTTCATTACTTTCAATCATCTGGAAATGGATATAACCACCAATATAAAAGGGATCTGATATTCACAAAGGAAATAAAACACTGACACACACACACAGAAATCAGTCTTATCACTCTCTTTCATATATATATATATATATATATATATATATATATATATATATATATATATATATATATATATATATATATATGCTGGTTTTTCAGAAGAACTCACCATGTATAATATAAAAATAAATTGTTATTTTAGTTAAATAGGAAATCACAATGCAAGATTCCCACAAGGTACAAGGGGAGCCAATGTCTTGTTTTTCAAAAACACTTGTACCAGTGTTATCTCAAAAACACACAAGATGTGTATTACCTGCTAAACAATTAATTAATAAAACTGAGACTACCAATAGATAGAGAACTCTTAAATCCACTGACCCCCAGTGTAAAGGAAAGGATTTGTACGCAATTTTCCTGGTGTTTAAATAATTGCTGTTTTGTTGTATTAATATAATAGTCAGGTAAAAATGATTAATGATGGTTTCATGTATGTAAGTCTCCATAATCCTTCCTGATGAAGCAGACATTCCAGTCTGTGAAACAGGCTGAAGTTCCCTTAGAGACCAAACCCTGGTTGAACATGCTATATTGTGTGGCAGTGTTATCAATATGTTTTAAGTAGTGTATTTTTTAAAAGTTTGAAACAAAGTTTGCTGGCATTTTATGGAATTTATATTTATATATGTATTACATTATGGAAATATGGATGTCTGAAAAGTCCCATTCCTCTATGTATTCGGTATCAGGGGTAACACATATAGTTGGTTAAACTATTGGCTGGATCAAGTGACAACTATATTATGATTGTGAGTACCTTTTAAACATGCATGCAATATAATTTAAATTGCTTCTTTTATGTAGAAGTTGAAAGCAACTAACATCTTGGATGTGGGTTCATGGAACTGTGCTGCAACTCCCATACATTTAATAAGCAGCTAGTAATTTTAGCTGGATCTCTCTATTAAGAAGCAGATGGCTTATGGAAAGAAAGTTAACATGTAAGGTCTTATGATCCTGCTTACAGTACATGCTCTTATAAAACATGCAAAGTCTGCAGTTGAAATCTGGAAACAATAACTTTAATCACAACAGTGAATTCTACGTTTAATGCAATATACTGAAGTGAAATGAAAAACAGGTGTTCACTTCATCTTGAATTACTAAAGTATAGTGTATGCAATTGCTATAATACAGACTAAGTCATGCAATGCATTTTAATATATAACAGTGAGGAAAAAATAGGTGTTGAGTACCGATGACATAAAAAGCTAAATTTCTTCCAACAATCAGAACCAGCCAATAACTACTGACATTTAACTTTGGAAACAACATTCATCAATGACATATTATTATATTTTGTCAGAGATATTTATTTGAACTTGCAGTAAGCATACGGGCACAGTGGAGGTAGAGCTATGCTGCACACCAGTAAGTAGAATTCTGTGTGAAGAATAATCAGAATTCACAGAAAAGAATACTTTCTGGGCATACAGTACACTTCCCTTATGAACATTGTACCGTTGCCTGCTAAAAAAAAATACAATTAGGTGTAGAAAGACAAACCCCTATAAAAATTAAATCATTTTGCATTGTTTAGTAATGTTATATGTTAATTGCAATAAAACACATTATTGTAGTCAAGTTGAATTGTTAAATATTTAGAACGGCTTTTAGTAGTTAGTCATACTCAATTGAGCTATAATTCTAAGGATGTCTGATTTTCCAAGCAGCTTCCTCTTCAGTTCAGAAGCTGATTTGCATAAGAAATACATCTTGAAAATGTAAGAACATACTGACTGTATGAAAAATTCAAACCACAAAGTGTATAATTTCCTAAATCTTAACACCCCCCCCCCCCCTTTTTACTAGATACTAATACACTCATTTTTTTCCCTCCCCAGACACTCTATTCATTTACGGAGAGCAGGAGAGGAAGCCCAGCATAGGGACTCCTTCTCAGTCCTCATGTGACAGTGCTGGGCCAATCATCAAAGCACATACATGAGAAGAATGGAAGGGACTGAACTGCTTGTGTGCCTACATGTCCTCAGTACTGTTTGGTTTCAGGTAGTTTCACTTAACCCCTTGTTTTGGGAAGGCTTATTCAGCAGATGCTTTTATGGCTGAATCCTCCCATGATACCTGCAGTATAACCATAATAAAAAATCCTAGAGTTCAAATAAAAGTTGAAGGCTAGGAGTAAAAGCTATATTTGTAAATGGTACACTTTTAGGAGTGATTCAAAGTTCATGATCTCACAATGATCGAAATGTGTGCAAATAATTGCTCCAATGTGGTATTTAAAGGCGACCTGCATTGGGAGCTATTTGTTCTGCAAGTGCAGCTACATCTAGCAATAGTCACTAGTAATTTAAGAAGCAGAATCTCCCTACTAAAACTAAACCATGTGCTCCTGGCTTAACTGTAACTTGGCCCCATCTATTCATCTTAGGAGCTCCAAAAATTGACCCACAAATGTAATAGGTGGTTAAATTCACTATTTTAAAAAAAAACTGGATGATCAAGATTTACATATAAAAACTAGATTTCCCACATATCCGTATAGATTTACAGATGTATGTAATATCATGGAGTGAAATCCAAATTAGCTTGATTAGACAATGATCATCCTATGCCTAGATATATACAATGATCCAAATGTGTGCAAATAATTGCATCATTCTTTACTAAATTTCCAGAGACCACAATTAGCATTTACCACAGAGTTCTTTTTCAACCCAATTTGAAAAAGAAGGAACTAAAATAAAGTTGTTTTTTGACAAAACCTTCATTTAAGCATTACTTTACTTTTCAAAGAGCCCATTAACAAAGAGCTTCAACAATAACAGAGAAGTGCTCACTTGAAAAGCACTGCCATTCCTGGTAGCTAGGTGAGTAATGACAGGGTACAAGGTAATGGCCAACACAGGGGTAACTGGACCCGTTATGTAAAGTAGGAAGTGTCCCACTGTTTCCTCTGTTTGCACCACAGCAGTGGACTGTTGTGTAGTGCAGATTAATGGCATTCATGAACAGCAACTCAAAAGAGGGAATGCCCACATTGTATGTCCAGGGGTTTTATGAGGATGCTGGTTATTGCTGTGTATCTAGCATTCCTCCAGCTATTCTTCTTATTTAATGACAAGAGGTCTACAAGAAGGAATTTAAAAACAAAATAATAAAAGCAACAAATGTAATGTAGAGACAACCTTCAGTCCTACTAAAGTAAACCTGTCACAAATCTGTGCAATCTATAGAAAGCAAATCATGAAACAATGCAAAAGCAGAGGCAACTTTCTGTGAAAATGTGTGTCAAAAGAGTTGTTTGACTAACGGGTATCAGCAGCAATGGTATGCAATCCTTTACATTTTCTATAAAAACTGAGACGTAACTAGTATCCTATTGGTTGTACTGACCAAAACAAACACTACTTGACCTTAAAAGGCAGGGCCGGCTAAATGTTTTAGGAAAAGTCAAAATATGCATATTATTTCCGCTGCCTTTATTTTTCACTCAGATTTCATAGAAGTAATCTCTCATCTTAGTGACAAGTTTACTGCAAAGATTTCATTCAGAAGATGCCAAAAATGTCATGCAAAGTTATCCATACAAACACAAAAAAATTCAGAGAGTCCAACAACCACTTTCAAGTTGCTGGACCATTTAATTGAAAGTAAGTTTGGTTTATCAATTAAAAAACTTTAAAACTGTCATGCTTAAAAGGGAGAGAAAGTAATATAAGAAAGTATATAAAAGAAAGTATTGAATACTTAATACATAATAATGTATAAATAAATACTAACAAAATCATGCATTTGTAGGATTTCCTCACGGTGGCATGGGCTTCCTCCAAGAATTCCGGTTTTCTACTACATCCCAAAAAGCATGCATTTGGGTTAACTGGCTCGCCTCAAAAACTGGTTTTAGACTGTGCTAAAGACATTTGAGTATAGTAGTGTAGCGTGACTATAGAATTTGATCGCTAGCTAAAAGAGAATATGCAAGAAAATATATATATTGTGGAAGATTACCTTCATATGCACTCCCTGCAGAGAGGTATATTCAACTTCAGAGTTCTCTGCCCACTTTTATTTGCATAAAACATGCACAGAAAATGAGTAGAGTTGCTGGTCTACCAGATATAAACTGTGGGAGACCTTCTCCCAGCCCTTCTGAATGAGCCACACCTAGCCTCTGGCTGCAAATCCCCCAGATTTAGAGGTAACTACCTTTTTATCATCAATAGCCAGGTGTACCAGAGCCATTTTCATTTTATGGCCTGGAAGTACAATGTGCCACACTGAGTGTCTGGGCCTCTCATTCCTTCCAAGACACTCCTGGCCTGGATTCCAAATAAAAAGCTGCAAATATACAGCACAACACTTATTTACAGCCTTATCAAGGCCCTTTCCTAGGTGAAGCTGATATGTATGATGCCAAATACTCTAAGAATCCAGCATCATACTTGATTCTACCACAATACACACACTCTAACATAAATTACATATCAGTTATGTTTCTTAACCACTATTAATGCTTATTTCATTTTACAAAAGTGTGTGAAAAGAATAATAAATGTAAAATTCTGACAGTTTACTGTAACTTTTACCATCTTCTCCATGGAGTGAGAAATGTATGATAGTCTAGCATATAAATAAGGTATGGCAAAGTTAAGCTAGGTACACACTTGCAATATTTATAATTCGAAAACGAACGACTAACGATTATGCAGGATTATTTTGAACGTATCGTGCACAATTGAATGGTATTGTGTACAATTCTGTACATGTTGTAACAGTACGATCCTTCAAATATAATCCACCAATAGTGTACATACGCTAAATAGGATAGTTTGAACGATGCAGGAGGTGACATGTAAAGGAGAAAGTGTACTGCGGAAACATCCATGATCAATGTACGACCGTACACACAATAGTGAACAATCATCGCTCAATCAGATCCGCCGGGATGGTCGTTCGTTTCCAGCGACAATCCTCGTTTGTCTGCGTCGTTGGTCAGTTGTTGTGCAAGTTTTTTGTTAACGATAATCGGACGATCAGTCGTTCGTTTCCAAGGATAATTATTGCAAGTGTGTACACAGATTTAGCCTTTATTTTATTACCTAATGTGTAACCACAAGTCACTGCTCTAACAGAAAAAAAACTAAACAAGAAAATTAAAATGCCTCTATAATTTCCTTATTTTTATAACTGAGCCAGCAGTTTATCAGCTGCCATGAACTGTAGTAGTCCACTAACAAAACGTCTAAAAAACCATTTAAAGCGGTCAGTGGGGGGTAAATTGAAGCCTCATGCATTAAGAAGCTAATAATTTTAAAAAAATGTTCAGGGCAATGAACCCTGAAAATATCAGGCACTGAATTGACTATAAAAGTGTTTTGTGCAGCGCTTAACTTTCAGCACAAATAATTCCCTGTACCCTGTAAGAACACATCACTTAAATCATTTTTCAATAGGATAACAAAACGTGCATACAACAAACTTTGTTTTCCGATATTCTATTTTTCACATTTTCTAAATATGAAAGACAGCAAAGCCATCAAAACATACAACTTTTACAAAGTGACTCTTTTTAATCCCATTAAAAACAAAAAATACAGAAAACCCCTCTTTAAATGTATATGTTCAGCATCCTTCCTTATGAAGCACAAGGCTACTCTTCCCTAGAAGAATGAAGACCAAGGTCTAAAAGGGGAAGTCTTTTTTTTTTGGAATCAAAGCTTATTTTCTGCCTGTCAGCAGTTTTCTTACATATGTACACTTAGACCAACATGAGTGTGTAATTTAGGCATGCCATCAATACCGAAACAAAGCAACTCCTGTGTAGGCTTTTTGTCATACAGAGCCAGCCACTTAAAATGGCAGATGATGTTAAAGCCAGAAAACAACCCTGTGAAGTTGTATGTAACTGCAGTTACTGAAAGACACAGACACAGTATTGCTGAATGGGGTCACTTTGGGAGTAAGTGTGCACTTTATAGCATGAGTCGCAGAGGCCCCCAAATACCTTTAGTTCTGCTTCAACACTATCTAAAACCCAGATGGCAATAATAGTTTTTAGAGCTACAATGTGGGGAACAAATACAGTCTGCCACAACCTTTAAACATATTCATCAACAATCGGGGCTCCCCAACTCTTAGATTATGCTTTACCTAGCAAATTCAAATGCTTCCTGATAGTGCTAAGCAATGGTCCCACACTCTTTTGTTTGTGTCTACTCATGAATATATGTGGTTTTATTGGCCCATGGAAACATGTGAGACAAGGAAGAGAGTGGTGCTAGTACTATTTTGGTACCGAAAATTTTACTTACACTAAAAAATATAAATACATACCTAATTTCCAAGCCTCTTCCAGCTATTCACATAAACATGAGAATCCTTCCTTTTCTTGCCCAATATTGAAATGTTCTATTCACACGTACTCATAATATGAGACACACTCAGGTTCAAATTGTGGGAATTTAAGGGGCAGTGCCCAGACTTGTAAGTTTTATTTTTCTTTGATTTCTGTGAATAAATTGTCGATTCAAATTCATTTAGGGCTGTACTGACTGCTGGATACCGGGTTTGTGAGAAAAGCTTTTTTAATTTTACAAATCAGGAAAAGGAAATCCATAAAAAAGAATCCAGAGTTTCAACAACATCTGTCAGTAGTGTTCAAAGTGCCACAACTGCCAGAAACGCAAGACGCAAAGAAAACTCCACAATCCACTTCCATTGAAATATAGGCCCCATTGCAAACAAGTGGTAGTGTTGTTTCAAGAAACACAATACAGAGGTCAATTTGCAAGAAGGACGCCTTTAATATGCCAAAGTCACAAAACAGTGAAACAGTATCTAGACAAGCCTGAAACAATGTTATAGTCGGGCAGATGAATCCAAAACCTAACTTTATGGTCACAACCATATATGCTTGTTTGGAAAGGATGCAACAAGGTCTACAACGAAAAATACACCATCCTTACTGTGGAGCTACATCTGCTCAAATAACTTAGTAAAACTTAGTATGAGAATTTCACACATGACCATTTAAATGCTGCATGCGAATGGGTGAAATACCAACTTTATGTTTGTATTTAGTCTTTTATCCTGGCGTTAAGCTATAGACCCCTTTCTTCTACAATCAAATCCAAGAGTTAAACTTCCAAACAAAACTATTTTATGTACTTTTTAAAAACAAAAACTCATACAAGATACACACAAAGCCAAATACTACTGACAAAATCCAAACGAGCATCAAAGCCAAAGCAAACAAAAAAAAAAAATACTTAATACTTAAGACAAAGGAAATGAGTTGAAAGCAATAATGTCATCTACTGGGAGCTATAATGATCCTATCAAATCCCTTTGCACACCATACCTTTTTGCATAACAATTGGTCTTTAAAGATTGGAGGGTCCAATTGTTCACTTGCCTTTTAAAGTGTTACCACCATACTTTTAGCTTAATTGAAGAGCAATATTTAAAGACATTCCAGTTGGTTTCAGTGAAACAGGCAAATTTTCTTAGACATATTTTTTTAAATCTTAAATCATGAACACATTATCTAAGCATTTTATGCAGCACTGTAGTATCACAGTCATCGCAATCACAGGAAACCAGAACTTACATTACTAGTGGTCAAAAGATAAAGCAGAAATTAAAGGGTTACTACTTCATACAGGACACTGGGAACATTGCATTAAGCATAATGAATTGTGGATGAGAATGCTGCATAATATGAAACTAGTTTAATAAATCACGGTCAGAATAATCAGATTCCTTGTGTATGGGCAGATTAATTTTTCAGCTATTTACAGTAATCATATATCTATCTAGCAAAGCAGTAATGAGACAAAAGCAGTCATCTTAGCAATAAATTGCAAATTATGGACATACTAAAAAACCTAGACCTGGTCACAGCTAATAAGCACACTAAGGTAACATGTTCTGGGAGTGATAACCATTTTCACTTAATTCTGTGTTCACTGAATGCAACAATTCATTTCCAATTACAGATCAAAGTCATAGTACAGTAACTACACAGATCTCATTTCACATGACAAGGAATAAAGAACAGTATAATTAAGACTGTACTTGAGGTTTTTCTGAAGGAAAACAGAAGTATGTTACAGTC
Organism: Pyxicephalus adspersus; assembly: GCF_032062135.1. Lineage (NCBI taxonomy): Eukaryota > Metazoa > Chordata > Amphibia > Anura > Pyxicephalidae > Pyxicephalus > Pyxicephalus adspersus. The sequence continues at coordinate 61,635,496 of NC_092858.1, forward strand.
AGCTGGGTGATCATCTACAGAAGTGATGGTTGGAGATGGCCAGTGCACTGAGTGGAAACACTTGCGCCGGTTCATATTGTACATCAGTCCCTAAGCTGGCTTCCCTGCTGGAAGAGCGAATAATTATGTGCATATCTCATTCCAGAGATAGAACTGGAACGGAAAAATTTTACTTTACTGAAAATGGTTGATCAATAGCATAGAAATCAAGCGCCAGTTACTAATTGTATGATGAGTAGGAGAAGTTTTAAACACATGCTGATTAGTGTTTTCCCAAGGATATTACCAAGCAATGACAACCTAAGATGGCAGAGGGGGTGAATGGTCAACAGAAAACAAATACAAGTAAAAAAAAAATAAATAAATAATCTGAAAAGAAAATTCAGTAATTCAATTTGATATCAAAAAGTATAATCACGTGTCCTCTATAGTTGGATCGGTTAGATGTTAAATAGCAGTTATTTGTTATTATTAAAACATTTATATAGCGCCAACATAATACACAGCGCTGTACATTAAATAGGGGTGGCAAGTGACAAAGATACAAACAATGACACAGAAAAAGGAGGCGAGGACCCTGCTCAGAAAAGCTTACAATCCAATAAGAGGGCGAAGTAGAACACAATCAGATTGGTCATATGGAATGGTGAGTGATTAGTGAGGGTTTAGGAGACAGAAGATCCATCCCAGCTGGTTTAATGTATGATCTGTAAATTCTGCAAACCAGAGGTAACAATTCTACTTCTTACAATCAGTAGGTATGTTGGTGTAGTGCCTTGTAGGAGACAAACACTAAATACATATCAATGCAATTTGGCACATGTATCAAGTGATATGTAGTGATCAAGTGATAATAAATTGAATCTTTCTGATTTGAAAGGTTTATGCAAATATAATAAATGTATGCAAGTAGTAAACACGATTTACAATGCTGATTGTTTCAATACGCTGCCTAATAATATCACATTTCCAAAAAAGTTAGCTTCTGATGTTAGTTGATATACATTTATTTAAAAAAATTGGATTCCTATAATAAAATAACATTAGGGTGCAGGATATACATATTAGTCTTTTATTACATACAGTACTCTAAGGCTTTAACAGAAACTACTCTTCAGCACAACTACAGCTCCAGAACTCTCCAGCAATTTGGTGGACTTCCCACAGATTTTCAATACCATACTAACCTGGGGGGTATGCAGGCCATTTAATTTCAAATCCTAAATCTCTTTTTCCAGTAAGCACCCATTGATAGATTTTTAGGATTGTTTTGGATCGCTGACTTGCTGAAATATGTAACCTATTTTCTGCATCAGCTTCTTCAAAACGCAAGTAGAAACACAAGTTTATACAGTTTGTAGATATTTAGTCGAATTGTATCACATATTTACATCCACAAAATTCTTAAGACCACCGCTTTACCTTCCAGTTTGTATAATCAAATGATTTCTGTTTACAAATATGCATCTAGCAGTTGAGACCTGGTAATCAAATTCAAGATTGATTGGAGAAAAATACATTTAAAAAAAAAGCACCCAAGTGTTTGTATAAAATTGTATCCTCACATACCTTTCCTAGAAGATACATAATAATCAGTTGCTTTCTACATTGCCTTTAAATTAAACCAAAAATATTTTTTTTTATGTGAAAGAGCACCACATATGTACAAAAGTATTTACTGCAGTGTAAAGGCAACAAAAAACATCGGTCGGGAAGTTAGCTGTTTGCCAAATGGTGCTTCCTTTACTATTCTAAAGATCCTATGTTCTTATAATCGCAAGAAAACAAAAAAACAAAATTATCCATTAAGGTTTTAAAAACTTTATTATAAATTAGTTTAAAAAATGATGTTATTTATGCATAGTGACCCTTTAAATTCACTAAATTTATATAATGGAAAGATTTACATCACAGACTGTTCTAAGTATTTAGTGCAAAATTCTGCATTTCTGCAATTCTGTCAGCTAAGCCATAGACTAGGGGTCGGCAAACTTTAATGGCCACTAGGCCATTTCAGGGGTGGGCGGGAGCACACTAGGCCGGGCACCCTAATGGCTCTGCCAACCACCAGGGAACGCCCCCTTAGGTGAAATCCCTCTCATCTGTATGCATTGCGGAGGAGAGGGATTTACCTTCAGGAAGGCGTTCCCTATTTACTGCGGCGGAAGTATCAACGCCAGCCGCGGTGAATAGGGGAGCAACAGCAAGGAGGCGGCACTGGAACTCTGGCGGCTCCAGTAGTTCCTAACTCTCCCCTGGATCGGCCAGGGGAACGTTGGGCTGGAACAAACTACCGGCTAGGCCGTATCTGGCCTAAAGGCCGGAGTTTGCCAACCCCTGCCATAGACAATAATGACCTCCATTATAGGGAACATCTTAAATGTATTCAGACTTCAGAAGGTATCCTGTGATATCAAACACCATGCCGTTAGCAGCAGATAATTTCTATCACACACCTGACCATTTACATCTAAAATAAATCTGATTTACAGAACAGGTCATCTTCTTCCATTGCTCCATTGTCCAGTTCTGTTGATCACATACCCATTGTAGGCCATTTTGGCAGAAGACAGGGGTCAGAATAGACTGGTCTGTGGCTACACAGCAAGCTGAAATGCACTGTGTGTTTGTTTTCCAAAATGTTGGAAATTCGACATTAAAGTAAATCAAAGGTTTACCCTTTGCAATCTGAAGTGCTGGCTTTTTTTCCCCTGGATTTAAAGTGCTTTTTTGCCGTTTTTGCAGGGCACACCACCCAATACTTTTCAGTAGTTGCCCTATTGGCTGTCATCAGATAACCACTCAGGCTGGTCATTCTGCAGAGAAGAATACAGTAGAGGCTGCTTACAGTTAGGTTTAACCCTGCTTGGGAGCCAAGTAACCCCCCACAAGGCTATCGGCAGATGGCCTTGCTTGGTCACTCACAGTGTAGTGCTGTTCCCTAAAGAACCAGTGTCTGCACATTTGACAGCTGGCCCACTTCATTCTCTATTGGCAGGCACAATATCATGGGCAGTGTTAACATGGCGTAAGGGCAGGCTCACACCTACCGATTGATTTCTGGTTGTATTTGTGGCTCCCTGCAAGCGCTCAGCAGCGCTGGTTCAACCAAGTCTGCACATTTGACTGCTGGCAGCAGTGAGCAGTACTGGGTATCATGCAGCATTTCCTGGCGTGAGGAAGAGGTAAATACACCATCTCAGTGTGGAAAACCTCTAGGTTTAGTTCACAACAGCAATTTTTGCAAACAGTTTTACTGTAAAAAAATATTTTCTTTTTTTTCAGGCAATAGGAGGTGGCAGAATTGTTGAACATTTTTTCAAACACTAAAATTTTTTTGCCTACGTTATGACCACCTGACCACGATGTGTTCTGACCACATAACATTTTCAGCAGTTTGTGTTTCAGTAGCTCTTTTATGCAATTAACCCAGGTGAGTTAGCCTGTACAGCCACACAAATCAATAAACCTTAGATGCCCCCCTTACCTTGTCAACGGCTGTCCTTCCTTGAACCAATGTTGGTAGGCAATAATCACTGCATACTGGAAACAGCCCTACAAGACCTGCTGTTTTAGAAATCCTCTGACCCCAGTACTCATTACTGTCGTTACGGTTTTGCTTTGAATGAATGAATTTGCTTTGATCTCTATGCTTTCCCATTTGTTCCAGCTTCTACCACCCTCAAGAACTGGCTGTTAACTTGCTGCACTCCAGCTGTATATGCAATGCTATATCCAGCCTCTTGATAGGTGCCAAATCAATAAGATATATTTGATGTATTTACTTCCCCTGACAGGGACTTTATTACTTTGCATTTGTCAGACCATTTCCAACTGCATCACTTTAGTCTTAACTGCACCCTTATAAATCCTTCTATAAATGGTATAATAAATCCTCCAAGGCAAATTATGTATAAGTAAATATTTCAACCAATTAAGCCAATTTCTGAAATAGCTTTCTGTACTATTAAAACAAGAGTTATTTTGCAAACAATAACAGATGATATATTACATATTTCTTCTTAAAACATACTGATAAGATGTATTAAAAAAAAAAAAAAAAAAAAAGGTCAGCCTATTTAAACAAGTGAATGGTACATCACAAGGCTTCATCTAAATTGATCATAATTACCATAATATCAATTTATTATACCATATGCAAAAAAAAACTGAATAATGTATGCCTATTATAAGAATCACTAGGTTTAGTGCAACTAATATTAGTCACAAATTAATTATACAGACTCACTTTGAAGTTCCCCCCCAAAAAAAAGTTTTTAAAGGTTTCATATTTTATATTTTATTTCTTTACTTTGCTGACGTCTGCATTCATACACACCAGGATTATACAGATTTGGGCTGAAAGAGATCAGTATGAAAAAAGTGTTGTTTTGCATGCCTCCTAAAAAATAACAGTGTGCTTTATGGCTGTGACTAGGTAATCATAATCCCAATCACAATGCCTTATACCTTGTAGCAGTGTATCGGTTGTGTGAGACCATCAAAAGAACTATCGCCTCTGACACCTAATCTCAAATTCTGGAGTAAGGTTTGGAGTTTTCGTGAATGCAATACTCAGTTTGTCCTTGCTGGAGAAAAAGCTATACCTGAGGATCTGTAATGCAAGATCTTCCTGCTTCTGCTGCATTATTCTGTGTATCTGACCTTGGACAGCATAATCTGGCCTTAGAAAAAATGTCTTCATCCCAAAATTGCTCTCCTAGCCGAATTGAGCAACCTAGCCGGTTGCTGCCCTAGCCAAAGTACAGAGCTCGGCTACTCAGAGCAAGTTGCAAGGACCCAAACATGCAGACAGTGTTTAATGGTAAATGAAAAAAAAAAAAAATTGGAGCGGACTATCAGGTGTAGGGTTCCAAAAAAGTAAATGCCATCTACACATAGCAGGCATAGCTTTTCCAAAACAATACATTATCTAAGGCGTGCTTCCTTTTTATTTTGTTTTTTTTTTGTTTGTTTGTTTTTTATCAGAAAAAGAAGTATAACTCAATTTTCAAACTTTTCTTATCACACAAATTATTTAAACACAAATAAGATAAATGGCATAACCGTTCAGCCACCATAAACATGTACATGTAGAGTATGCTACAAAACACTGGATTTCATTCCAATACCAAGATCATAATCAATATCTTGATTCTCTCTCAGAAAGCATCAAAGCACAGCACTATATTATCCCACTGGAGAACTCCCGTAGTCCTTATTGATTATATTCATATTTCATTAGCACACAGATGCAACTATCCATCCTGTGACCTGGAAAATTCCTATAATATGAATATAATATGAATAAAACAGGTATGTTGTGCTAACCTAACTAAGGAAACAATCAATTATGTTTGGCCATTCTATAAATTTTGGGGGAATCGATCTGCTCTGCTATATTTTTTCTCTGTCATCTACAAATGTAGTGCTCCCAGTTGTTTGTGCTTTGGTATTCAGTAACCCCTATATTTGTGTCAGCTTTTTATAGCTTCCTCTATACTTTCTAATGCTTGTTTCCTTAGTATAATTTTTATTATCTTTGTATTATGTTCCAGCTGTCTAGTGCCCCAGTACAGTGACCCACTTCCTAGTGTCCCATGTTTTGTAAAGAGTGCAATAGTAGTATAATCAATTTGGTGTAATAATTGAGGCTTAGTTCACATTTTTTTTTGTTTTTAGATTTAAGCCAAAAGGGCATTCTGTAATTTCTGTATAGCCTCAAAAAAGCGTCATTAAACATACAATATTAGAGTGCTATAGTAGAAAGCAAGAATAATAACTACACTGCTAAGACGGCTATATAAAACAGATCAGACAAGAGGTCACGGATTAACAGAAATCAAGATGATCCTGTGTGTCAAAGTTAAACATTACTACACTGCAGAATTAACACGATTTTTTTTTTCTAGCAGCTTTCCTAAAGCTCGGCTCACACACTTGCCACATAGGCTCCTATTGCAATGTCACAGTACATAACTGGGAATTTGAGTCATGTCATAGACTGCATCTGTGTGTATATAATTATATATATATAATATATATCAGTCCCTACCATGGGTTGAATTGTACATATGTAACCCACTGTCCTGATTTGAACAAACACACTGACCAGGATAAAACATCACTCCCATGAACATGTTGCAATGGAAGGACAAAATGTTAAGTGTGTGCACCTGTAGCTTCTGACTTACCACATGATGTTCCACATATGTAAAAAAAAAAAAAAAAAAAAAAAAAACAGTTCTGAACCAAAGAGGAAAATGCTGGATACCTTTATGTCTCTAACCTTTTTACTTTATAAATCACTAACCAAGCATTTGGAAAGCAAAAGTCAACACTCCTGATTACCTTTCTTTTCCAGGTCAATGACTTGTAGTTTACAGAAGTCTTCAGACCAACAGGGCAGACATGTTTTGTTTGGTGTAACAGCTTCCACTAAGTAACTAGTATGTAGACTAAATTATGCAATACAGGTCATTTTCCTATTAAACAGTTCCCTAACTCCACCAGGAAATGCATCATGAGGAGGTGGCATCACAGGGACAAATGTCCCTTCTTCAGATATAAATGGTTTATATGCAGGCTTAAAAGGGTAAGAATATTAACTTAAATTGGTCATAGGCCAATGATTAAAACACAACATTACTATAGAGATGCATCTAAATGGCAAACTTATTGGTGATTTCAAGATGTATTGCTTTAGTAATGCGATTTTACACGTTCAGTATTTAAACAATGGGGAACCAGAGGAAATATCCAGGACTATGGCCTATTTTTAAGTCTCGTAGTAACATTGGGTCACTAGCTCTAGGGGATAAAATATGTCCTAAAATACATAAGAAGTAAGCCTGGAAAGGAGGTAACATTAAAGGATGGGAGGGATCTGAGGAATGGACAATATCGGCACAAGGTAGGTTTGCTGGCTACTGAAGCTTTATTTTCCTGTAACTGCATTCTTATACCTACTGCCTCTGACCTATGCCTGTGAGTGTATTGTTTTTATAATTCAATACATAATTTCAAGGTGGAGTGTACAAAAGCTGATGGGTGCCTTATCAAACAATAATGAAGAACAATGCTGTTTAAGTGTTTTTTTTTTGTTTGGACAGTAATTTTATTTGTTTTATGTGTTTATATGTGCACCCAACTATTAATACCAAACTCCACAATATTGAAGCTGTGCAGTACTTTGTAGTACAAGCCTTTGTTAATTCTCCCTACTAGGCATTCCAAGCAGAGGAGGAGCACTGAGAACTTGTTTCCTGTGCCCTTGTGGACTTAACCACTTCACAACCACACAACCCGAAATTAAAAATGGGTAAGGACAATTTTATTAGTGGCTGAGTGAATTACTATGCAGTCTTTGTATCCCATTTGTGTACGCAGTTAACATGTCAGGGCATTGGTTAGAAACGTTATGCATTGCCTTCTGACCCCCTGATCATTTTGACTGCCAATGATGGCCAAGTGATCAGTCTGTCAGAAGCAGCTGCCGTGCCACCTCTTTGTTGCAAACTTAACACCTTCATAGTAGATAGTTAGGTAGAACTAAAGTAGGGAGTTAGTAGATAAGTGCAGTGTTTATCCCAGCCCATTTTAGCTGGGTGCACCACCCGGCACTTTTCAGCAACCACCCGGCTGTTTTTGGGTGGTTACTGAAGAGTTGGATCAAAATTCATGGGCTTCCACCAGCCTAAAATTTCTTCCCACCCGGCTTAAAAAAAATTCTGGGTTAGGCACTGAAGTGTATTTATATAGATTAGTGTAAAACCCAGATAAAAAAGTAAGTGTCCACAACATGGCAGTATAATTAGTAGTACAGTTTGAAGATTTTCTGGTTATTAAAGCAATTATGTAGTTATGGTGTTGTTCTTTGACTGTAATGAATGACGTTAATAATAAAACCTACTCTGCAAAAGCCCATCATATATTATTATAAACTACTAATTCACTTTCTATCCAATCACTCGGTGGCCTCCACTGCATAATTGTCCATAAGGGTATGTACAGTCAGATTACGAGGTGTGTGGTGAGTTTAGGATTGAAGGTGTACAAATACACAAGATAAAAACATAAGGAATCAACTCACTGATTGCCTGCTTCAATAATAAAATTACAACAATGACCAACTGTGAAGTTAACAACTACCATTGTAAAAGGAACAAAAGCACAATGAATAAAAAGCTGTCCTTTATCCTACACCAGGTACACATTAGAAATATACAATGATCTAGCTCCGTTACCAGCTTCTATTATCTTTATTATATTATATATATCAATACAAGGTAAGGTACTACAAAGAACTGGTACTGGTCATGAAATAAATTAGAACGAAGGAAATAAAAAACTGGAAACGAACGTTAACAAGGTGTCCAAAGCAACAGTCAACACTCTCTCTCCTCCACTAGAAAAATAAAAGGTTTGCATGTAATGTGTAAGATTACTATGATTGTGATTACTAGGGTTTTTTACTATGACAAGTGTATGGCAAACCACAATAAAATACAAATTTGTTTGTTTTTATTGCACGTTGTAAACGTGAATAGAAATAGATGAAATGGATGTGCATCAAATTTGTTATAAAATCAAGTACGCAAAAAAACATACTTGCTTAACTAATCGGTTATATTTTAATGAAGCTGGAATGTGTACTGCACCAATTTCAAATACAAGTGCCTAATTCAAAGCAGGATTACAATTTTACTGACTTCACTATCCAGTTGTCTCCTATAGATGCATGCCACAGCCTAGCTACTTATCCTAGAGTAACCAGTTACCTTATCCTCTATAGTTTGTTCTCTAGAAAAAAAAAACAGAAATCTGGGAGGCAAAAAAAAAAAAAAAAAAAAACACGTCCAGGTACCTCCAGCTGTGTAATGCAGGACAGGAAGTAAAAGACTTGTCTTTTTTAATGGCATTTTAGTATTAGGTAGAATTATTTTTAATGCAAATTTAAGGCTAGCTTTTTGATATGGTAAAGCAAATCCTATAAACTAAGCAAGCACCTTGCATTAGATTGTATGACTGCCTTAATATATTTAGCTTCAGCCAATGCAGCCATCAAATATCTGATATTGGCAGGTCTGTCTTTTGGAATACATTGCAAACACAGACAAACTAAATGATCACAACATAACTCATAATGATGCTTTGCAACAATGTTCAGTAGACAATCAATACAAACATCTAAAAAAAATGTTTAGATTGAAAATTTATCAATTTTCAAAAATCAAATATATGTTTAAAAAAATATAATAAAACATCCAAGTAATAATACATATGTGAATAGCTTTCATTTTGCATTTAAAAAAGTAATTTTAGTTAAAATAAAAATAATAAACCCACAAAACAGATATGTAGTTCAGACCTGACTACATAGCTTAGAACAAGGACAGCTTACACAAATCATTAAAGCTAAATTGCAAATACAGGTTCACATTTTTCTTTCTTCATCATTGACCATGTGTGACCCAGAGACCATTCACTTTACCCCCCAATGTCTCCGTTTATACAACTGTAATAGCCTGTTAACCCTACAAGGCAGACATTATTTTGGATAATTTCCCATACATAGTTTTTAGATCAAGAACCACTTCAGCAATCTTGTCAAAAACCATTAGGACTTTGAACTACCTATTGAAATAAATATGTAATTCTGGCTGTGGCATCTCATAGATTAATGCAGTTCTGCTTTCTGAAAAGTAACTAGCTAGTCACACAAAATGGGAAAGCCCCATGGGAACAGAAGAATTAAACAATAGCACAAGCACTTAAATTATGAGGACAAGAAAAAAGTATTTTTATAAGTTTTTATATCTTTAAACAAAAATAGTTTCTTTAAACCGCTATAGGTGTGCAATTAAATGCTGTAAAAAGCAAGCTAATCCAAAAAAAATGAAACTTGTCAGTCTTCTAAAATTATGCTACTTGGTGTTTTTATATATGCATTAAATAAATTATTATAAGGCGTTGTTCAAAAAATTAAAAGAAAATTTTAAAACACATAATGACCATATATAGTACAAGAAATAAAAAAGCACAAAATAATAATGTTCTCATGCCAATTTGAATGTTCACTAATAGACAATACACTGTAATGAGTCCAGGTTAAGCTACAAATTGGCCTTAGAAAGCGTGCTCCAAGCCACAGACATAATCAGACACCTTTCTCTGCTGAATGCACTCACTACAGCATGCTATTCTGCCACTTATCCTTAAGATTCATTAGCCACCACAAAGCCAATAGCAGACTTACCAGACGTCGGGCAAATTCTTTGTTTTCAGAAAGAAACCCATATCCCGGGTGGACCTTGAAAATAAATATAGAGTGTAATCATAATAAGCATTTGGTCAATGGTGTAATTAGACATTTAACACTACCATCGCTGGACACATTTACAAATAAATAACATGTAAAGTATACAAACTATATAACAATACTATGACATTGTCAATGCTTATCTGTAAAATACAGCATTAAAACTGTAAAAAAAAAAATCACTAGATCTAATTAGGAGGGAAAAATACTGTTGTAAACTATATGGAAGTAAACAGCAGAACTGTTTTTCTTGTTCGTTGTCAGAACAAACGTCTAATTTTAATTGAAATAATGAAAAAGCATGACAGTGCATTTTTCCCTTTTATTTTCCCACAAAGAAAAAGGAATTAGTGCAACTGAAAGGGTTAAAACTAATTGGGATTTTTTTCCTCCCCCAGCATATTTGGGAATGAACTGAAGCTGCTCCCTGGTGTGATTTCTGAATCCAGCAGCCACCTGCAGGAACTGCCACCAGCCTTGCCAGATGCTTCAAAAGCCTTTGATTTCCAGTAGAGATTTCGGCCACATTTAACTCATGTGACATGAACCAAACAAGAACAAAATATGCAGCTCTTTTCTGCTATTTTTTTTTTAATACAAAATCTGCCTATTCTGTCTTCTAGATCTGAAACAGCTGCAGCAGATAGACCCATTCAGACTCACAGCTTGGGCCCCAGTTTTCCTAATGGCTTCCATGATGGCATCCATGTTGAGGTAGCTTTTGCTTGTGGGAGCAGGGCCAACACAGACTGCTTCATCCGCCATTTTCACATGAACCTGAAGAGACAAATATTGTGTGTTGACAGACAATTACATCAAAAGTAATACCATCCCGCTTGAAAAGAGGGAAGCAAATCAGTATATATATATTTTTTAGCACAAAAACCAACATGTTTGTATTATACCATTACATACCAGAATCTAAGTACACACTTGTCAATTTCAAGTAATATTTTACTGTAATTACTAATGAATACATATACTTTGCTTCAAATGCTAAATGTTGTATTTCATTAAAAATAAAAATGAACAACAATATACAACAAATTATTAGTTGATAGAAAATCTAAATGTCATACATAGAGGAAATAACGCAAATCATGCAACCAGTTTGAACCTAAACACAATATGTTTGCTACATTACCATTACAGCACTGTAACACTCACTACACTACGCTCTCCTTAAATTACCAAGCCTTTAGTTGACCATGTAAATTAGGAAAGTGGACTGAGCTGTAAATCTTTTTTTTTTTTTTAGCACTACTTTCAAAAAGGTAAAAAACCCTAACAAAGAAGAATGTATATTGATAAATCGTGAATGAAACATTGTGCACTTGGATGCCTAAATTAATAAATATGTAGATAAAATTTAACTGGTAATAGGGCAATTTGTATGCATAGCAAGAGCTGAAAAAAAGTTGCCTAATAAACAGCCAATATATATTTTAGCAATATAAGCTTTATTACAGTGGTAGATGCTTATTCTGCAATACTTTCTTGTCCCGTGTTTGGCACTTTGTTGCCCAGAATAAAACAACCTGCATGTATACTATGATGTAGTCATGAGCCACATTTATAAGCGATTACTAAAGAAGCTTTACATGAACAGATGGAAAAATATTTTTTTTCCCAAAGGTAGCATCTCCGATTCTTCTATTTTCTATTCTTCATTTTACTACAAATCTCAAAAGTATTTACACATGTGTAGTACTGTATACATTGTTACTGCAATACTGAGATCATCTTTACAGATTCCATTCTCTTCATGTTTAAGTAAAACTGGATAGGACCAATATTGAATTGAAAATAATGAAGCAGCAGGAGTCAGATAATGTACTTATGATTAACTTGCTGCCTGTCCACTTGTAATACAGGCATGTGCTAACATGTCATAATCGTCATAATTTCTTCCATCCCCACAGCTAACACACAAAAAAACTTGATTAGTCCACAATTCCCAGATGGTGTCATCCCTATTGCTTAATAATTCCCTCCAGCCTTCTGCTACAATACTACAGGTTCCCCAATTAAATTTGTCTCAGAAGAGCTACTTTAATATGGACAAATTCCTGCAAGTGATTAAAAAAAAAAAATATCAGAATATAACAACAAATTCAACTGGACCTACTGCTTTGTGAGTATTATAGAACAATACTTTTATATTAGTTAAAACAAGGCAAGTACATTACTAAATATGGTACCTTGTCAACATGTCTAAATAAAACAAACACCGAATATTGCAAACTGGTAAAATAAAAAGTATAGTATGCAAAATAAATAATTTAGGGATGGTAAATAGTAGCACATAGACCCACTTCCAAAACATATTGTTCACGTCTAGATTGGAAAGTGTGTTTTAGTGACTGACCAAATAGAAATAAAATTAGGGGAATGACAGAAGATTAGAAAATGCAGCCATTGCTGCTTTAACATCCAATTCCTGATAGAAACTAAAAAAAAAAAAAAAAAAAAATGAAGTGAGATAAAAACCATGGCTAGTGTGTACACATCAACATTCATGGGCATCACTGTGTACTGGACAAAAAAATATGGCATCATTATGAACAAGTCTCTATGAAGAACCAACTTGGATTTGTACAAAGTATCAAAAGTTTATAATCTTTAGAACTATTACAGATATTATCATATAAATAAAATGTTAATGGTGCCCTTACACAGTCGTCAGGATGAGTACACTACATTACCAGGAACTGCTGTCATCCACCTTTTCCCTGACCGCTATTCCAGTCAGTTTCTCTAGCCACCAGACTAAACTTTTCACTATAAGGGGCTTGGTGGCGCTTTGCTTAGTCATCGTTGTACACTAGTTCTCTAGTCTGTCCTATAAACTTTGTTTTTCCCTAGAACTCCTCTCCTTGTATGCCTCTGACCAGCGTTCCAGTCTGCCGTCTCCTAACACCAGACGCTACACTCCACTGGCAAGGGTGTGTTCAGATCTACACTATCATCGCTGTGCACCACTCTTCTGTCCCAAAAACCTCTCCTCTATCCCACCAACACTGATCTCATGTCCCCCTGAGCATCACTCTGCCTTAAACTCATGCCTCAGAGCTGCTTACCTCCTTGCACCTTTAAACACTTGCTATGACAACGTTTTGCACCCCTCTTCTGCTCCCCAGATACCACTCTTCTCCTCCGTTACCGGTTTACTTCTGTTCTGCCCAGTTGTTTCTTGCCATGTTCAGAGGAATTGTTAGCTTGCCCACAGACAATACTTAAAATCCCTAGGAGCAGAGGTGTGATGAATGTACAAATTAAATTATCTACACCTGCTGGGAACTTCAGATTTAAAAAAACTTGGGTGAATACTAACCAGGCACACACATCACTAAAGGGTACACTGACACTGGGGTGATTTTCCTCCCACTGACTCTAGGGAGGGACGCTAGGGAATTATTCTGTCCCACAAACAGGTAGACACTTCCTATGACACCAGGTACTTATTCCTTACATTGACAGGCATTTTTACTTCCCAATTACACCAGGCCTTATTCCTCACAATAACACCGATGCTCAGGTACTTTAAGCCTTTAAACCATGTAAACATTAGGTACTGTGTAGCTACTCCCCTTATTTTTTATGGTGTGCCACAAATTACTGTCCTTTTTGTATTTTTTTTTTTTAATTCTGAAGTTGAAAAGTATACTTAATATATCTACTACATACCTCTGTACCCATTTCTGTACAAACTGCACTGCTTTCTAAAAAGACCCATGAGTATATATCAAGTCAGTCCATGATCACCAAGCTAACAAGACTACTTATCATCACAGTACACTGTACAAAGTCTTTTTGTTATAAATTTAGTCTACTGAATAATAAAAATATTGTAACTATAAATGAGATACAAATATTATCCCTGGCACAGGGGTAAGATACTAGGCAGCATTTAGGAAAGAGGACCCATCAACAATCTGCTGGACTGTCGGTGCATTAAAATAAAAAATAAAAATAAAAAAAACTCAAAACGTTAACAGACCAAGAATGAAAAAGCAGATGGATCCAGCAATCAGGCACCACAAATGTCCAAGAGGGAACAATTAGAACCTGACAATATTATAAATACACAGCTCAGACAAAACACAGCCAATAAATTGCAAGCCTCTCTCTAGGTAGTCAAGTACCATTAGCTATTTCTGCATGCAGTATCAGCATGCACAAATCGCATCCATGCAGATTCACTTCTTTTAGGCAGTTCCTTACTGAGCTCTTCCCAGAGGGGTCTGTTACACTATTTTAGAATTAGCCATTGATGGTAAAGACCTCAAAAAACCTCCCTTTTGCACAGGAGCAAGTTAATGGATATATATGATTAAGTCCAACTGTTTCAGGAGGAAAACTCAAATCAAATAAAAAAATATATAGTTATTGAAAATTGAAATGCTTTTCATGTTAATAATTCATACAGAGTCCAAGACAATTGCACATATTCTTAACACCCTGTATATATGTTACAAGTACATTCAGCCTTAAAGTAAAAAGTATCTGTGGAACAGTTTATTTTTTAGCAGAGTATTAGTAATGCTTGAGGTCTGTGGAAAAGACCCCCCAATTAACTCCTGGCACAGGAGAAAGTTAAAGGTTATATATGATGAAGACAATCAGTTTCAGAAAAAAAAAAAAACATATACCAAATAAAAAATATATAGTTATGAAAATGGAAAATGTTTTTATGTTACTAGCCTGGATTACAGTACTTTTTAACTGATTAATTTTAATTCTAAACTAGAAACTCTGTTGAGAGCTGAAGGGCCTAAATATTAAAGCACTGTGCAAAAATCTAACATTGCCTGTTTAAAATTTAATGACTGGAGACAACTCGGCAGTATTCTTATGATAGTTAGCCTGCTCAGTTATGGTAAATCTCCTAACCACACTTATCGCTTGAACCCATGACAACTGAAATTTACGGTATTATCCACAGACAGGACAAAGAAAGGGGTGAGTCTATCCGTCAAGGACACAAATTTAACAGAGGATCTAATAATTCCCTACTTTACACTCCACAAAAAAAAGGCAATGCCGTTTAATGCCTTTTTTTACCCCTATGCTTTCTTATTCTACTTTCAACCTGACCATCTATGGATTGCCATACTACTTTATCTTGCCACAAATATCACCCTACTATCTGTTAAATGATGGACTTACTAAACATCACTACCTTTCTTCCTTTACCACTTCACCACCTTTATGTTCAGCAGAGACCCTGTTTATTGCTGCGTGTTGATTTCTTAAAATTGATTATGAAACTTTGTGCCTTTGTACCCATTTATCTTTTGACACCTTTTATAATATTCTTAATATATCTAGTATTTGTTATCTGTAATATCCAAACAATTGTTCAATACAAATTCCTAAAACACATTGATTATACATGTAAACAAATGAAACAAAATATGTGACCAACATACTGCATGGTAAAAAGGAAGCCACACTTCAGCTGCCACTCAAGTACTCCATCTTAATTTATTTGATCATTAGTCTTGAATTTGTTCAACTGTAAGAAGCAAACACTAATTGCTTTAACATCACAAAATCATATCTGTCCTCCTTATCCCCCCAGACAGCAGGGTGAAATTATCAGGGGTAAGCATGATAATATCTTGATAAATGATGACTTGCATCACCTCAGTCAGTCAAGCACAAGTGCTTATGCAAGATACCATTACCGGATACCAAGGCAAAGAGTACAATCCACACCAGGAGCCCTATCTACTGAACAGCAAGTCATCTGTGCAAGACATAGGGCTCTGCAATGATTATCACCAAAACATGAATTCAGTTTGTTCAACCTGTATTCTTTATGGGTAAAAAAGACATTTTAAACAGTAGTGTTCAATGATAGGTGTAGAAATAAATAAAAACTATTATAAGAGGAGATTTGTACAACAGTTCCCCATCAGCATTCATTTACACATCCTGCCAGGTCAATGAATGACTGACTGGGGACAACCATTGTACTTTTCCATGGAGAGCAGAGCAAGGCAGAGGGCCTCCTGCTCATCCTGCCTCTTCCCTTTCCATAGAACAGTGTTCTGTGTACAGTGCTAATTGGTTCAAGCGTCATTGGCAATAATCAGCAAAGATCTTATGCAGCAACATTAATAGGTGTATACATAGTCTTACTCTTCACATCCTAGTAACATGACATTACCATTTCTATAAATTTACCAATATTCTTGGATAAAAATAATGGCGGAAAACTGTGTATGATGACATAAAAGGATGCCCTCACAGTTAGCCGCAGCAGGGATTAGTACATACATAGAACACATATATGCTGGAAGACTGAAGCAAACACCAAGACAGGGGCAATAAACATCTTTATTTTGCTAAAAGTCATTAAACTAACTGTTCCACAGACCCTTTTTCGCACCAAGCCTGAATATATTCTTCACAGAGAAAAAGGGGTTTTAACAGTATGGGCAATTGTTTGTGACTCCTTTTGGCCCCACATAACCTACAACTATTGTAATGGATACAAGTACACCGAATGAAACCCATTAATGGCAGCAATCAAAATAATAGCTCGAAAATATACTTCTGCTCCATAATTAATATCCAGGGTCCACTAAAAGTAGCCTGCCTCCCTCATTTGTAAATCTTTAGTAATCACCTTCAGCCCTTTTTGTTACCAAAATGCGTCACACTGGTAAAACTCCCAGTACTTTCCATTCAGCACCTATTGCCCTGCACCTTCCAGCAGCTGAATTCTTTTCTCACTGAGGCACAAAGGAGTTGTAATAAAGGGAGCAGGGAACTACATTGGAACACTGCACTTGGAATGATGCCAGAGTGTGCCTTTTATCTCTCTAAATTACAGAGTACTGACACTTTTTTTTTAGCATCCTGTTGACCTCTGTGTAGCACTCAAAAGCAAATTACTTAACTACTATTTAAGTCAATAACACTGAACACATGACCATTTTCAGATCAACAAAAACACAAATACCTGTCTCTTACAATTCAGGATAAAAAAAAAAAAAAACAAAGGCACCAAATACAATAATCCAAATATCTGAATATCCCCATTTCATCCCCTGTAATAAATTGAACTGCAATTTGAAACCTTATTAACTATTAACTAGTACTATTTTTTATTGCTTTTTATATTGTTTTGCTGTGTTTTGGGTTTGGTGGAAAAGGTACTGACAAAGATCCTAATGGTAACCCATGTATACTTTGCAACACATATACAATGCAACATACTTAAACATCAAGATATGAATAGGACACTTATGGCTTTAAAGATGTTCTTCGCTGAATGTTTAAAGAAAAAAAAAAAAACACACATTGTGACAATCGCACAGACTTCCAAAGCCTTATACAAGGCCTGATAGAAACCACATACAAACACGTATGGTTCATATGGCCACACACAAATGCATATGGCCATGCATTGGTTGATGGGTGTACAACCAGGTAGGTGAACGATAACTCCCAGATAACGATTGTTAAACATCAATCACAAAAACCCTATTTTTAACAATTTAGCATTAATTTTGATGTCTAAATATAATCTAATAATAATCAAATTTTGACATTCAGCATGAGGCTTGTCCATAGTTTTTTTTTTTTTTTTTTTGTGGTGAAACTAATAAAAAGTTGCATTGATATTAAGAATATAAAAACTCAGAAGTCCAGCTCTGTGCATTTTCAAATCCCAAACTATGATGTCAGTGCTATCCTGCTGTTACACCTTATAGCCAGGATGACTGCTTTTTTTTTTTTTACAATATATATGTCTTTTACCCTTTCCCAAAAAAGTTTACACGAAACAAAGGGCAATGTACAGGTATGATCAGTAATAAAAATATATAAACTAATTATATTTCTTTGAATATGGATTGCATGTCAACTAGGAACACGTATTATAACTCCTCATCTGTTGATTACAGTTCAAGTAAATTTACATTACAATCTCATGGGATGTTTTCAGTCTTTTATAGTTCATTACATTCCCTGGCTATAGAAGCCCTGCTGAGTTAAAAATGCCAAATAAAATTACATCTCAGTCAATGGTTTATGCTATACCTTCTATTGTTCAAATCCAATTAGTGTTAACCTACTTTTCACTTATCATAAACTTTATACTGATCCCATAAAAACATCTGAACACAAAACACATATACAATAAAAAAAGTGACAGAATGTGTAAAATGCACAAAGCAATACAGCACTAATACATTTTCAATTAAATGATAAATTGAAACCAGCTGTAAAGAAATATGCAAATAATGTTTACCCATAGACATCGAAAACTCTATTACATCATATGAAAGATTTTTGTTGAGTAAAGGTAGCCAGAATAAAAGTATGTAAAACCAGGAAGGCAAAAGAAGAAAAAATAAAAGATTTTTATTGTCCTCCAACGCAAGTTCATATCTTTTCTGAGGTACCAGAAACATGATGAGAATACTTAAAAAAACATAGGTACACAATGTACTTCACAATACAGAATGTAAAGAACCTTTGATAAAAATATGATATTAGATAGTTAGCATCAAAACTATGTTTGTATTCCTACTGTGTCATAGAAAACCTGTGTGCAATCAACCCATAACACAGAAGGCATTATTGGCTCTATGTACTCTCCAAGAGTGTAATAAAAAAAACAAAAAAAAAGTGCAAACAGAAGTTCAGCTTTTCCAGTAGTCAAGAACAACTCCATTTGAAATAGTGCATCAACATGCTGTATCATTACCAGGGAAAACATAGGGGGAAAATAAATTCTGAAGCAGATAGTGAAATCAGTAATGAATAAAGAAAGTTTCCCAGGTCATGGCAAAAAAAAAAAAAACTTACTGCAGCAGAATCTACATCACTGTGTACCGCAACAGTCTTTATTCCCATCTTCCTGCATGTCTTGATGACCTGTATTACATAAATGCTTTCAATCGATATAGACTCAATTTTGATTAAATACATACATATACTGTAAAAATACATGTAATCATTAGCCGAATAACAAATCAATAGCAAATCATTAGCCATATAGAACAGAACTACAGTATATACATAATACAAAGCCCACACGATTAAGGGTCTTGCTTTAGAATTGCTAAAGTAAATCATGCCATGTTGGTATTCACCCTGTTCCAGTCCAAAGAACACCAAAATCCAGGGCCTGCACTTCAAATTTTTGCTAGGTACACACACTTAACTTCTGTTGCCCAAATGACCATCAGTGATTGTTGCAGGTGAACAGTTACGGTACTACTCTGTTCCCTACCAAACAACCTGTTGTGTTCCATGGAGAGGGGAGGACATTTTTATTTTTAGAAACGAGCACTTGTGGAATCGTCGATCTACTGGTCTATAACAGCATTCAGTTTTCCTGACACCCATGTCACTGTTAAGAGTGGGCCGGAAGACAAAAAACACTGTGGCCAAAATGGGATCAGGAGGTTGACAATCACATACTGTAAGTTGGCTTACATATTGGCTTCTTAAGAAAACTTTAGCGAGGGATGCAGAACCAGGAGATTAACAATCCCAAAAGTATTGATTCCTAAATAATTCAGCTGGCAAATGCTTATCACTATACGACAGATACAGATACATACACCAGATTTGGATGTGAACATCTGTACAAAGTGCCTGCTAAGATCATTGTGTACACACAGTAGCGCACCAGATAATATCAAAATGATATTTGCAGTGCAGAAAATATGTATGCATTTTATGTTTATTTAAAGCAGATGTGTTAACAACTTTGCAGACCATTTTTTTAACCATGCTGATGCCCTTTAAATTTGTTTTGGAAGACTCAACCACTAAAGGGCTGATTTTCACACTTTGCTAGCTAACTTTAAAGATCTAAAAGTTGCCCACACATGATCTTCCAGTTTATTACCACAACTATTGGTAACTATGCAGCAAAGTGAATACTGCGGTAGCATACACTCCAGCTGTGCACGTGACTTTCACTGGTTAACTCAAAAGGTATTACATTTTCTAGAATATTTAGAAGTAGAAATACAATTTTTCTTATCCCCATTAGCAGAACAAAGTCAGCCTTGTCACTGTTTCCAAAACAATAAATAAATGGTATTTTTCATATTAGTTATGGCATATGAATAGGTCATAATACTGTAAAGTTACAATACATACCCTGCATGCAATTTCTCCTCTGTTGGCAATTAAAATTTTGTCAAATGTCTAAAAAACAGGACCAGAATGTAATTAGTAACAATAAAAAAAGAAAGCATTACATATATTACACAAGACAATAATTTAAAAACATAACATAATACATAAACATATGGGCACTGTCTCAATAAAACAGTTATCCTAAAAACTCCAATGTATTTTACAGTGGAAATCAACTTGCTGGTTTTTCAGCTTTTGCCATATTCAGCACCGTATGCACAGGTGACTCTGTATTTTGAGTTTAATACCTGTGAAAGGCATGAACATCTAACAACTAATGCAGCTTCCTGGTATGGAAAAGACATTGCTCCTGAATCCAGAGGAGAATTGACATTCTCATGTGGGCTGTGCATGCTTGCACTAAAGTGAAAAAAATCTGCAGGGGGATATTCAGCATTGTAATCGCCGATCCACAAACCTGTACCTTAGTACCTGGCCACTGGATTCTGGATTGACAGACTGTCACGGTTGCTGAAACACTCTCACTAGGAGATCCAGCGTCTGAGAGTGCCAATTGGCTCAATCTTGGACAATGAAGGATGTTTCTTGATTACATTTTCTCCATATGTGTAATTAGGGAGACTCGATCTTTCACAGTCAAAGCAAGATATTGCCTAAATTTTCCTAGCAAAAAGCCAAAAGTAAGGAATTGAATAAAATCTATATTGCCTGCAGAAGTTTTGCAAAAAGGGACAGTTGTTGAATGTATTATAGGGTTCATTCATCAAGATTGCCCCATGCTATCTCTGAAAAGGAGTAATTTACAATCCACATAATTACAAAGGAGGAATCTGGGCTGGTTTAACACTTTTAAATGAAAGAGAAAAGAGGAAATAAGTTGTATAATCTTTTGAATGGGACCACTGATAGACAAAGTAAAGGTATGTGTATACTCATAGTAAAGAAAAGTACATACCTAATATTTGAAAAAAGGGACATCCTGACTTTAGGTAGACGTTAACATTTCTCTTTTCATATCAATCTGCAGTCAGCCATAATGTTCCATATATGCAACTATGACAACATTACTCTGTATATGGATGGGAGTACCTACACTTTTTCCACTCCGTTTTTCCCAATTTTCCAAGAATGTTTTCTTCTACTTTCCTACTTTTCTCAAAAGTATATTTAGGGTTTAAGGTAATTTACAGACATGCCTCCTTGAGAGGTTTCATTCTGGTGAAACACTTGTAAACAACTTTATACGTTCCTCTCGGTAGTTAACGTGAGGGTATATGGGAGTTATAAGTCTGATACTGCTTATTTCCAACTGTTAGTAGATGTAAACCCTAACGGAATTACATTTAGTTTGGTAAAGCATTGTGTATCATAAATAATTGACATTTTGGTCTTTGTTTGTTTTTGTTTTTAAACTACGTTATCTTTTTTCAAAAAAAGAGTTTTATGGAGTTACCATTTATTCGGGAAATAAACAAAAAAAGTATAAAAGTACAATACATCAAAAGTTTTTAAGTTTTCTTATCTTGTGTTGTATTTAGGAATTGCAATGTATGTAACTGGGTTTAAATATACTTTAAACCTAAGTGTCAGATAGGCACCAAAACATGTTGAAAGTCTTAATAAACTCCTTCCCCATTTAACTTTAATAATAGTAAAGTTTATTGATTACAAGAGTATGTGTAAAAAGCATAAAAAGTTAAAATTTCACTACACAAACACTATATTCATCATGCCAAGGTAACTTAGTCTCCAATGTCTTCCTGAATCGTTTTTACATGCTTCACAAGAAAATAAAGCACAAATAGGCATAGTGACCAATGAAACCTTCAAAGAAAAATCTCTTCTAAAAAAGGTCTGAGCTTGGGTGTTGTTAGGAAACGGCTTGGCTCATATTAAGCTCCCAACCAATGTTTCCCCCTTCTCAACAGCCTTTGAAAGATATCTTTAAACCAGACTTCCTGTATCCACAGAAACTTGCATAGATTGTTATTGTATTTTAATACTTTTGACACTACACAAACACAGATCTAAGTAACTGAACATGAAACGAAGGGACAACACTAGGAAAGGAAATATTTGTTCAAATTCTAAGATAAAGGTGAATAGAATACATTATTATGTGTTCTGTAGGAATTAAAATACCAGAATTATGCTTTGTGTTCTACATTTTACAGATAAAATGTTAATGTGATCATAATGAAATTTAAGTTTGCTGAAGGATGAAAACAAATGTGTTCCACTACTGACATTAACAGAAATGTTTTGGTTGAATATTGAAGTGTAGAAAATAGAACAGCCCTTAACTGTACACAATTCTCTAACATTTCAGCAATAGAAAAATGTTACAATAAAATAAAACAACCCATCAAAGCACCAAGGAAAATGACCAGCTGAGCCAATTCATGTAGAAACTCAATCTCCATAAACTTATATTCTTCTAAATCTTGAAATGCCCTACAGAAATAAAGTACAGCTATTTTATAATCACTTATTTTTACATAATTGGTACTATTAATAAATAGTTACATGTAAACTCCCATGCTGCCATCTATTTTTAGTTGGTTGTCTAGCTTCTTTACTACATTGGTAATGTTGAGTGCTAATAACAATAACGGCAACCCAGCTCACCTACCTATGTGATGTATGTTGCAATGCACTAGTGATAACAAGGATCAGATTTACTAATATTGGTTACACCCTCACCATAATTTGGACAAAGCCACACCAAACAGTGTTATTATCATCCATATATGACCCACAGTTGTTCTTCTAATAGACCAACAAAGAGCAACTAGCAGTTTATATCACTTGTGGATGTGCGGAAAAAAGCACAGCACAGCAATCACTAAACTCTGCAGGGTGTTTAATTATGATTACAAAATATTTGCATACTAATAAAAAGTCACAACTTCCACATATTAAAGGTGATCTAAAAAAACAACAGATCACTCAAGATACACTTCTGGTAAACAGAATAAATATGCGAGTTGCAACTTTTGCAAGCACCCCTGCATGTCCCATACTTTTCCTGAATTCCTTAATTCCTTCTTAATTCCTTATATGCCCTACATTCTGGCACAGCACTATTTTATTACTTAAAGCGTACCTATACTCAGAACTTTCACTTTACATAAAAGGGTTGAGAACCCCTTTATGTAGGGCAAAAATTCTGTTTTGTTTTTTAAAGGTGCAACACCCTTTTTTATTTAAAAAAAAAAAAAAAAGGGTGCAGCACTGCCCAGTGAGATCGGCAAATTTTTTTTTCTTCCTACGTCAGCCAATCTTACGCCTGGGTCAGGATGAAAAATCAGGAAGAGATGACGAAGATGGTGGCCCCCGGAGCACCAGCTCTGAGACGACGGGGAACTAGATGCTGAACACCCCTAGAGTGATTAGACTGCCCTGCGGGATTTAAGGTAAGTGTGTTTTTGTTTTATTTTTTGGTTTTTGAGTATAGTTCCTCCTTTGTGCTCTGATTTCCTTAGTTTGCCTTAATGTTGCTTAGGTCTTTTGTGACCTCAAAGAGAGATCTGCAGCCAAGGCAAGCAGCAAACCAAGAATGGTTTAGGGAGGTTTGAAAAGTTTGAAAACAGAGTGGCGACACTGGCAGTGTTCTGAGTGAATGATTTATTCAGGAATACATGTCCTGGTCACTTTGTATCACACATTAGATCAGGAAGGTCCAATTCCAGTCCTTGAGGGTCTCAAACGGGACAAGATTTTCATATATCCAGTCACCTTCTGCCTCCTACCTAAATTTGCTGTTGTCCACTACATCAATACTAAAAATTAGACTGGGGTTGGGCAGCCCTTAAAGCATACCTAAAGTCAGAATTTTCACTTTACGTAAAAGGGTAGACAACCCTTTTGTGCAGTACCGCCCCCTAATTTTTGGCTGCCTAGGAGGTCGAGAATGAATGGGTGCCCAAAGCCTCTTGGGCGCTCCTTCTGCGCATGCCTGAGCATCACGGGCATACACGGAAGGAGCCTTTTTGCTCAAAGAGAAATGTTTGCTGATCTCACGCATGCGCAGTGAGATCAGCAATTTTTTTTTTCATCCTACGACACCCGATCTCGCACCGGGTGACATGGGATGATAAACACGGAAGGCGGAGATGGCGGCGCCCGGAGCACTGGCTCTGGGATGACTGGGGACCAGCTGCAGGACACCCCGGAGTGATCAAACTGCCCTGTGGGACTGAAGGTAAGTTTTTTTTTTTTAGTTTCTCTTTAGGTAGATTATCTATATTTTTATTCACAGTGGTGTTAACCAAATGAAATAAAAACTAATATATTTAGTCATGTACTTATTGGGGGAAAAACGATCCAATAGCATATCTGCGTGTCATTAGTGCAACCCCCCTCCCTCCTTGTGCAGCAATAACTGAAAGTAAAGTTAACTGTAACTGTTGAATAGTCCTACACATTGGCGATTTTAGAATCTCTGGTGAAGTTCAAAATTCATTGTTTCATCAATGATGGCAAGTCATTCAGGCCCAGGATGCAGCAAAACAGGTGCAAACCAGAACATTCCTATCACCAGATTTCAATGTTGGATAAGGTTCTTATGCTAGAATGCAGTGTTTTTCTTTCATTAAATGGAACTCTCCTCATTTAGGCCAAAATGTCCCATTCACAAAATATTTTTCCAGTATCCTTCTGGTTTGGTTTTCCACATGATCTTTATCAAATTGTAGACTGTCCGCAATAATGTTTGCTTGCTATATACACCATTGCTATTCAGTGTTTTACTGATGGTGGACTCAAAACTCAACATTCGCTTTTGTAAGACAGGCCTTTTGTAGCTTAGAAATTACCCTGGGTTCCCTTGTAACCTCTGACTGTTACACACCTTCTCTGATGGTCGACCACTTCGGGGTATTGTAAGAATGGTCTTGAATTTCCTCCATTTGTACATAATGGGCTTCAATTTTTATTAAAGATTTCCAAGACTGGAGAAGATACACTATGATGCAGAAAACCTAGAACAGATTTCTTAAAAATCATTTATCAGTTAACAAATGTTTTCAATCCTGGACCAGATCCATTCTTGGTTAGCTGGATCACCCAGATTCTCCCATGATGGTCTACCTTCTCCTGTATTGGATAGCATTAATACATCAGGTCCAATCTGTTTGACATTGATTGGTGGAGTCCAAACTTTTCCCGGTGATGTTGCTTCATGCGTCGGTGCGGGCGGGAGGCGGGGCGGGAAATTCAAATCACTTTATATTGAACTCAATACAAAAAACCTGTATGGAGTCCAATACAAAGAAATCCTTATAAAAAAAATTTCATGAAAAACAGTGTACCGCTTTTGGTACAGAAATCTAGACATCAGTGAAACGCCCAGGTGGTTAAATAAAAACAGGGTCTCACACCTGACTGTCATTTCATTGATTGAAAAAACCTTCAAAATTTCCTGAGAATCCTAAGGATTCACTTACTTTTTGCCACACAGATATGTTATTGAATAATTTTTGTTGAATAAATAAATGATAAAATATTTTTTTCTTTCATTTTTTTAATTACGTTTTCTTCATCTACTTTTAGGATTTGTTTGAAAATCAGGTGATGTTTTGGATCAGCAGTCACCAACCGGTGGTCCGCAGAGCACTGGTGGTCCACAGCTCTGGCTGGTGTGCCCGTACAAATCTCTGGCTCAGGGAAGTGGGCGGGCTGTGTCCCTGGACATATAATGGAGATGTAATAATGTATTTGTACTTTAAATGTAAACCCAAGTTTTCTGATCTTTAAATCACTGAACAGATAGAGTGCTATATTATTGGTTGAAAGACGTTCAAAATAGGAAATCTTATTGTCATCACTTTTAGGCAGAGTTCAATTGGTCATGTGATCCATTTCTTCTGGAATTTTTCCATTCTTGTATGATCAGTTTTATGTATAACTATAGATGGATAGTTTTTTGTGAAATGAAAAAAGAGCACTTACATTGCCTTGTTTTGTGCCAATCACATAGATCCAATTGTTTCACTATTTTTGTTAAGTTTTTTTTTTTTAAGGTATTGTATAGGAATTAAATATACAGACTGAATGTCTAACTTCACCCTGACTTTACTTGCTCTACCCTTGTTCCCAGTCAGTACCCTAAAAATTACCAAACTGCCCAACTGCAAATTTCATGTTTGTGGACATATTTTAAATATCTCAAAGCTCCAAAAAATGAAAGCATCAAATGATACCGTGTTTCCCCGATGATAAGGCAGGGCCATCAAATAAGACAGCCCCCCCTTTTTAGGTAAAAATGAAAAAGTCTTCTTCATGGGTAAATAAGGCATCCCCCTGAAAATAAGCCCTAGAGCATATTTTGGCCTTCAAAAAAAAATAAGACAGTGTCTTATCATCGGGGAAACAGGGTATGTGAAACATAAAGCAAAACAAAACAAACAAACAAGGTTTGTTTGATCACCCAGCTTCAC
The DNA here is from genome assembly GCF_032062135.1 of Pyxicephalus adspersus. NCBI lineage: Eukaryota > Metazoa > Chordata > Amphibia > Anura > Pyxicephalidae > Pyxicephalus > Pyxicephalus adspersus. The sequence continues at coordinate 61,662,391 of NC_092858.1, forward strand.
TGGTGAAAGTGTATTCTCTCCAGCCTTGGAGAGCTTTAATAAAGCAGGGCCAAAGTGTCAAATGTCTTTCAAATTACATCACATTGAAATCTAACATTTCTGGGTTATTTAGAAATTATATTACTGGGTAACACACATAAATCTAAAGTATCACAATATATACACAGATCTTTTCTTTTCAACATCAGTTTCCTTTTTCTATAAGTCTTTGGTAGGCCAGTGCTCTCTCATCTCTATCTCTTGGGGTTGCACGTGTAATGTGTGTACATAAAGTATGGCACTGCAAAGGTCAAAAAGGTGTTAGATAATTCATTAGATGATAGGGGAGTGTTTATTCTCCAAAATGCTCTTCACCTTTTAAATTACCAAAAAGAGAATACTGCTTCAGAAATGGAAGAATAGGTAAGGAATAGGCGGCCTGACTTTTTAGGTGGATTTTGTCTGGCAAATGAGCTCTGTTGCCTAAGTGGGGCTAAGCTGTTACTGGAAGGGGCCATCACATAAGGTCTGTCAGTGGTTGTTCTGGGGCAAGGGTTGTATTTGTATCAACATGTCATTATTTTCCTACAGCCGTACACTGATGACAGGATCCTGTTAGTGCTGCATCCTCTGAAGCTGCCACCTTTACTACTGTCACTCTGCCACTAATGTCATTAATATGTGTGTCGGCATCTAGAGGTTTTCTTGGTGGTGCCGGCAGTAGAGATGGGCTCTACACTGCATGACATTACTTTGCATGACTCTTCTGCCAAAAAACTCTAACCTCCTGGTGACTTTTTGTATTTTGAGTTTTTTTTTTCACTTTTACTTATTAGAACTATTGCAGTCAGCACATATGTTAGACAAATATCACCCAAGAGAAAGCAAACTATCTGTCAACGGTGATGAATGAAGTAGTTAAAGTGAGAAATGTAATGTTTTTTTTGTTTTTGTTTTTTAAAGAGGCATTAAGACTTCTGTCAGGTTTTCATGACTAAGGAGTCATGCTAAGCAGATTCCTAGGTCCTTCATGTTGTGTCTCGAATACTCTTATACCATTTTGTCTCTTCTCACGTGTTACATTTATTCTTTTACATGTGACATTTTCCTATATCTTCTGTTCTCCGTTCTTTAAAATGGAACTAAAGTCCCACTTTACGAAATTGAGGATCAGGCAGGTGGTTATTGCAGAAAGGAACAGGCAAAGTCCCTTCTATAAAAATCCTACATACCTGCCGATTGTGCTGGTGAAATGTGAAAAGGCTGAGCTAGGCATGTGCAGCATCAGCTTTGTTTGCCAGGGAAACCCAGCAATCTCAGCTTCTCTAGGAAGGAGAAAGGAAGATGGGGGCATCCTGCGATGGAATGCGGATAGGTGAGTCACACAGCTTTAGTTCTGCTTTAGAACCGAATTCCTGTGGGTGCTCCCTAAATTTCCTTGCCCTAAATTTATACACACCCTAGATTTTAGCACTCACTCAAGCCAAATTGGCTTCATGCTTCATCAGGTTCACCCTCTCCCCTATACCACCAACTTCAGTTCCTGCCTTACTTTCTATATGCCTAACCTTAAAACATGAGGAGGAAAACAAAAAAAATCAAATACACTGTGTGGATCCCAATTTAGATCTGGAAAACAAGAAGCAAGCACAATATTCCAGCAGCTTTGATGGGTTTAGTGCTGGAAATGCGGTCTTTAGTTACACGTGTGGTATTATCACCAAAGCAAGGAGCTAAAATGATCAGTTCCTGTGATGCTGGCGGTCAAAGAATCCCACCAAGGTGCCATGTAGTAATGCAGCAGAACAAAATAGTTAGCACTATGTTAAAGGTGGAAGCACTGTGATATTATTGACACATATTATCACTTTAGAAATGCCTCCCCCTGTAGTAAAAGATCATTGCAAAATCGATCTGCTGATTGCTGATAACAGAGAGAAATAGACTGGAATTATATGTGATCTCCTTCTGCATAGGGGCAGGAACAGTATCAGAACTACTCTGTGTTTCAACAAAAAACTAATGCAAAAATCATTGAGCCAATACCGTAAGAAGAAACAGAAATTTCTGGTAGAATTGTGAACACATATGTACAGAATGGCCCAGTTGCAAAGGCTACAGGAAGTCAAATTTCAATTTGTGGCATTCCGCAGACAATCAGAAAACACTACCAGAAAATATTAATTTATACAATGGCTTATGTATTGTTATAACATTTTTTAAAACTATAGTGGAGCCCAACCCAAGCCTTTTGCTGGTTTAGTTTTTGGTAGCAGGAATTAAAATCACCCCCATTGTAGAGACTTTGCTGTACATCCTGTGACACCCATACAAGAAATGGATGCTCAAAGGACAGTAATGCACCAACAGCTTTAAAAAATGTCAAACATTCTGTTATTCAGTTATGTTCAAGTTATGTTCCATAATGTTTTCTGGCTGAAGAGATTTACTATTATTTACTTTGCTGAGAAGCAGCAAAGGAAAATTCCAAAGACACAAACAAGATTAAAACTTGACAAAGGTTCCAACCCTTCTCTGTGGAGTTGGACTTTAAATAACCTAATTTTATCTGAATATGCATTGTCCCATATCCAAGCAGCCTGCATGTTTTTTAATCAGCTTTAACTGTCAGAGTCCCATTATTGTTTCTTAACTGGGTTTACAGCAGGGCAGGGGTGTAGTCGCTTAAAAGAGGGGACACGGTACGTGCCCGCCCCACTACAACCCTGCCTGTGTCACTCAAAGGGGAAGACACCTCCCCCAGAGTGACCTTATGATACCAGAACCTGCCCACTCTTTCATTGCAGGTCTGAGCCTGCTATGGGAGAGTGGGCAGGTTGAATTCAGAGACATAACCCCCCAGAGCCTGCAATCTGCAAGGGGGACCTGGTCCGTGGCTCTGTCCGGAGCGCCCCCACAGCGTGGTCCTTCTCCCCACTCCAGGGAAAAGTGAGGGCACCGCGTTCCCACTCGTGCCCTCCCCACTACATCCCTGGTTTACAGACACTTTAATTACAAAAAAAATTAAAAATGACTGACCTTCTCATCTGTATTGTATGCAGTTGAATATTGGACATGTGATGCAAACCAGCAACATCTTGCCCAGGATGCAGAATGCTGAAAATAAATAAATTGGCATTAGTATATTAGAACCAATCTTTCATGAATCATCCATAATAAAGCAAACCTATCATTACAGTAATAAAAAAAATGTAATAGTCATCTTACAGGAAACAGGGAATAAAAGGTGAGTTAGGTGAGTAAATACCTGGTCTCCAATAGCAGTGGCAAAGCCGTGGATGGAATGAACTAATGATGCTCGCAGCTCTAAAAAGATTTTACCGAACGACTGCCAAATTATGTATGTTATGCCATTATTACACAATATATTTATTGTACAATGCACCATCACAAGTAACAATCATTCTACTTTTTTGTTAGGTTGGCTTAGGTTGGTGGTCATGCCACTTATCATGGCAGGATGAATACAGATATATAAATCGTGTTTCTCTTGCTTTCTAAACCTATGTTCAAGTACCGATAGCAGTTCTAGTTCAATGTATTGAACAGCAAATATATGCATACTTTTTACAATGACAAAGTAACATTGAAAGGATGGAATACATATACTGTTCATGGTACTTCAGGAAAAGTGTCAGGAGAAATAGATATATAGCAGTTATTCTATTTTCAGAGGGCCGGTTGTAAATCCAGAAAAAGCATGTCTCTAAGGAAGGTGGAACATGTCACCTTTCACTCACTGCAAATTATGTCAAGGTAAGGAAGAGCTGTCATTGTATTGCTCTTCCTATTATTTGACCTGCACAGTTACATTTTATACCTACAAAGGCTACAAGCAACCTTCAAAAATCCAGGCAGTTTAGGAAGGAAGGAAAGATTTATTGCCAACTGACTCTGATTACATGTTTTGATGAATTGCTGGAAGCGTACACTGCCTGATAAAAAGAGGTAGGTTTACTTCAAAAATAGGATCATTTACAAAAGGAAATAAATACCTCTTAAAGAGGGAAGACACTTTAATTAGCATGCACTGGTACCTCAAGTACATTTTTAAATATTGTGAAAGTTCTATTAAATAAAAAAAAGAATATCCTATCAAAACTCATGTATTTACAACAAATACACACACAATACAAAAAGGCTATTTATTATTAGCTAAAGGCTGTTCCACTCTGGTCATGTCAGTCTGCAATTTTGCACTGTAATCACGGTCACAAAAAAAATCAGACTAGCCGACGTTCTTAACAAAATGTCCTTAAAAACAAAAAAATGAGATGTGTTGGTTATATCTATGCAAAATGCAAACTAATGCAGACAGTAATAGTTTCAAATACACCACATTCTCATATAAACTAATCTTGGTACATATAAAAGAGCATAAATATTTTACCTACGTAATCCATTAAGGATAATTTTCCAAAATTCTCATACATGACCTGATCAGCCCACTCAGAACTTCACATCCAAATTGCATGTGCCACAGGCTGGCCCCCTATAACGTAGCCAAAATCTAGTCGTATCTGACTATCCCATTGGGTTTTTATGCTCATTAATGTATGTTTTAAAATTACTATATAACAGTAAGGTAGGGACAGACCAGAAAGGAATTGCTTTGTTGAAATGGGCCAGCTAAAAATATTTTGCAAAAAAAAAAGGAAACTAGAAGTTCCTGTTAAGCAAAAAGTTACCTAGAACAGGATTCAATTGTGTGCAGGGGGTTAATTCACAATCTTCAGGCCTAGGTTAACAGGTACTGGAAATCTTGGCTGTTGCCCAATACTGATACTGTTTAGTGGACTATGAAAGAATGGTACAAGAAATTAAAGTTGAAGGAATCTTGTGGTTGGAAGATTATACAAGCTATGTACAGAATATAATACCCTAATGAAGAGTATTTTGCCAACCCCGAGCAATACAGTAAAGATATAAAAAACAGGACAGAGGGTTTTTTTTTTTTAGCAAAAAAAAGATAATGTTAGTATTCAAGTTTTAGATAAACATAGCGGGGTCTGATCAGTCTTAGATTATGGATATACAACAAATCCTAATTTTCATCCCATGGAAAAGTAGCATTGTCATCAAAATGTGGTCCAGTAGGGCACTAGACATTAATCATCTGGCAATAGTTCATACAGAATAGGACAGTGTACAATATAAAATCGCATACGTGAACCCATAAATACCCGTTGCGTTTCACCTGAAAGCGTCTTCTTCAAGGGTAGTGGTACTTTGCGGAGCAGTAGCAAGTACAGGATACAGTATCATCCTAAATTGGCAGAAAATCTAATGAAGCGACTATTTTTCCCCCCATCCCTAATAGGGTATATTCCAAATATAGGGGAATAGGTAGCAACAATGGTGGTATCTAAAAGCATGCCTGTATGTGAATGCTTAGAAGATGTGTGCCAGACGAATGTCCAAAAGCAGCAAGCATCTGTGTGAGAGGAGAGGTCTGCAGCGACACCCACTCTGTGTAATGGTGGTAACGTATGCGATTCATATGTTCGCTATCCTATTCTGTATGAACTATTGCTAGATGATTAATGTCTAGCGTCCTACTGGGCAACATTTTGATGACAATGCTACTTTTCTATGTGATGAAAATTAAGATTTGTTGTATATCCATGATCTAAGACTGATCAGACCCTGCTATGTTTATCTAAAACTTGAATACTAAATGTATCTTTTTTTGCCAAAAAAACCCTCTGTCCTGTTTTATATCTTCAATGGTGTAATAAATACAGAAATGTGCCAGGGTGGCCCTTCAATCCTTTGTTTTCCTGTCCTGGATGATATTTAAAAATGGTTCTTTTGGACTGAACGTCCTTTTGGACTGAAGTTAGCACAGACCAATAACAGGCTTTTTACCTGCAGAAAAGTTCCAAAGTGACCTTTTTCTGACAATAATTTACCAGTGTACATGCACCACAGGTCTCCAATATTATTTAAAACAAACTAATTTACTCTAGGATCTTAGTTGAGAGCTCCACTAAAAAAATTAGGCCAGTAAGATAAAATTATGTTCATGTTTATAATGAACAGATAAAGCCATGCAAGGCAAAACATGTGCTATAATTACACTTACTCAAATTGTGATTGTATGCCAATAAAATATGAAAGGGAATGCCTTTGGCCTAGATTTTACAAGCATACTTATGAAATATGGGACAAATGGCAAACACAAGCAAAGGTTATCAATGTTGTTATTGTTAACATAAATTCAGTACAAAATATGTAAATGGTTAATGCAAGAGAATTCACCAAAGCATTGTTCCTAGTTTGTTTTAGCTGAATGTAGAGCACAACACGTATGAAAGCTGCTCACAGCAGCCATGACCTACACAGCCCAGAGCGTGTGGTGAACTGTATGTAGCCCTCTATATGACAATGAGCATCCCTGACACCACAAAACCTACGAGATTACACATAGGGTATGTGTTGTCACAGTGTTGGGCTGTCATACTTGTTTCTCCTCCTTTCCAGACAGATCCAGCCAATCACAGCATTCCTCCTCAGCACTACCGGCCCCAATGCTTTGCAGCCAAGGGGAACAACAAGTGAACCAACAAGGTAAGAATAATGTCACTGGTTTTCATTCAGGCTCTGTTCACGTGAACTTTTTTTTTTGTGCAATATTTAATCACAGAGATTCAAAGCAGTGTTTTCCCCAGACTATTACAGCATTATTTAGGCAAGTGTATAACTGAGCAGAAGCATTAACATGATGGCTATCCAAATAATTGAGCTCTCCTTTTGAATACAGCATGCGTGTTGCAGGTCAGCAGACCTAAAATACAGTTAGGCAACAAGAATTTTCCAAAAAGAGTCAGTGATGGCAGCCATAAGTTTCCATTTCAAACTGACACAGTCATAAACACCATTGCTTTGATGAAGTAGAAACCAGGAATGCAAACTCCTCAGAACAAACACCTTGCTGAGCCTTGTAGTTCTCTCACAGACTCCTACATTATCACAGGTTGTATCACCATGGAATGCTTCAATGTTTGTACAAAATAGTAAAAATGTCAGCCACTGGTTCCTGCAGCACCAACATGCAAAACCTGTTGTAATCATGTCTGTGTTTGCCACAAACAACTACCTAGAGCAGGGGTGTCAAAATCAAATACACAGTGGGCCAAAATTAAAAACAAAGTCACGGGCCAAACTTGAAACTGAAATAGCACCGCTACTACATATCCCTGTGTCTATAAAACAGTCCAATGAGGGGCCACGCATAGGCAGAAAGGCCGCTGGTCTATAGACACGAGTGATGCCGCTACTACAATTCCCTGCCTCAAGAAAACAGTCCAATGCGGGGCCTAATGTTATTAGGGGCTGGAACTCCCTCTTCACTGAAATGGCTTAATGGTATTAGTGGCTGGAACTCCCTCTTCATTGAAATAGCACCGCTACAACAATTCCCTGCGTCTATAAAACCGTCCAATGCGGGGCCACGCATAGGCAGAGAGGCTGCTAGTCTATAGACCTGAGTGATGCCGATACTACAATTCCCGGCATAACTTGTGTCTGTAAAACAGTCCAATGCGGGGCGATGCATAGGCAGAGAGGCCATTGGTCCAAGGATGGGAGTGATTCTGGGAATTGTAGTAGTGGAGCTATTTCAATGCAGTGGCGGGCCAGCTGCAATTCATATGTAGGATTCCTTTGGGGGCCAAAAACAAGGTTGTTGCGGGCCAGAGTTAGACATTCCTGACCTAGAGGAACAGTAAGAGCAAGCTTTTATTTAAAAGGCCTGAACAAGGTGGATGTACATTAATCCAAATTAAATTGTGTATTGATGCTCAATAAAATACATTTTTACTTCATCTTCTTCATCCAATTGAATTATCCCTTGAATGCCACACTTCCTATTTTTGAAAGATTTCTGACTGCATGTACAGAGCCATCTGTGTAGATGTGTCACAGCAGGAAACTTCTTTATTGAATGATAAAATGACTTTTGCAGCTGTTAATTTTCTGATTTGTATTATCAGGAGGGGTGTTAATAATCAACTCTGGGTGCAACACAAAATGGTACTGTGCAAAATACCATGCCAATCTTTTTTGGATATGGCCACAAGGATTAAGTCAAGTTGGTCATATCAAACAGAAAGAAAGAAATTACAACAGGTATAATGTAGAGGAACCAAGATGTGACCTGAACATATCTGTACTTACATTTAAAGTGAATTCCCAGCCATTCAGACTAATCCCAGCCTAAACACTTTCCTTTCCTTCCCTCACTGTCCATTTCCCAGTGAGGCAGCCATGAGAATGATGATGGATATGTATGAATCTGTGGAGGCATATGCAAGCTCCAACACTACCCAAAAGTATCAGAGTTTTAAGCTTTACATCTTTTAGCTTTTTTACATTAAGCAAAAAAAAAATGTAAGACAGCTGATCTGTGCAAAACACCCCTAAATGATTGTCATGAATGTTCTGTACATGTGTACTTTACCATGCTTTATTCCTATTGTGCAAGCATGAATCTCTCATGGCAAACAATTGGCTTTGAGCTCCAGCATAGTACAGTAGTGTACCATATGAAACCCATGGCTTATGCAGTACAATGTAGTCATCAGTCATTAAGTGTAATAAAAGCCAAACGTTTTATAACAGAGTATGGAAGGGCCAAAGTTTTTAGGAACACACTGGGCTTCACTTGGGAGACTTTGTTCTGGTAAAATAAAAACAAAGGACAAAAATGGGAAGCTGTCTGGAAAATAGAAAATGGTATCTTTACCATGCAACATCCCTAAAGCAGAAAAGAAAAATCACACCCTTGTTGAGGGGCATAAAACAAGGGATTTTAAGGGCAATTATTATTCACATGTTTTAAGTATGTAAAACATACACAGTTTTATTAATAATAATTTAAAACAATCAATCAGAAAACAAAATCAAAACATACAACCCTTCATTATAAATCTCATTTATAATTATAAATCTCATTCATTTTAAATCTCTATTATATCCCAAGATATGAGATATATGTTTCGATTATCATTTTGTTTGATCATTTTAAATCTTTGATAATAAAACTGTGTATATTTTATATACTTATAACTTGTGAATAACTTAGTTGAAGTTAAAATCCCCCTGACAAGGGTGTGAATATTCTTTTCTTTAAAGAGGAACTAAACTCAACTGTCCCCCAAACAACAAAAAAAAAAATCACTTTTAATCCTGCAGGGCTGTTGATCAGTCCAGAGGTCTCAGGCATGCGCAGAAGGAGCACCCAGGATGAAGTGTATGTCCGTAAAGTGAAAACTGTGAGCTTAGGTACGCTTTAAGCTGGCAGAGGTTTTATCGAATACTTACTCTCTCAAAAAACAAATAGCTTTCAATTTATTTTAGCATTGGAAGAAATGATGATGATAGGAAGTGGAGCCAATGGCCACTATTCTCTGTGGAACTCCAATACAGAACCCATTAGCCATATAACTTGGTGTGCAGAAGTAAAATGTTAGAAAAAGTCACAGTATACATAAATCACGTCACAGATGTCTGAAGGTCATGAAAACAAATGTCCCTGTTCACACATCAGTGGGTGAAGCGTCTAATACCTGGGCAGCCTATAACATTGTATTGCCTCTCTCAGGGACACAGCCCCTATGGGAAGGATGCCCAGTAATAGAGGCAGATGGTCAGATGCCCCCCGTGTGCCATGCATTCTACTAGAAGATTCCTCTATAAGCAGATCGGCCAGCATGCTGTGTTGGTGGAGCACAAGATGTAAGGAAACTTCGTACAAAGTCTTAGCACCTCACACTGTGCTGAGCTACAAAACATTGCTGTAGGGTCACACGGGTCTAATACTCAGCATGACAAGCACACAGCTGTGCCTCACCGACCATACGAGGAGGGCTACCTGAGGGCTATAATGCCAGGTGTGTGAGCGCTGTAACATAATACATAATGCAGCCACAAGGTAGGTCACTGACAGGCTGGCAGCACACGTCCTTCTGCCTCGAGACACTGAAAGCCGTGTATGTATAAGTGCTTCGCCCGGTCCCCAGGACAGACATGAGTGTATGTAATGTATTAGGAGCCCAGCTCCCTCTCCTCACCTGGCCATTTATCAGTAATCTGTGCGCCTGTATGCAAACCCTGAGCGCCGCCATCGCTGCCTCCGTACTGTCACACTGACCTTTCCCCTCACAGAATGGGAGGAGTCTACTATCAATCAACCAATAGGAGGCCTAGGAAAGGCAGCGCGTGGTTCCCCTTTAGTGGTGAGGCTGTCCTTGTGTGCGGAGGTGACCGCGGGCAGTGAGGTGGCTGCTATGGAGACGCTGCGCCCGCCTATCATATGTGACAGGTCACTCTATAGCTGTCCCGCCCCCCATACAGCATGGCTTGTAGGAGAACACCCAGTGAGTTCACCTTGTCATGGTTATTGGAGGAGAGGGCGAGCTAAGTGTGTGTGGAGGCCATGAAGAGGGCAGTGTGTGCTGAACACCTCTCACCCCCCCAGTGATATGAACGGCCCCTGCACTAATATTCATTCCAAGGGCACAAATAACACTGTTATTAACTTCACAAGTGTGTCAGGTAAATACACAAACAGTATCAATTCTGTCCCCATAACTTTATCATTTATTAGCAGTACCTTGAGTCCAGTGAGTTCATGTCATGCTGCAGACAAGGCCGGACTAAACCTGTGCGGCTCACCGGTCCCAGCGCTGGGCGCCGCCATTTTCCTTCTCTTCCATGTTAGTTGGGTGTGCCAAGTAGACATAACATCCTGGCACTTGGGATTTCAGAAACCCGGAGTGGACATGCAGGTAAGACACATTATTGCAGAAGGTTCAGCGCCTGTCCCTTTCTGCAATAATGGTCAAATAAACTTAAAGCATCCTTTAACACAACATTTTCACTTTACATAAAGGGGTAGACAACCATTATATGCAAAGGGAAAATGGTATTTATTTTTTAAAGTGCAACTCTTTTATTTTTTAAGAGATCTGCCCTGTTTTTTTCCCCCTTTACTCCGTCTACATCACTCAGTCTCACACCTGCACAGTGCAAGATCAAGTGACATGTCAAGAAGAGGGAAGATGGAGGCATCCGCCGCTTCCTCAGCGCTGGGGCTAGGGGAAATTTCAGGACGACGCGGGACCAGATCGTGGGAAGGACCAGCGCCATCGAGGGATCTGTGGGATTAAAGGTAAGTGTAATTTTTTTTGTTTTCAGTTTAGTTCCGCTGCTAAAGTGGAACTTTAGTTACAGTTTAATCCCTGTACAGGCGTTAGATTTCCATGGCCGGAAACAATCTTTCATGATCATTTCCAGTGACAGGAGAATGAACACCACTGCACCACTCAGTAACAGCTCAATGACGCTTTATCCTTATGTCAGCATACTACTGATGCCTCTATTGTTTGCCATAAATCTTCCAGTCAAAGGCTTCGTACACACGTGAAATATTTTTTGCTGGTAACGAACAAATAACAACTGATAATCATTACTAAAAAAGTAAAGGATGACTCCGATGAACGAGGAATGTTACTGGAAACAAACAACCGTCTCGGCGGATCTGATTGGGCGACGATCATTCACTATCTATTGTGTGTACGGTCATTCAGTGATCGTAGTTGTTTCTGCAGTACACTTCACTTCCTGCATCGTTCAAACGATCGCATCTAGCGCTTGTACATTATTGGTGGATTATATTTGAACGAGTGTATCATTAGAGCATGCACAGAATTGTGCACAATAGGATTGTTCAAAATAATTGTGAATAATCATTAATGAGTCGTTAATCATTCATTTTCTAACAATAATTATTGCACATGTGTACGTGGCCTAAGAAATGATGGGATTACAAGATGCTGATACCAAGTAAATTCACATTTGTACACTAGTTGCTTTTATATAATATTTTGAGGACCTTTGTGGTGCATTAATGTGCACACGTTAATTCGCATTATGTTGCACATGTGCTACTCTGTGCTGTAGTGATCTGTAACTCAGGTGCATTGCCTTGGTACAATAGGGTGCCATTTATGGCACCACTCCATATTTTTTCAAGCTCTGCCGCATGTTGCACTAACATGATACCACTGCACAACAATATAAATAGGCTCATGGGGATTTTTAAAGCACACCTATACTGAGACTTCATTTCTGGCCTGGATTTAAAGAATACAGCTTGCCTGGTTGGTGTTCTGATCCTCTGCCTTTATTACCTTGTGTATCACTGACCCAGAATACAGCTCAGACATTCAGCTAATTGTCTTATAACCTATCACACAGTTATCCACATGCTTGTCTCAGGTGTGTGACTGACACTACTGACACCACAAACATCAGCTTTGTATCTGGGAAATCAGCATTCTTTACAATGAGTTCGGCAAGGGCAGAAAGTTTTTTTTAGAGTTGAACTCCAGGCACAAAAATGGTATATAAATTCCTCAAACGCCACAAAGAATATAAATCCATTTTGTGTGAATACATTTACAAAACCAGATTTTGTAGTAACATCAAGTTGTACATGTGGTTTGTAGATATGGTACCTGGAAACACTTTCTCATGTTCCCAGTTACATCCTTCCTCCTGCTTCATGTACATTCCCCTGCAGTATGATTAAATGTTAAGGAATCACCATAGACTTCTTTGGGGCTGACTGAGGCATCTGAAATGATACAGACGGCTAGGGATTGGAAGCTGTCTGTGAACAGCAAAAAAAGTTATAATAAGAAAATGATGTTGATAAGTACATTACATACTGCATTTTCCTCCTGTAATGCATCTATACCAGAACACTTTCTGGATTTTTTTCTTCAAATCTGTACAAAGTAAAAAAACATTCTGAAACAATTATTTCCAGGAACAATACAGGTCCTACCCAGTGTAAACTAGATCTAAATAGGAATGGGTGTCATCATCAAAGTACAGATTCTGTTTACATCATGCATTTTATTTGTGCCCATGGCACCAGCCAATAAAAGTAAAAAATGTAAATGAAAATCCCTTATTTCTAGATAAATGGAACCCCAGCAGATAAAGTACTGTATTAAAGTTGAGGCATTAACTGGTCAGCAGGCTTCGCAACTGGTTTACCTACCATACAAACCTAGCCAAGCAAGTCAGTTTTGACAAAAGTGGACTTTACCACTTCTATTATTACAATTTATAACCAGGTCCAGACTAACACCTCTGTGTAAAAGCCCCAGGGGTTAGCGACTGGATGTTTCTGCCAAAATATTAACAACCAATCGGATAATCAGCTGTGGCTCACTCTGTCACATACTGCGGCTCCCCTCTAAGCTTCCCCCAAGCGGACTTCACCCTGTAAGTAAAAGGAAGAAAGACGGCAGGCAGACTGGTCCAAAACTCTATCTGTTTTAAAGACTATAATCCATTTCCAATAAAATTAATAAAAAATGAAATGGGGTGAGGTGGGGGGATGTCGATCCCATTGGGCCCACTTCTTGATTTTTGTGGCCCTCGCATTCTGTGCTGTGTACTACATGGGTTTATGCTGTATACATTATGTACATTTAGGGCTGTGTTTGTTGTGCTGAGTGTGTTCTAAATGTACCCACCTCCCCCACTTACCTTGCTGGACGTTTGGTCACTCTAAAGTTTGGTAACTCTAGTGGGAGCACAGGAAGTGACATAACATTATTTTTACAAAATAAAATATGGATAAATGGTAAGAACTGGAAATGTTCTATATTGCCCCACAGTTTGTGCATTTTAGACTTCTTTATACTTTATCCTGCCAGCTCAATGTTTATACGGTGTTGTTTAACAGGTCCAGAAGCAGAATATTCGGCAGAATCCTACATCCCAGCAGCGATTGGAACTTTTTCAAGACCACATAAGGTATTTAACAAAATGGTGAATCTTTAATGTAACAAAATAAGTTATTAGAAGAATACATTCCATCCATTTAATGCTGTACTGTTTGCCTGACCCCTGCTAGCTTGACCCCATTTATTTATTAATATAATGTTTTATATGTGTGGAAAAAAATTATGGAGATGATAAGGGGCCCTGGGTCATAGTAAGGAGTATGAAGCTACAGTCCTGCTAAATCAGCGGTTCTCATCATCATTTCTTTAGGCATGCCAGAATCTTTAAAGTATAATTCTTGGCAAAAGATTTTTTTTTTCTTTGGATAGAGTGGGTAAGGATTAGACCCTGTCATGTTTTATAGTTGTTAGCATCCTCTTTGAAGAGTTCTCCCCCATTTTTGTCTTGGTGACTATTGTCATTGGAAGAGTGTATTTTTAATGGTAAAAGGTGACCTCCAGGTTCACAGAGTCTCCGGGGCAGTCTGATTTGAGTATGCTGATGTACTTCATGCTAATTCTCTGTGTCAGATGGTTTAAAACTTTAAAAATACCCTCTCAGACCCCTAAAACTGTTGCCAGTATTGGATAAGCTATTCCTTAATTAAAAAAAAAATAGTAAAACCCATCATGTTCAAAAGAACCTATAGTAATGCCATATGTGTCACTATAGAACTAGAGAAATTAATGAACTGTGCTGACTTGTGTAACGGCACTGAGTGGTCACCTGGGAAATATCTGTTTTACATGTCATTAACAACCCAGAAGCTTTAGGAAAAATGCACACATCACTAAAGGCATTGCATATGACGATGATTAAATGAAAAATGTTTCTGGATCTTTTGGATGTAAAATGTAGTTCCTGACATTCCTCTAAATTCTGATTACCATTTTGCAACCAGCCTGAAGTTGTTTTCAGCCCCATAATATCTATATAGGGATGTGTTTGACATCTGTCTAGAGCCATACAGAGGGAGGAAGTGTGCAGGGACCCTTGCCTTGCAAATTAAGCTTTCTTGATGAAATGTAATGAGAAATGTGTGTGTGTGACATTTATTTATCCAATTCAATACATCATAAAAACATTGTTTTCTTGTATAATGTCCCCAGTTAGAAGTAAACATATGGTATTATGGTAAACTTATAGTATGCCCCTTCTTAAATTGACCTTCTCTGCAAACCAAAAACTCTAACTGTTTTTAAAGTTCAAAAATCTTACAGATCCAATGAAGTCTGGATGTGGGGAAATATGTTTGGTTTTTTTTGTTTTATATGTATGTTTGTTTTGTTGTACCAAAAATTGTAAAAACCTCAATAAAAATATATTGAAATAAAAAAAAAAAAATCATAAATATCATGGGATGAAAACTGTGATTAAAGATTGAAACAAAATTAATACAATTTTTTTTAACAAATATATATATAACAAATAAATACTTTGGGTCATATTAAAATTTTTACCACCATTTTTGAACCTATAGTAAGGAATGTATACCTTCCTTGCATACACACTAGTAATTGTATGTTAAAAAGAAGAGGAGTGCACAAATTAGCATGAAAAAAAGGCATTAAGCGGATAAAACCAAATGGGATCACGCATGGCAAATACAGTAATGAGAACATATAAATGCACCGTGTCAATTAACATAGTCATTGCTAAACTGACCAAAGCAATGCTCATTATACTAATAACTTGTCTCCATCTGAAGTGTACAGTAATTTAGATTTCATGCATAATGATGGATTTGGACCATGATGTACTGATCCCTGGGTTACAAAAACTGTTGATTTGATTAAAAAGTAATAAAATCAACAAAATGTTAATGCAATTGTACTCTGAAACAATGATCCTACAAATAGTCTTCATGACATTGAAGAGATTGTACTGCTTAATATAATTGCAGCACTGGTGGCCTTAGGTACAGTTCAAACTCAAACTGGAGAATCTGATATTTAATGGAGACAGTAATTGTAAAAAATAAAATATATGGTGCTTCGTCCTTGTTACTGTAATAAAGTAGGGTGGCATATTCACAGTGTATAGTTCTGAATCACACAAATATATTTTCAGTGCACACTGCTGTTATTGAGAAAACAGGCATTGTAGGCTTTGCCTTTACATTTCATTATGTGGGTTTTGTAAGTGATTCTGTCTTTATTTAAAAAAATGTAGATGTAGGTTTATCCAAAAACAGAAGCAAATAATACTTTTCTGTTTGCTGACCACCACAGCAAAGTTTTTTGTATTAAGGAGAGATGCATATTTACCATCTGGCACATTTCCTGATGTGTCGCATGTCTTGTGGGCCTTTGCTCAATACTGTGTGGTTTAGTCACTTGTCCTTGGCAGAAAGAACAACAGAGTGCAGAGGAAAAAGCCAGTATAAAACACACCATCTAGATAATCTTTTAGTGCAACAGAGTTTAGCATTGCGAGCTGTAGGACAGGTAAGTATTATTGCTTGCAGGCCATCTCCACAAATTTCTAAAATGGCGGCAGAGTCCCTTCATAGTGGACAGTGAATTATTTACATATTCCTGACAAGCGGGAAGTGTACCCTAAAATAAACCTTCACTGACTCCTGTAGATGAAGGCATTCTGAGGCAATTTATCCTCAAATTTTACTGAAAAAAATCTAGTTTGGGTTTCAGGAAATTGCTTTCCCTTCTTTCTGTTCACCCGTTCTGCATTTACATTGGAGTTTAGAAGACTGGCAGGCCACCAGATCAAGGCTGGGAGGGGAAGGAGAGTACATACTGGGTGATAATGATTCTTCTGTAAACTTTAAATACTAGTTACTTCACAGTGCCTGCAGCTACAATGGTAAGCAAAGGCTTGTTTTAAAGCTCACTTACTGGTGGTTAAAATCATTTGCAAATATTTATTGTCTTTACCAGAACTGCCCTCTCCCAATCATTCCAGACCAGATAAATGTTATTGCTGACCTCATTCTAGTTTAATAGTATTCCGTTATTAGCTACTATGTTTAAAAACAGCCTAATCCTGTAAATAAAATTAATACCTAGACTGCTTGCTTTACCCAGCTTCATTGTAGCTAATTCAGATCTGTTCTCTACATGATGCGACGTAGCCCTGAATGCACTCAGTAAATACAGTATACGTCAATCTAGCTGCCTATAGTTTATAAATGAATGAATGCCAAGCACTGAATGTTAACATGCATCATAACATGTGTTAATGTGTGTGCATTACTGCACCCCAACAAAACACTTAAGTGTGAATAGGCCTTAAAAGACGGATAAATCTGTAAAGCTCCAAAAATCTTGCTTGATATACGTTACATTTTTTTTTCTTGCCTTGGTCAGTGGAAATATCCTTTTGACTTATGAGAGCCCTTCTTGTTGATCTTTAGGCACTCCTGCTGAGACTCATTTGATTTGGGTCTCAATCAATAACATCTATGAGATTACAATTCTGTAACATTCTTTGAAGTCTAAACTGCACTTCACCTTTTATACTTCATCTCTTATGTACTCTTGTAGTCGCTGGTTGAAATGTCTGGTTCTCTAAGTGAGGCTGGCAAAAGACATGCAAGTATATTTATAATTTTAAATTTTTTATATTTTATATTTTGTCTAGTGAACAGCCAGCAAATGCTATTGGTATAGTAAGCTGTAAAAACTGATTTTACCTGGCCAGCAAACTTACTGCCCATTTAAAGCCTGTGCTATGTTAATGCCAGGGTGGATAGCTTTCAGTGTGGTTTGTAAGAGATTCCTCAAATATAGGCATCCCTCTCAAAGCACTAGTGCATGTTGCTGATAGACATTGGGGTCATTTGCACCCCGTTGAACAGGAATGCCAACGGTGGGAAGGCAGGTAGATGGCTGTCCCCTTTCTAGTTAACTGGTTTGAAGGATCAGTCCACCTTATTGAAAAATAAATGTAAAGTGTAAGTGCACCTAGGGTTCCATTTATAAAACAGGGAATCTTCTAGGTCCAATTTGTTTCAACGGCTGTAATTGATTCCCACCAGGAAATGTCAGATTCCCTCTTTTATAAATGGTGCTTTTAGAGTAATATCCCAGCCCCCCTTTCAGTTTTACACTTACCTGTCCACCTACCTAAATTTTAGCTATGCAGCCTCCCCAGCACCTTTGCACTCCCACTATTAGAATCTTTACCATTGGGCCCATGCAAGTGCAGTAAAAACCTCATTCAATTTTACAGAGGGTTTGTAAACCATCAAGTTACAAACTGGATGAGAAGTTAAGGATTACATTTATGATTACCAATATGTGGACTAATAATAAATATAGTACATATATATAATATATGTATAGTCAATCATTTTCCTTCATTTCCTGTCATTGACATTTTTATATGGTATAACTCAATTTTGTATTGCTGCCTAGGTCCCTTATGCAAATATTTCCTCACTTTCCTTTCAGTGGAGCTGACAGAACTTGAAATGCTTTCCTAGTTTATCCACTAAAAAAGTGGAAAATAATGTTTTACCTGAACACTAAACAAATTGTCTGAAGTCTGTTTAAAGATGTTTTTGATTCACACACATTGCATTATAATCTAATTAGAAGAATTTGTAAGGTTGTATAAATCTTGTGTTTTTAAGTAGATTACTTTAAGAATAAGGTTCATGTTTTATTATTTCAAAGTACCTATTAGGAAACAAAAAATAAGTGACAAAACTGATGATAGACCCCTAATTTATATAAATTTAAACTATGGTGCTGTTATTATTACCATCCTTTCTAAAGGCTCTTTTCTAAAAAGGTCTTTTTATAAAGAAGTGCATCTGACATTCATTGAAACATTCCCTGATGGAGAATAAATTACTTCTATTGAAACCCATGAAGCAGGAATATTCTCCACCAGGGAATTTCAGTGAATGTTAGATTCACTACTTTATAAAGATGCCCCCTGATTATCACCTACTTTTTTGTTTATTTAGTTTTTACTTTTTTTACCCAAAGACTATGGTATTTATGTATAAAACAAGTGAACAATTTTAATGTGTCATATACTGTACCTCAAATTGATTAAGGTAGGTAGTATTTAAATGCTTTGTGTAACACTAAGCAACTATAGTAAGTGTTGCCTGCAGTAAAACCAGTTAGCAGGCTTATTATACTGTTCTGATATATTACAGTTTATGTTTTGCCAGCAAAGTTTGATTTTTCATTTATCATAGGTGATAGAATATGAGCTTACTAAAATACAATTGATTTTGTACTGGTGTTGATTATGATTCATATTTGGTTCCACAGTCTAAACTGATTGTGAACACTTAACTAAAGTTTAAAAAAATGTTACTTATGTATGTATGTATCTAAATCTAATGTGATGGCACCTGTTGGAAAGCTTGTTCTTGTTGGATGTGACAGCCAGTGGCTACACAGAAAGCATGCATTTTAGTAGCAGCAATAAAAATACACACTGAAAATGTTAGTGTTTTCCTACATGTGGTTTAACATTTTCACACATTCTTTCCTGGAATCTATTTTAGGATATTTAAAGTGTTTTATTATTACCAGGTCTGTATAACTCCACTTCTGGAATATGATAAGTGCGCTACAGGTTATTAATGTTCGCTCTTAGGGACCCAATTTACAGCTTTGTCATTCATTCTGTTGGCATTGCAGAAATAGTTATATGATTGGCTTCCTACTGTGCACAGGACTATTTGTTTCATTATATCCCATTAAGCAAGGTAAAGGCTCTAACCCATTTGCTTCCTGAGCGGCTGGCAGTATATTTATTAGAAATGAGCTGCATACTTTATTGACATTGAAAGGGTTAACATTATAACATTATACTTTCTGAACTAATCTGCCAGTACATGACGACTTCACTTACAGTACTTGCAACTAATAAGACTGTGTAATGATGGTGTCAGTGGTAGGAATTCACATCGCAGAACACAGAACATGCATGAAACACCCATAATCATTTAAGCAGAAGCTGTTATTCTAATTTTTATATTCTTTTTTATTTTTTGTGCTCTGTTCACCCATTTATGCATTGTGATTACAATGTTGATTGCATATTAAATGACTAGTGAACATAATCATCACCCCCTATCTTTCCTATTTTTCATTTTATTAGATGTATAGATTACCAATTAAAGATAAGATGGATGAAAAGTCTGTTTAATATAATCATCAGTAACCCACTCATGGATGGCCAGATCTCATAGACATCTGTGATATCTACTCATTCCTAAATAAATGTTTGTGAGTACCAACAAAGCAGTTCTGACATACTATAGCAATGATTTATTTTGTGCAGAGTAATAGAAAAATACTTTTTCCTACCTGTTAATCACATGGAAGAGACCATAAGTACAGTACTGATCCACATATTGGACTCTTTAGTGAGAGTATTTTATAAAGTCATGGTTAAACATTGCCATGGCCTCTTTTACCAATTATGTTTCTAAGAAGTATATGTTTTAGTAACTGAAATAAAAGGTTTTATGTCATGCTAGACTTATTTTCTGCCATAAAGAGCCCCTATCTTTCCACCTTTTCTCTTAATCACAAGTAATGTTTTTATTGATCACAATATTAGAGAAAACAACATTCGTTTTGTCTGCTCAGGCCAAGTGCTAAGGATTAACAAAAAACACTGCATGGCCACATGTCTTCTACTGTTGTATTTGAATTCCCCACATTTCTCTTATAGAATGGTTCTGGTGTACATCACAGTCCCTACTGGGACACGGAAAGTGTATAGTCCTAGATGAAAGCAATTCCTTCTAGAAAAAAGCAAAAAAAAATCACAAAACTTCTCTATGAATGCTTTCAAGCCCAAGCTAGCTACTAGATAGCTAGTGGGTAGGTGGAGTAGGGACCACCTATACCTGTCACATGAAGCCACCTTGCCCTGCATTTTTCTGACAGAACCAGCTATTTTAAGGTAAAAAGAAGAAGCACGTTGTCTGATTCATCATGCACTAATTAGTAAATAGTTATCAGAGCAAGAAATTGTGAAACAGGTGTTGATATAGGCGGTATTGGAAATTGTAAGGTTTTGGGGTCACCTGATAAAAATGATCTTTTAAAATATGTTGAAATTGGGTTTAGACATATTGAGACTAACTATGTCCCATTAGGGAACAGTCATAGAGTTTTACTTTTTTGAAGGTGATGGTGGAAAAAAGAAAAGAAAGACACAAAGAGGACATAGTAAAAAAAAAAAGTGTTCAAAAAGAAGAAAGGGCACAAGCAGTGAAGATCACAGATGAGAAATAAACAGGGATTATTGTGATTGACCTCCTATTTGATGATGTGGGGATAGGTCTGGGGCAAAAACCATTTGATAGAACCAGCAACATGCCTCTGATGATGTGCTAGGCGTCTACAAAGAGGGTATTTTAGCCATCACTGTAGGGGGCATTCTTTCCACTGGCCATCAATTTAAGAAACTTTTTCCCATGGAGCCATCAAAAAAATGGATTTAATTTAGGGATCACCAAGATTTGATAATTAGGGTTCCTCTGGGGTTCACATTAGTGTAATTTCAGAAAGTTCAGAAATTTTCAACATTTTTAAATCTGCAGCTTTTCTTAAAATTATCCCCTATACGGTGGCTCAGGGGTTAGCACTCTGGCCTTTGCAGCGCTAGGTCCTAGGTTCGAATCCCAGCCAGGACACTATCTGCATGGAGTTTGCAGGTTCTCCCTGTGTCTGCGTGGGTTTCCTCCGGGTACTCCGGTTTCCTCCCACATCCCAAAAACATGCAGTTAGGTTAATTAGCTTCCCCCCTAAATTGATCTTAGACTACATTAATAACATATGACTATAGTAGGGACATTAGATTGTGAGCTCCTTTGAGGGACAGTTAGTGACATGACTATGGACTTTGTACAGCGCTGCGTAATATGATGGCGCTATATAAATACTGTGTAATAATAATAATATTAATAAAATGATAAAGGTTCTTGTTTAGGCACTTCCTGTTATATGGTGACAACTATATTCCCCTTTCTCCCCACTGTGCTCCTGAGTTGTCGACCTGTAACAAGGGCTTCTTAAAAGAAAGATAGGCTTTTTTTACAGGCATATACGCAGGCAGAGTCCATTGCTGTCACCATCAGTAAGGGTGCCCTAAGAAATGCAACCATTGCTGGAGTGCATACATAAAGGCAGGACATGACTGCAAGCAGGCTCCAGGCAATTTCAGCACTGACATGTAACAAGAGCTGAAAAAATGTGAAAAACAATTATCATATTTAAAGTAAATCGTTACATTTGTTTATGGTACTGTATACAGCTTCTATAAAACTAAATGTCATGTAGTTAAAATGTACATGTACTTTAAAATGTATTAAATTTAGGAAATAAAGATAAATAAATATAGTGAAGATATTGAGGTATTTTTTTTACGGTTAACTCAGTTATCTTTCCACTGGCTGCTGCATGTACACATAGTAATATACTCCTGGTAAACTGTTTTTTGGATTGTTGATAGTGAGCACAGCATAAAGAAATCTTTATATAGATAGTCACTACCTACATGAAAATTGTGTTGGAATAACATATATTGAGTATGTGTTTCTAACATTATGACTTTACATTCTATATTGATGGCCTTTGACAGTTACTGTCAGCATCAGAATACAGACCTGAAACTATGGTGTCAACTAATGAAATATCTTCAGTTGAATAGTGAGCTTTTTTTTTTTTTTTTTTTACAAAGTATTGTGTAATCACTTCCTGTAATAGTTGGTACAAATTGTCAAGCTTTTTGTTGCCTTGGGGAGCATCAAAGCCTTATCCCAATAAAATTTACAAGGGAATTCCTGAATCTCAACAAAACTCTTTGAAAGAAACCTTAAAAGCTTTCATGTTCATTTTACAGCTCCCCTTTTCTTTTTTCTACTTATTTTCCTTTTATAAACTTCATTAAACAACTTACTGGTAAATGTGATCTTTTTTTTATTTTCAGTAAACATAAAGACATCTTTTCAAAGTGTGTCTTACAATAATATACTTATAGGTTGCGACACATAGACAGAAATCTCACTTAGGAGAATGAGGCATGTCTGACAGTCCTTGATTTTGTTAGGTAGACACATGGGGTCAGATTTATTAAAGTTCTCCAAGGCTGGAAAGGATACATTTTCATCAGTGAAGCTGGGTGATCCAGCAAACCTGGAATTGATTTCCTAAAAGTAATTTCCTATATGTTAGCAAATGTTTTCAATCCAGGACCAGATCCATTCCAGGTTTGTTGGATCACCAAGCTTTACTGATGAAAGTGTATCCTCTCCAGCCTTGGAGAACTTTATTAAATCAGGGTCATGTTTTTTTTGTTTAGGTATTCATTGGCATCTGTGCAGAGATTCAACAAGTTTTCCCCTGGTGCTATAG
This sequence comes from Pyxicephalus adspersus, assembly GCF_032062135.1. Lineage (NCBI taxonomy): Eukaryota > Metazoa > Chordata > Amphibia > Anura > Pyxicephalidae > Pyxicephalus > Pyxicephalus adspersus. The sequence continues at coordinate 61,685,553 of NC_092858.1, forward strand.
GTGTTCTCCACAGCCAGAAGAAATCATTAGGTAACAAGATCTTTTCTGAATGGCCCAGTGCTCAACTGCTTGTCATAAATCAGCTTTTGCTATGTTACCATTGTTGTCATGTAGGATGACTAAACTTATTTTACAGATTATAGTCCTAAGGAGTGAGATGGTGGCACAAGTGCAGAAAATATAAGTCTCAATAAAGTGTGAAGGAGCATTTATATATTGAGTCTTGAAGAACAAATTAGGGATGTGTGGGCAGTGGTAATACATAGCAACAAGGGAGGATGGTATATAAAAGAAAAGGAGGCAGAAAAGAAAATGACATCTTCGCGCACACATGCTTTATGCTAGTATATGGCATCTTGGAGAACGTTGTGTATGGCATGTTTATGTGCACATGTCACGTTGATAGCATGGTTGCGGGAACGTGTTTTATAAATAGTGTATGGCATACAGGTGGGCACATGTTGTGTGGACAGTGTTCGACTTGCAGATGGGCACATGTTGTGTGAACAGTGTGTGGCATGTGAGTAGGCACACACGGATAATGTATAGCATGTGTGGGCACATGTTGTATGGAAGGTGCATATAGTTTTCCAGTAGGAGAAAGTGACATTATCATGTTCACCTATGGTGGATTCAGCTTTGAATACAGACTGTGTACAGGGAGATTTGTATACAGTTTGATCTACAGGTTCTTATATTCAATTTTCTGCATTATCAGCACAGAAGAAACAAACTTACTTAATGCTTCTCTAAACCCAAAATCAATACAAAATTTCAATGCATGGTAATGTTTCATTTTTAGTGTAAACTTTTAAATGTTACCTTTGGAAAATATTTTTTAAATTAAAAAACACATTATGTAGCGGTGCACCTCTCCCCTCAACCTGTATATCTCATACCTTTTAGTTTCCTGTTAATAAATTGACTTCTTACATTTGCTTACCACCTACTTCCTGTGGCTACAAATTCCACAACCTCTCAAAGACACATGGGGCATGATTTATTACAGCACTCCGAGGATGGAGAGGATACACTTTCATCAGTGAACCTGGGTTATCCAGCAAACCTGGAACTGATTTCCGAAAAGTCATTTGCTATTTGTTAGCTATTTGTTAGCAAATGTTTTTATTCCTAGACCCGATTCATTCCAGGTTGCTGTATCACCCAGGTTCATTTATAAAAGTGTATCCTCTACAGCTTTGAAGAGCTTTAATAAATCAGGTCCACGTTTTTTACTAGAATGCAAGGATGGTGGGAAATGTAGTCTGGAAGATACTGTTTCCTTCCTTCCTTCTGAAATAAGAGATGAGAGGACATTTGCTGTAATGAAGTGAGCAAGTATTTTTGCCTTTTAAACATATATTCTATCCACCATTTTTCTATTATACTTTGAGAATAGTTAGACTTTAATAGATAGAGAGTATGAGACAGACACCAAACAAAATTTGTAAACAATTTAACTTGAAGGAAGCACCAACCTAAATGTTCACAGCACAACCAAACAGACTATCCACTGTCTTCCATGTATATCAGCCTCTTCTCCTGTATGATGGAAAAATGACATGTGCCATTGACATCCATGGATCAGGAAGTGAAGTATAATCTCCCCAACAAAAAAATAAATTCACAGCTCCTCTATTCACAGCAAAACAAAAAATGTCTGGAATTTGACTTTAAAAATATAATGATCTTTAACACTGTTAGGAAATCCATAGGACATTTTTGATAGCAAAATAGTAGCAAGAAATTAAATTCCTTACGTGTGTCTTAAGTAAACATCTATTTTATAAAAATGTATTTCTTTAGATAATTTATGTTCACTGTGACCTTCTTTCCTTCCTTTTATAATGCTGAGAACTACTAGTGTATTGCTAAGTGTCTTTTGTTAAGTTTTAAAGCTGTAATTGGTCCTTGTTCTTAAATGCACCATAATAGACCACTTTGTGTGACTTCACTATATGTGGATTTAGTGTATGAATAGCAATACACTTTACATCTAACAAAAAGCCAAGACCCTACTTTTATTTGCACTGATTCTTGTTTTTTCTGGGTACATAATCAAATAAATAAAATTTAGATATTAACCTATCTTTCATCCAGTTGTAAATAAGGCATAATATTTGTTACCCTGTTTTAATGAGTGTTCTGTAATTAAAGTCACTTCAAGTTGTTTTTTAACACAATAATTATTTTCTTTTAAGTTTTTATTGTTCCTATTGTTGAATTTCCATATCATGTTCAGCAACATGGCAGCATGCAATGTGCATGTTGTGATGTGGTTGCTGCTTATTTTTCCCACATAGCATAGACAATTTCTGGGGGAAGAAATAAACCTAACCGCATTTTGGAGGAAACCTTTACAAACTTGGGGAGAACGTGCAAACTCTTCAGATAATGTCCTAAACTTAAAATTTAAACCTTGGACCTTAGCGCTGAAAAGTAAAGTGCTATTCACCAAATGATTTTTAGGTTGTCACTAAACATGAGCCACTTTTTTTTTTGTTTCAATCGTTTTTATGTTTCAACAAAAATATTAACACATAAGTGTCAACTTTCTAGACAAATACTGTTGCAAATTGGCGCAGGGAAAGACTATAGGGAAGGGAATCGGAGGGGTATGGGAGAACATAGGTGAGGACAGGGGAAATGAAAGAATGCCAATAAAATTGGTAGCAACACTAAGTAAAAACTGAAGATTCAATTTAACCTTACCGGCATATGATCAATAAACAATAACCTGCGAGTCTCTCATGTATGGTACTGTGGTTTGTTTCCACATTCTTGGGATAACGGTCCTAGCTGCCGTGGAGAAATGCCAAAGAACATCTCTTTTAGTAGACTTTATAGACCCAGGAATCATGGATAGCAAAGAAACTATGAATTTCTGGGAACTCCCAACAAATGTGAAGCATAGTACCCCGTTGAATGTGGCAGCGCCAACAGCTGTCAGGGGAGGATGAAGACATATGGTGGATATCTGCTGGGCATAAATACCATCTGGGGATATATTTGTAATTAGTCTCCTGGGCCTTGCATGAGAGTGCCATTTGGTGAGTTAGTATAAATGCTTTTTCCCACTCTAGTGGGGAAATAGGTGTTCCTATTTCAGCTTTCTAGTATTTTGTGTTAGAGGGAACATTATTAGAAGAGACTCTAACCAAAATTTGGTACAACTGGGAGATGACATGTGTTGGCCTATCTGTAGAAATCAGCAATACCTTGAGCGCTGTATGGCTCCCGTGTATGGTATGTAAGTTTAGGTGTGTTAATGCAAAAGATGACAATTGGTTATAAGATAGCCAGGTGTTTGGTTTCCTCTGCATCCTGGCATCAAGGGATGATAAGGGAGGCCATCTCCCATTCTGTAGTATACTATATGTGTTCTATATCTATTGTCCTGGGCCGTCCAAGATATAAAATTGTTAACGCCCATTGCAGGGGGGAGCGCCGGATTATCATATATGGGGGTCATGGGTTCCAATTTAGTTGAAACATGTCCTGCCCTAGTGAGACTATCCCAAACTTTCAAAAGATCTGAGGTTATATTCGGTAGTGGATGCTGAAGACGGAGGATAGATCTGTCTACCCATGGTAAGAAACAAAGGTCTACAGGAAAGAGGGAATTTTCCAATAGGACACAGCTTTTCCTATCTCCGCTGTGGAACCAGTCCACTATGCGGGTTAATACTGCCCCTCTGTAATAGGATCCGACATCTGGGACTCCTGCGCCCCCCATGGATTAGGTCTGGTGAGATAGCGTAAAGCTATTCTGGGATGTTTAATTTTCCACAGGAAGTCTTTGCATAATTGTTGCATTTTACAGAGAAACAATGGTGGTAAGTATATTGGGACTCTCTGGAAAATATATAGCAGCCTGGGCAGAATGTCCATTCTGAGAGTATTTATTCTAGCGAACCAGGAAAGTAATGAATCGTTTCTCCTAAGGTCCGCCTGTAACTTACTCTGGTTTAAATTTATAATGGAACAATTTGACAGGGTCTGCTGAAAGTAAAATTCTGAGATATTTGTTCTCTTCATTACATTCTCTAAAGGACGTGTGCTTGGAGCTGAGTTTGTGGGAGTGAGATGTTAAGTATTTCAGATTTGTTGAAATTTACTTTAAAATTGCTCACTTCCCCAAATTTTTCAAACTCACCCAAAATTGATGGAATAGATATCTGAGGTGACAAAATATACATAAGCAGATCATCAGAAAATAGAGACAGCTTTTACTGACGTTTTCCAATCTGAAGTCCCTGAATATCCAGGTTTTTCCGCAGGGCCACAGCCAGATGTTCCATTACTATGGCGTACCATAAGGGGGACAGTGGAAACCCCTGCCTAGTAGCGTTAAAAATAGGAAAAGGTTCCGTCAGGGATCCAATAACTAGTACACAAGCTCTGGATGCTGAGTATATTACAGAGATTCTGGCTATCATAAGTGGGCCCAGTCCTATTTGGCTTAACGCCTGATACATAAAGGCCCAATTCACCCTGTCGAAAACCTTTTTTCTGCATCCACTGACACCAAACACATGGGAATTTGCAAAGTCTTGGCAACATGGGTAATTAGTGGTGTTTTAATCATATTGTCTCTCACCTCTCTTCCACTGATAAATCCAACCTGATCGGGATGGATCAGAGAAGGCAAGTACGGGGATAGAAGGTTGGCTATCAATTTAGAAAGAAGTTTTGCGTCCACAATAATTGGTGAAATTTGCCTATAATTTGAACATAGTGAATGGGCTTTACCAGGTTTGGGGAGGACTGTTACATGTGCTTCAAGACTTTGAGAAGGGAAGGAAAGTGTCATCTGTTATGGAGGAGAACACCCTTGTCATAATGGTACAAGGGCGTCTGCATGTTAGGGGTGAATCCATCGGGGCCTGGGCTTTTGCCTGCAGGTGTAGTTTTAATGGCCGAAGACACTTCCTCCTCTGTGAAAGGAGATTCTAGACTGATAGACACTGCTGGATCTAGTTCTGGTAATGCAGTGGAGGCTATATAATTAAGGGATAGGGTAGATTTCGATGTGGATTGGATATTATACAGGTCAGAGTAGTATTATTGGAACACTTTCAGTATTGCTCAGCGACTAGAAGTGTTTTCTCCCTTTGTATTTTGTATGGATGGGATATAAGTAGTTGCAGTTCTTGGGTGAAGCCCCCTTGCTAATAGACGGCGGCATTTTGTCCACGTATTGGTAATATAATTTACAATATTTGTCTCTATTTTTTTGGTGGGCTATATCGTAGAGTTGAATTAGGCGTCTCCTGGCTATTGTCAGTTCAGCAAACATGTCCGAGAACATATTTCGTTTATGCAGTCGTTCTAGCGTCTGAATTCTGTTGATTATATTGATTTTTTTTTTAGTCTTGGCCCCTGTTTGATCAGCACCCCTCGTAGAACTGCCTTAAGGGCTTCCCATTGAAAAGGGAGAAAAGTGGGATCCGACTCATGGTCTTTCAAAAAATGTTTAATAGCGTCAAGCACTGCTCCCGCACAAACTGAGTCTTTAAAGAAAGAGTCTTTGCACTTCCAGGTCCACTCCATGAGGAATCTGTAAAGTTAGTGATACCGAGGCATGGTCAGACCATGGGCAGTTGTCAATAGTCGCTTCTGGGTGCCAGTCTAGGTTCTTGTGACTAACTAGTGTATTGTCTATGTTCGAGTACGTTTGGTCAGGGTTGGAGCAAAATGTGTAGTCTTTGTCGTTGGGATGCAAGGTATGCCATACATCCAAGAGTTGAAGATCATACAGCATGGCTTTGAAAGTGTTAAATTTTGAATAGGGTATCAAGTTCTTTTCTGAAGATGTGTCTACACAGGGGTCCAAGGAAAAATTGAAATCACCACCGATTATCAGGGTGCCTTCCGCAAATGTATGCAGGCTATTCAAATATTGCAGTCATTAATGTTGGCTTTTGATTAGGAGAATATATGTAAGCCACTGTAAACGCCTTTCCCAATAAGGAAATCTTGGCAAATGCGTATCTACCCATCGGGTCCAGGCAAGTGTCCAATATCTGAATGGGAAGTGATTTATGGAGGGTTATGGACAGCCCTTTTGTTTTGCCTTCGGGGTTGGTGCTGTGTATCCAGGTTTACGTATAGGAGGGATCTTTTGGGAATAGAAATGTGTTTCCTGAAGCAATAAAACATGTACTCTACCTTTATGCTGGGCATACAGAATTTGAGTGTGCTTGGTTGGACTATTAGGTGACTTAGCGTTGAGGGTGCGGACCCTTAACCCTGGTGTAGGGTGCAATTGGTGAGGCATGACTCCGATGTCTATATTCTTCAATTTGTATAGCTGAACAAAGAAGAAAGGGGAAGAGACTAAATCCTCTTCAGTATGTAAGGGGTGGACAAGATCAAAGGTGAACTAATCAGAAATTTGGGGGTTGGATAAGGGTGAGTAACAGGGGGGATTCCGTGTGATAGTCGGCTGGGAGGAACTAATTCCTAGTCGTCTATGGGGGAATAGAAAGTATAAGGTTTAACCTTATTTGCCGCCTTTACCGGTGGTGTGTGGCAGAATGAGGTGGAGTGTATGTAAGTCATTAGGGGTGTGCCTGCTCGGAGGAAAAACTAATGGTGCACCCAAGCTTCTGGGACTCATGTGAGGTAGTGAACAACAAAAGTGTTAGCAGTATAACATAAATTGTATGAACAACAAAATGAGGCAATTATACAACAGTTCCATAGACACCCCCTGCTGACCTCCGCATGTTTCCCCATCCCAGACATAAAATTTAACATTCTATAGTACTGAGGTATGTGAGTATTTAGTAAAAACATTCAAAGAACAAGGTTAGCTCCTTACTACTGTGGGGTTGAGCTTTTAAAAATCATCACAATACAATACCAAGAGGGGGTCATTCCTACATATGTGTAAGCAAATAACCTCAGGTAATAAGTGATAAAGATTAGAATACCACCCATGGTTCTAAGTGTCCTAATAGAAGTGAGAGGTATGGTCTTGCACTGGTAGAGCCACAGTAGTGGCTATCAAAGAAGTCTGCCTGTTCCAATTTGTTATGTCCCGCCCCTTTAACCCTTCTACAAACCAGTCTTTATACGACCAGGTAAGAAGAGGTCTGCCAACGATGAAAGCTCTCTGGAGGGACTAATGAGAAGACGGCATGGATCCATACTGGAAACCCTCCACCGCCGAGATCCGGTTAAGATCTTTGATCCAAACACAGCGGCATGGGCGAGCAGGGCTAGAGCAATTATCCTGTAGGTGATAGAGTTCGCATGTGAAAGTCACTGCGGCTGACCTTCTCCGGTGATGAAAGACTGTGCATGCAGGAACATGTCAGGATTGTTTATCACGCCTATGGTGCGCAATAGTTCATCAGCAAGATAGACAGATTTATTACGGGTGGGACATGGATCACTCGCATCTCGCCCCTGGGTTAGGGTAGTAAATAAAAAGGAGAATTTTCCTTGCAATCATTCGCACTGCAAGCTTGATGTAGTTGGGCTGGGTCAACCACAGGGTCAGCATCTGGGTGTCATCTGAAGTATGAAAATTGGATTATGAGCGTGAAGAATGGGTTGCTGGTGGGGTCCACTCTAGACTCTTGTCTAGAACTTGGCGATCGGCTAGGTGATCTCCCCGGGGAAAGTTGAGGTGGAGCTTGTGGTTTGGAAGCACCAAGGTGGAGGAACAATGGGATTGCAGGCCAGTCCGGAAGCCTCATGTCAATGAGCTGAAGGTCCCTTAGAAGTTGTGCTAGGTCTAATGGATCTCTGAAAAAATAATTTTTGCCGTCAGCCCCTATGATGAGGTGGAATGGGTATCCCCAGCAATAAGGGACATTTGGATCGCGGAGTGCATTCAGCAATGGTTTGACAGCTTTGCAGAGATCCAGTATGTGTTTGGATAGTTCTGGCAAAAGTTTTAATTGGGCCCCAGCGTATTTAATGGCCGTGGCAACCCTGGCCTTTTCATATCCTTATTGGTTCTGTAGAAATTAATACAGCAAATTCTGACCCTGGGGTTGAAGATCTTTTCACCATGGGCCTAGGGTTCTGTGCACTCTATTTCAATGTCCATATCAGGTGGGATCGCAAACTTAGAATTTAGCAAATTTAGCACGGTTTCAGGTAGTCTGGGAATGAGAATGTTGTTCCTCCTGTTATGGTTCTCAGCATCATCCTGAAGTAGGTAAAGCATGTTGATTTGTGCAGCTTGGCGTTCCAATATAGTAGTATGGGAAGCTAGTTAGGAAAAAAGTTCTGCGCAGGTATTTTGAAGGGCTGTGGTGATACTGGTTACCTGTTGCAGGGATTGCTGTATATGATAGAATTCTGCCTTGCAACTGGCTTCCAGGCGCCCTTTACTGTGGTTCAAATCAGACCGGGTTGGAAGTGCCCTAAGATGGGCCTTCATGTCCCAAGAATCCTCTCCCATCTCCTGACTATGGCCAGGCCTGGGGGAGTCCTCTGTGCTGAAAGGTATGCTGGGGCTGATTATAGGTGAAATAGAAGAGCTTGGTACCTGTGCTGATGTTGGATGTGGATGATGGAGCCTGGTCCTCTGTAACCAAGGGATCTGGTGTAGATGATGGGACTGATATCTTTGTATTAAGTGGATCCGCAGACGCTGGCAATGCGGACCCGGCCGAAAATTGAGGCTGCGGCTTTGCGGCCTTGTCACACACGGCCTGGTTCCCGGGCGAGAAGAGCCCTGGGATGCTTCTGGACACACATGCTTCCCCACCAGAGCGTCCCTTCTGACTCTCTTTTATTTTGTGACCCATGGGGTGATGTTAGTAGGCACGGATGTGCTGAAATAGTGTATTTTTCCCCCTTGCAGGACACAGCTGTGCTGGCGCATGTCCTCCATCAGCCGGCCACAGCTGTGCTGGCCACGGTCCTCCATCAGCCGGCCACGGCCCCCATGAGCCACTTTTTAACCTATTTCACAGACTTCCTGGCAGGGATCTATTTAATAGCTAAAAGTACAGTTTTTATTCCAGGGGTTTATTTATAAACAGTGAATCTGACATTCAATGAAACTTTCCATGGTGGAGAATCCTTCAATGGCAGTAATTGATTCTCCACCTGGGAATGGTTCATTAATTGCCAAATTCATTGCTTTATAATTAGACCCCTTGTTTTCCCTTTATCTTTAGAAAATACTGGCTGATAAATTAAAACACATTGCACAGTTCTGACACAGTCAAAATCTTAAATAATCTACTAATTTTATATACTACCCAGAATTTGCAGGTTTATGCCCATGAGAATAGCCCAGCATGCATATTGATTAGGTAGATTTTAGAGGCTGAACATATGCAAATTGAGATGTTTGTACTTCAAACCCACAGGAGTTCACCTCCCCTTCTTCTTTACTATTCTAATTCTCTAAGATCGGTAGCTTCTAAATCACTTACCTGGTAGAGCAAGAAGTTATATTTCCTGACCTGTATACATGTTTCAGATCACTGGCTCAAAGTTTCAGCACGCATATTTTACTACTAATAAATTGATAGTGTATTGATAATAGATGAGCAATAATAACCCTGGTGTCCTTTGTAAAATCTTGGGTTCAAGGTAATGATATTAAATTAGTTACATTCACCAATGATCTGAGCATTATTAGCAGTAAAGTGAAATAAACCAAAATTATGCATAAGTGGTAAAACTGCTTATTAAACTTTTTAAGCACATATGAAATCTTCTTACACAACAGTGTAAGAATTGGCAGCCCATTCAAATGAACAAACTTCCTAAAGCAACACATCCCAATGTGTGTGCCTTTTGAAAAATACAGTGCACATCCATACTGGGAACATGTCTTAGAGGTTTTAACTCCATCAGGCCTGTATTCAGTCTTGCCTTGTGTATACATGTATTAAATTGCATTGCCAATATTGTTGAGGCATCCATTACTTTTACTAGCAGTTTTGTTGTTTTTAGTTTGCTTATCCACGCAGTTACATAGGGGTACATTGTGTCCTGATTTTGTGATAACTAGGAACATTTGTACACCTTCATTTGATTGTGGTTTTTGGTCAGAGGGCTGTTTTTGGATTTGTTGGCGTTATATATCCTTGTTATAAAAAACACACTCCTGATGAAGTGGTAGAGTTATCTGCAAAACGCGTAGAGATAACTGTATTGTGGCAAATGAATATGAAGCTTGAACAAGAAGTTCTCTCATTGATCTTGAGTAAAGTCTTTATATTGTCTTTTCTATTCTCTATTGTAAGGCATGGGAGGTATACATCTACTTGTAAATGTTCAAAGATGTTTTTAACTCATAACTGTAACATTTTTAACTTACTACTGTGGATGTTGTATGCCTCAAAAATCCCATACAATCTTGCTTTTTTTTGCATTTTTGTTACTATGTTTCTGTAATGTGGCATGGTAGAGTTTGATTGGGCATTTATGTTGTCTGTAATGTAATCTTAGAGCACTTTGGTAACCTTGATTCTACAATTATATTCTAAAAAGGTTATGGAATAGCTTATAATATAACTTTGATAAATACTTAGTAAATAGATGTAATGTACAAAATTACACCTGATTTGGTACAGTTATTCCACAAATGCTGGATCCATAATGACATTTTCACTAGTATGAAAGCAACTTAAATCTATTTTGTTCTAATTGTTGTTTTTATTTTTTGTCCGGTTCTTGTTTATTCAATAAAACTCTTGCTTTGTCTATGGTTTGTCATACACATACCTGACTGATCATTGCCTGCCATGATTAGTTGGCTTTGGGGCCAGGTAATGGGTTTGTTAGTGTGGGTTTTGTTCTGTGAAAAATCTACCTAGGACATGTCTAATGAAATAACTGCATTTTTCAGGCTGTGTAGAAAGATAGCTCTAAATTTTGTCATCCAGTTTGTAACTTAGTTTAGCTTAGTTTGAATAGTGTGATAAATAGTTTGTATTAGGTGTATTTACCCTCACTCCTACAGTACCAAGTATGAGTTGGTCCCTACACCATGCTTGTTGCCAGAAAAGCATTTGAAACAAAGGCTTTCTAGTCATATAACTACACATAATACAAATAAAAAAAGTAATTTATGAATAAAAAAGATAACATTGACAACATACCGTTACATGTCACATTGAACCATTTAGCCTTTCCAGCTACCTTTTAAGACTTATTTAAAAGTATTTATATTATCTTTTTCAATTATGAGTACTCAGAGCTTGTTTTTTTGGATATGTGTTACTGTATATTCCTATGCTTTTTTTGTTCATATTAAAATAAAAGCTTATGCTCTAAGTAAAGAAGTAACATTTAATATTTTATGCCCCTATTTGCTCCCACCATTGCCAAAATCTGCATAGACTAACTGTTCCTACCCCATTAAAAGCTGTAGGTGGTGCAACTTTTAGTAGGTATTACTAGCAAAAAACAGACCATAACATGTTTGTGGAGTGACCAACCTGAGTTGTGTACTTTCAAGAAGAATTCACTAAATGCTTGACATAGCTGAGCAAGTGCCAATCAGAAGCAACAAAAATCCAGTAGGAACCTGCGCCATGCTGAAGATATAATCAGGCAGTGGTGAGGGAGGGCAAATACACTGGAGCCTCATATTCTGAGTAATATTATAAAGAATTTTGGTTTAATTTTATTTAAAGCTGTAGGATGAAGACCTTTTCACTAAATCTTTTCCATCCCTAAGCACAAATGATTAATCACACAGTTGATTAGGTTTAAGACAGCATATATTCTTTATTGAAATTTTCTGATGAAGCATGGGTAACATACCAAAACAATGTATATTCAAAACAATACATATAAAATAAAAAGACATAGGAAGGATACATTAAACCTAAAAATATAAAACAGAGACTATCTCTCGAACATAGCATCATATCAAACATTGGTACTCAAGAAGTATTATCTTGTCCCTTGTTCCCTATGGTGCACAGGGGACCAGACCCCTACAAGGACATTGTTCACCCTTGGAACTATTGGCATGTGTGGAGGTATGCTACCTTCTATGTGGACTCTTTTGATAGTAGTACATCTAAGGTGCCTAGGGTACCTGCCAACTGTTCCGTCACATACCAGTTAGTTACCTCTAAGTATGTTCGTCAAATCTTTCAGTTGGTCAGGATTCAGTTCTTGTACTATAAATGGGGACCAGTTTTGGAAGAAGTGGGGAGTTCTTTTATCCATGTCTATCATTGTATTAAGTTTGTCTATCAACAGCAATTTATGCATTAATAATTATAGATCCCCTATTGTGGGTTGTGAGTATTGCAGCCAATAACCAAAACTTCAGCCTATTGTCTATATGCCGCCAATAAATTTTCTATTGCTTAATGGCCTGACAGCCGGGTACTAATTGTACTAAGCTAATGTGTAGGAGCGAGATTTGTGGGCAGACCGGTTTATTTTGCCCCATTACCACAGACATCTAGCTCAGTACATTCTTCCAAAAATCTAATACTGTGGGACAGTCCCAGAATAAGTGAAAAAGGTTTGGCCGATCTACATTGCACTTGGCACAGCATGTTATCCAGTTTGTGAGGAAACTAGTAATACGCATATTGAAAGCTTGGTAAGCCCCACTTAAATTGGATTTCCTCCATGGTTCACTCTTCATGGCTTCAATTGTTGCAGCCAACCTCTTTTGCAGAAGATGCCAGTGGGAAGGACCAGAACTGATGCCCATTTAGTTACCATTTTTTTAGAGATTGGAGGATGAGTTAAGGTATCTTTGGTCAGAGTGGGCCCGGAAATCCACCTAACCTAATATTTTCTCTCCATGCTAAAATAGTATCCCTGAGCACTAGGTTTTGTTTGATAAAAAAGGGGAGGTCTCGTATGGGAACCTGTACCAGTCCCGGCAAGGACCAAGGGGCTGTTAGTTGTGTTTTTAGCTTCGAAAGAGATAATAAGAAGTGGAGTCCACCCAATTTCTTAAATACCTGCTCAAACTTGCCAGGTTATTGATCATCCACCCCCAAGTGGTTCTCCGGCTCCTTAAATTTTGCAAGTGCTTTTGTAGGCCTTCCCCTTTTCCATATAAATTATACAAAGCCCTGCTCGAGTCTTTTAATATCCCTATGACAGGGTAGTGGTAGCATCTACAGTGGATAGAGAAATCTTGCAGAGCTGATTTTTTCTATAAGGTGACAGCCTCCTATCATGGACAGTGGCAATTCCATCCATCCTCCCAATTCTGATATTACCTTATCAGGGGAGTGTAATTGATTGCATATAAATTCTGTGGGTCTCTGGACAATTTGATCCCTAAATATATAATGTGTGATTTTTTTAACTGCGAAACCACAGAAAGCAGCCCACCGCCAGTTTTCTCTTGGAATGGCAGGTTTTAAGAATATAAGTTTGCTTTTTGATTTATTATTGTTAGGCCTGAAAAAAAAGCTTACCATTGAAAGTAATTGACAATGACTGTGCAAGCCCTCGTATTTTACTTGCGGATTGGGCCTACTCAGTGCACCCTTTTTACTCTACAGAGAGATGGTAGATTCAGGGCTTATGGTTTCACTATTGTGCGTAAGCTTAAGGGATATTTGTTACTCACATGTTCAGGGATTCCCACTATCTGCAGACTTGTTCCTCGTATTTTACCGCAATTTGTTCTTCATGTCGCCAACCTTTTCTGCAAGTGCTACCAGCTGAGTGGACATGGTGGTAATCTGTTTTTCATCCTGAGTGATATCTGCTCCACACTATCCATGTGCTGCTCCAGCTTCCTTATGCTGCACGCCTGTGTCTCAGCTTTAGTTGGATCCTGTGTAGATGTTGTTGGAGCACTTGTGATATAATCTGGGAAACATCTTCTTTTAGGTGAGAGGCCACTGCCTTAGCTAACTGATTGTAATCAATTGTTGGATATCTTGATTCCTTCTCAGTTTTGGCCGTTGTTGTGTGTGCCTGGTCTTTCACAGCAGCACTCTTGGATGGTGGTTTGCAGGTTTTCTTTCACAGTCACCATTGATTGCAGGCCAGCCACAAATATTTATCTAGCTTACCATTCTTTTAGTTCTTTGGCATGTTGGTGTCTGCTGGAACCATTTTGGGATGCTGTGGTAGGTTGTGTAGATCAAGACGGAGCTCTGTCCTGCACGTCTACCTCATAAGGTGCTGGAACCGGAAGTCTTCAAATGCTTCTTGTGGCCTATTACTTTACATGAATCGAGATGACACCCTACAAAGCTGGAGTTCAGCCTAAATGTTTTGCATTGCATTTTAAACTGATGTTCTAAAACCATCCTATACTTTTTATATGTTTATTTAACAAGCAAATATTTAACACAAGGTACCCCATGACAAAGACTATCCAGTGCACTGTGAGGCTGCATACACACATCAGATAATCGTACATGTCAAATTCTCCCCAAGACAAGCATGTCCTTTCATCTTGAGCGAGTTCTGACATCACCCAACGTTGTTCATCATTTTGCCACAGCAGATCAATAAACAACAATTGGGAACAACAAGTATGCATGTAAATGCAGAAGAGCCAGGTGGGGTGTCACTTGCTTGTCCTCCCCTCTCCATAGAACAGAACAGGTGCTGTGAGTACCTCGCTTGTTCATCTGTCACCATCTGTGACTGGAAAAGATCGTGAAAGATTGTTTACAGTGACAAAACACCTAAGTGTGTAAAGAGCCTAAGAGATAATGAAAGAAGAATATGTTTGCCTCCCTGATACTGCTTTAGCACATTCATTTGTGTGTAACACATCAGCCACTGATTTGAGTTTGAGCTACTGTACTCTATAAACATTTGAAAAGTTATTCTATATGAATCTTCCACCTGCTGTGTGCATATGAAAACACAGAAAATTCATATGCATATACTTTATATTTACCTAAAAAATGTTTTTAAGATGGCCTGATCTGCACATGGAAAAAGTGCAAAATCTATGAATGGATGAAGATATATTTACACATTTGTGAACTGCACAAAAGATCTATCTACTTTTATATGCATGTTGTTTCCATTTCTGTCTTTGTACCAGTCACCCTTTCTCTCCTATTCCTGCAAAGCATCAGGGTTCCTGTTAAGATGGAGTAAAAGTCTTCCCATTAGGCAGTGCATTCAGTGTCATATTCAAACCCTTATTAATTACCCAACATCAGCCTCCAGGCAGTGATTTACACAGAAATCCTAGGATTCCTTTCAGAATGTATAAAGGTATAAAGACAATAACTAACTAATTTGAATATGTAATGATACATATGGTAAACAGCAAGAAAATCATTATGTAGGTGCTCATTTAATATTGTGAAAAGTAGTATGCAACTTAAAATGCATTTCATGCGGTTCATGTATAAATATTTTTTAACACTGACAAATCTAACATAGGCCTTGAATCAGATACTAAATTGTCTGAGCCCATTTATTAGCAATTTAAATGTCATACATTTAGGGTTTAGTGGTATTAAAGTGCCTTTTTGGACAACTATTTTTTATAGATTTAAATAGAGTGGGTAAAATTCCAGTAACTACTACCCAACAAGCATTGCAAGGGTTTTGGCTATACCAACACTTTCCACATGTTCCTAAATTACTAATATTTTTCCTTTAACTGAGTTAATAAACTTTGTAAAGTAAAGTTCATAACAACCAATCAGGCTTCATTTTATGTGTCCTGGAAAATGAAATCATGAATCCGATTAAATGTAAAGGCAACTGGACCAATTTGACTTAGGTTTTCAGAAATTAGTCATGATGGTCAACATGTGTGCGTTTCAGACTTTACCTTTAATTCATTCAGTTCAAAATAGGAGGAAATCTGATACGGGCAACAAACTGCTGCTCTGCTACCATTCTTTCAGCTGTTGCTCATGGAGATATGCAGCCACACAGGTGGAAAACTTCACACTGGATTTCTTGTGTGATCCTGCAGCCTTTACAGGTCCTCTGTTTAGCAACTTGCAGCATCCCCAGCCTCCCTTTAGTCATATGCACTTTGACCAGCTCAACATCCCAGGCACAATGTCTGCAGTTGGAGGGTATTAGAGAGTAGTGCTGTAGCTAATTATTAGATTAGTTCCTGGTCATGATTCTGTTTTGCTATTGGCTACTAGTCTTATTTTTTTATTACTCCCCAGTTTTAAGTGCAGGTTGATTATTGGCATGCTCTCTACTACATTACTCAGCATTATTCTGCCTTGATGAACTTCTCAGACATTGACCCAGGCTTTACCTCAACCGTCTGTTTTCTGCCTGCCCTAACCTTGAATTGTCCTGACCTTGATTACTATCTGCTGCCTGCTCTGACCTTGTATTTTCCTGACCCTGATTATTGTCTGCTGCCTGCCCTGACCAAAGACTATTTTGAGCTCAATTAATGCAAGCTGACGTCTCAAAACTTGACCTACACCAAAACTATCTGATCCTGCTCATTTTCCGCAACCTGGTGATGTTCCTGTAGCAAAGTAGCCTGGTAACCACTAGGGTTACCAGCTCATCATCCCTCATGGGGTGGTCTGGTGAAAACCAATGCGCCACTTAGACTCTATGTTCTCGGTAATCCCATGCCACCTGTCAGGGGGCATGGCCTAACATCCTTCTTCTGTGAGGAAAGCACGAAACTTGTTGTCAGGTAACTGAGGAGCAAAATCAGCTGTAGCAAATCAAAAACAAAAAGATGTATTATTATTATACAGTATTTATATAGCGCCATCATATTACGCAGCGCTGTACAAAGTCCATAGTCGTGTCACTAACTGTCCCTCAAAGGAGCTCACAATCTAATGTCCCTACCATAGTCATATGTGATTAATGTAGTCTAAGGTCAATTGTTAGGGAGAAGCCAATTAACCTAACTGCATGTTTTTGGGATGTGGGAGGAAACTGGAGTACCCAGAGGAAACCCACACAGACACGGGGAGAACCTGGGACCTAGCGCTGCAAAGGCTGGAGTGCTAACCCCTGAGCCACCGTGCTGCCCATGTAGAGTATAAATTGCATTTTAGAAGAACAGATCCTTTTCTTTATTGGCTGAACAGATGTTATATTAATAAGTTACCCTTAAAGTGTATATAAACCTTAAAACAAAAGTGTGTCCGATAGTAACTTAGTTCTCCTTTTCTGTTGTACTACTTTTTAGTGAAATCTTCTTTGCTTCTGTTCCAACTTGATGAGCATGGCAGTGTAAATCTCTGATAAAATTTCCACACCTCAGACAACAAATCTGTCGTACTTTGGGTCTACCAAGGCCCAGCATTTTAACCCAAGAATGAGGCACTATAGACTATGCCAGCATCCAGCATGTTTAGCTTGATTTCTAGGGTTGTTGCCTTTCTCTTTAAAATTGCCTCAATATCTGGACTGTGCTTTATGAAGGTTCTTGCCTTCTCCAACTTCTCAACTAAAGATAGAGTGTTCTAGAGTTTGGAAGATTTTTTTTCTTACAGCCAAATAAAAAATAATTTGACAAAACTGGCTAAGAATTTTTATATACAAATACAGAAACAGTTTACAGGACATTTAAACCTAATGAATCGGTTTACTCTTTTACGTGTCTGTGCTTCTTTTTGATTTTCTCTTTGTTAGTGAGTAAGTGCTTTGGACTGCAGTCACCAATTGTTACTTGTTCACACATTTTTTTTATTGGGTTGGAAATTCTGCCTTGTCCAACTAAATACCCTTGCATTCCTCAGCTTAGCTGCATGGAAGACCGCTTTTGAAAATAGGTTGGATAAAGGGGCAGCCAGTTCAATGGCTACAATAAAAACTTCTGCAAGTCCTTTCAACACATGCTGAATGTGTCTGAATGACATTATAATTAAATGTGTATTTATTTTGAATAAAGTTTGGACTACTGGTGATAGGAACAAGATACCCACTCTACCCCAAGCTTTTTCTGGGCAACAGGGATTGACCAGTTCTTTGAAGAATCCCTTTTAATCAATAAACATGATAAGGCAAATCAATCGAGCACACAAGAATCCGTTTTTTTACCATAAGTCCAATATAAACTTAAAAGCATTAGACTGTTTGTTTTTTTATGTAATGCTAAGCAGTTAAACATACCAACTATCAAGACTAAAGATAAAAAATTTAGGCTGACGATTTAGCCTGACCAGTGTGCCCAATCAAGGGTTTTCTATGAAAATGAGGCTGTAAAGGAGATAAAAAGTACACAGTTATGGTCCTACGTTGTTAGAACTTCAGTCTGGTGATCACTGCTTTATTTCTTTCTTTTCTAAGAAATGGAGTTGTCTACCTCTTACTTTTTCCTCTAAAAAGGCAGAAATGTTGTCAGTTGGTCGGGTGCATTTTGGTTTTAACACAATGCCAAGTAAGAAAGACTTCAGCAATTATCTTAGAGAAGCAATTGTTGTTGTCTAACAAACTGGGAAAAGGAATTTTACGCTGAATAAGATTCACAAGTAGAAAACATTCAAGACAATTGCTGATCTTCCCAGGAGTGGACGTCCCAGCAAATTCACCCCAAGGTCAGAAATCCAAGAGCTACATCTCAGACTTTACAGTTATCAGATAGCATGTTAAATGTCAAAGTTTACAGTAAAAGTACAGTTATAAAAAGACTGAACAAGTATGGCACGTTTTAAAGGGTTTTCAGAAAAGCCTCTTCTCTCTAAAAAGAACCTAGCAACATGGCTTAGGTTTGCAAACTTGTATCTGAACAAGATTTCTGAAACCATATCCTTTGGACAAATAAGACCAAAGAGGAAATATTTGACTTTAATGCACTATGTAGGGTCTTGGTCCAGAACCAATGCTCACCATATGCCAGTCCCCCAATCTAACACCACACTTTTTGCCTATAGCAAGGCCCCACTTGGCCTCAGGAGGCTAGTTGTGCCGTCCCAGCACAGGGTTGGCCCCAGGACATCTGTGCGCAAGGAATGGGGTCTGGCAAAGGACCAGGAGCCCACCCCAGTGCAGTACCAGGTCATACATGAGTAATCCATCCACCAGACAAGATATCCAAAGTCAAGAGGTGAGTCAGAGAGTATACAGCCACAAGGTCAGGAACAGGCAAAGTCAGCAACAGTAAATCTCACAAAATAACACAACAGCAGCAAGTCAGCCCAGATTAACGCTACAATAGGCACTGGTAATGGGAGAAGTGGGGCTATAATGTCCCTGCAGCCAATGGCAGCACAGGATTGAGCCATCTGCTCCTAAAATCTCCTTCAGATGTGTACAGCCTCAGAGTGTGTGCTGGGGATGCAGAGAAAATACATCTCAGGCTGCACGCCTAAATGGAGGCAGGAGATGCTCTTATTTCCCTATTTTCCTTGCTGCTGCAAGTGACATCGCTGAACAATTTAAATGAGGTGCGATAAAGCAATAGAGCGCAGCACAAAATCGATGACCAAATAAGTTTGTCCTAACACACAGCCTCACGTTTGATGAAAACCCCACACAGCATATCAGCACATCTTATACTATCTGTCAAGCCCTGTGATAGAAGGGTGATGATTTGGGCTTGTTTAGCAGCCACAGGGCCTGGGCAACTTACAGCCATTGAGTTGACCATGAACTCCTCTGTATAGTACCTGTTCTGGGGTCAGATTCAAGGCCACTTGTGCAACAGCTAAAGCTTGAATGAAACCAGGGCATATAACAGGACAGTGGTGCCAAGCACATCACCAAATCTACAACAGAATGGTTGGAAAAAAAGAGGATCAATGTGTTGCAATAGCTCAGTCAAAGTTAAGTCCCCAACCTAAATGAAATGCTGTGGCAGGACAGTAGCTGTGCATAAACAAATGCCCACATACCTCAATAAACTGAAGCAATGTTGTAAAGAAGAGTTTCCCAACATTTTTCACAATGATTTGAGGGATTGAAACAATACAGAAAATTATTACCTCAAATTTAAAGTTGGCTCTATAAGCTATTGAATCATGGGGTGTACTTAGTTGTTTACACATAACATCCTCATTTGTACTTAATTTTTCTTAAAAAAAACATGATGTGGTAGAATATGTTGTGTATTTTTTACCATTTGGGGTTGGGTTTAAATAATTGTGGAACATGCCAAGGACCAGATGATTTGTTATGTTCTGATACGTAAAAAACATATAATTAAAAGGGGGTGTACTTTCTTTATCACATGGCTATGCATGGCAGCAGTTTATGCTGCAATATGGCATATTCCACATTTTTAACTTACAGAAATTTATGCTAAAATAATATTTAATAATTTTTCCTACCTGATTTATTATAATTATCTTTTATTTGTTACAGGCAGGATTTATATGATCTGAAAATTTTTACTTTATAATTTTACAACACATGAACATAAAACAGTTGCAAAAAATATAAATTAGTCCATAAGCTTCCCTCAGTCAATACTATCAAAGAGAATGCATTTCCTGGGATGAAATGTAAATAATACAACTTGCTGCAATTTAGCAGCAGTTAAAGGAACTACACCTTCCACAGAGGTACCAAATGTAAGCCAAAATGTACATGCAATATGTGTGCTATTAGTATTGTAAGCATGCCCTAACTAGACAATGCATGACCTTATGTTTTCTGCCTTTCTATTTCAGTGCAGATCAGTTAGGTAAACCAATCAGTACAACTCACAAGTCAAAAACTCCTACTTTTGTAGGCTAGGTTCACACCAACATTGTTTGCTTTATTGTATGTCTCAACACAATTCACTGCAACAGATTAGTGTGAACAAGAATAAACTATTTTGTCTTGGTCATGCATTTCCCTGCATTTGAAAATCCAATGTAAACAGTCAGAATCCATTCATATTTGTCTGTTTTTCAACAGTAAGGTACATATTTAGTACATAAAATTATTAAAGTAACTTTGTCATCTATTCTATTGTAGACAGTTCAGGTTCAAATCCTGTAGAGTAACAAATTTACCTAAAAAACTGGACATAAAAAATATTTATACGGTAATTATTTACAAACACCCAAAGATCTCTTTTGGGGAAGTGGTATTGTATTAAATATTTCCTTTTTCATTGTAAACCTGTCTTCTTCCCTTTCTATATTTATACACATGCTTATTCTTGTTTACAAATCTTTACCTGACCAGAAATATTAAGCATTTTGCTACCTTATTTGCTCAGTTGCTTCAATCTATCTCTCTGGGACTATAATACTAGATATGCTGATTCACCTTGTGATGTTGGAGCATTGTGATGTTGCTTTATTACACAAACTGCAGACTGCATATTTAGTGTTGGTCTGCTTATTTACTATTTGAGTTATTACATTTAAAAAATAATCAATGATTTGCTCAACAGCTGCATATTATTATTATTATTATTATTATTATTATTATTATTTTTGTGATTAATAATAATAATAATAAACAG
The DNA here is from genome assembly GCF_032062135.1 of Pyxicephalus adspersus. Taxonomy (NCBI): domain Eukaryota; kingdom Metazoa; phylum Chordata; class Amphibia; order Anura; family Pyxicephalidae; genus Pyxicephalus; species Pyxicephalus adspersus. The sequence goes on from NC_092858.1 coordinate 61,706,845, forward strand.
TATTTATATAATGCATCACTGTACATTAAAAGGGAGTGAAAAATAAAGACAGATACAGAGAGTGTCACAGGAGAAGGAGGGGACCCTGTCCAGGGGAACTTACAATCTAAGGGGTGGGGAAGCAGAAGGGGGTGAATACCTTGATTATTACCATACACAGTTTAGCTCTTATGATGTTAAAAATGAAGCCTTGTGTGAGTTCCACATTTTTTCCAACTTTTTACAAATTTAAAGACTTTCTCTTTACCTAATATTTGATCAGACAAGCACAAGTGTGTACCCACCAGGATGGACTGAGTATTTTCCATTTCTCCCAAAGACTGAACAAACTGATAAAGGAGTGAATGGAAAGTAAGTAGTAGCAGTATGGGAGGCCACATTTTAATGAATACAAACCACAGGATTACTTTACTAGTGAAATATTCACAGTAGAAATCCATTGCTCGTTTTGAAAATGCCAGTTTCCTGTCAGTTGCTCTGATCCCTTAAAATCACTTTTGCCAAAGAAGTATGCAAGTCAAAAGGCCTTATCTGCATAAATGTTTTGTATAGTTCTTCAAGTACTGAAGACAGAAGATCAGCATGACAACCAGTCTGCTAGCATTTACAGAATGAAAAGTCAGCAATGTGAGCTTTAATGTTTTTCTTTTCAGGAAAGACTTCTTAGGTACACATATACACCTTTCCATAGTGTAACACATGATTATTTCCACACCCTTAATCACTTTCAGGATCCATAACAAAATAATGTACCTTTCTGTTTTTTTATCAGTGAAGCACACTGACAAACTTAGGGAGAAATGTATCAAAACCATTGCATTTGCAGTTTCAGATAGGTTGTTTCTTTTATTTTTAAATGCAAGCTAGGAACGATTGTATTTTCTGTATACAATGTGTGCAATAAATTAGACAATGTTAAAAATTAACATATACATATATAAAAATATAAGGAAGGGCTTCTTTTTTACTTATTTTTCCTATATTGCCACAAATGCAAAACTTAATATGTCACTTTGATTTGGCCAAGGCTAACATTTATATACTATATTTATACTATTGTTGGATCAATTAACTGTAGCACAGTTGCTTTTGTATTAGATTGAGGGCCTATTCCTACCAACAGGCTCTGTAGAACTTCATGAGCCTTGTTACCGCTGCCTACTTATTTTGCATTGGCCTCAAAACAAAAGATATTGTTTAATACATGTTACCGCATGTATTGATGTCATTTGCGTTAATGTGAACAGTAAAATACAATGCAACTGAAGTTATAAATCCAGCCTAAAGTGCCCCTGTTTTGGTGGTCTGGGTGCAGGGGAGGTGAGCTGAGCCTTGGGAGTCCATTTCTCCAGATAGTTTATGTGGTTTACTGCTGATCTAAACTGCTCAGGTGTGAAGGAACCAAGATGAGATTTGGATGATGACCCTCCTGGCTGGGAGACAAGCATGATGGCTGTCTATCCCATTCACCTATATGACGTCAACACAGCACAATCATAGCACAAGATGTAGACAGGGGTTATTGCCAGTGCTAATGAAACCGTCCTAAATCAGGAGGAGTCCAACTTGAACTTGAGTCTTCTTTGTTTCAGTGAGACATCAATGATTTTAATTGAGCAGCGCTCCTCTTTCTGTGAGCCCCAGGATAAAAGGGTTACATTTCTATTTTGGTGCAGGCAGCTGGCGCTTGTTGCCTCTTGTGCTTGAGTAATGGGAATGAGGAATCGCATACGAAGCCCTAATAGACCTGTGCGAACAATGCACCTTGAAAAGGACTACATTCTGCTTTTGTCCTGCTTTGCTTCAAAACTATTACAGAGAAAATAAGATCCATCAGGTTTAACAAAACGCGTTTGTTTTGTACATGCTTATCGGTACAATGAGCAGACATTGTCATTATATAACAGCCCCATGTATACAGGAAAGGGGAAATCCCAGACAATATGCCGATAATGGTCAGAACACCGAATATACACCGTGTTCATCTTTCCTTCGTTTATTCATAGTGAATGCTGGCGATTGCTGCAGAAGTTCCTTTTGTCTATACCATTCAGAGAATTCCATACTTTGCTGTTGACCTGTCTGTATATACATTATAGTACCCATCAAGCTGCGTGAGATCCGATTTATTAAAACGAAATTATTATACTGCTAGTCGCCATTACCTCATCGGTACAATGGAATTTCGTTTGACTTTTCTATTCTCTACAATAGTGGATTACGAATAAGCCAACAATGCAAGTTCCTAATATACTGTCTGCAGCTGTATTCCGTTTGAAATTCCCTATTGTCTGCTCTCTATCCTTCTGTAACTAATGACACAATTAGAATCTATTGTTATATCAGTTTTAACGAAAAAAAATGACTACTCCCTAAAATATGGGTAGCAGATGGAAAATACCCATCGAAATTGACCATTTACTGCAAAAGTGTACACCTGTTAGGTTTTCCTATGGTATGTGATATATGATTACAGTACACGTGTACCCTGCTGGGAATTTACCAAATACAGCTTAAAAAAACGAAATACAATTGGACATTTTATACGTTTATCAGAATTTGTAAGTCTTTTTAAGATAAATATAACATCTTTAATATACCTGAATTATGAATCAAGAACAAAGGTGTATTGTTACTTTTACACATATATATAGCTAAAATAATTAAAAATAAAAATAATATAGAAAATTCAGTATTTTTACAACTCAGCAATATGTCTAGTATGTCTTCCCAATAAATAATTATGTAAAATGTAGCACATTTAGAATATATGAATATTTGGGGTATTTAGGGCTTGAGGTAATTAAATATTTCCCATGTTTTATCACATATGTAATTTCTAACATAGAGTCACGTCTATACTGAGTATATATGAGAATTGTTTTTCTCATGTTCTGAATGAATAACCATTATTGTAGCTTTCCGCCTAGATTTACACCATGTACTTCAATAACTGCATATCTGCCTATATTTTATATAGATTTACTATATCCTGTCTGGTGCTTATTACATGTTTATTATATTCAGTGATAACTTCTTGTTATGTCTGACATACATAAAAGGATCAGTAGTAGTAAACCTGTTTTCCGTTTTTTCTTCTTTTTTCCTTCGTGGTTGGGATTGGGTTGAAAGGATTGAGGGCATGTGTGCTTGATTTTGTCTTTGTTTTTGCAGAGATGCGATGCTTTTGTTTAAGTTGCCGGGGCTTCCTGTGTTTTCTGAGCACAGCCACGTTTGATCTCTGCTAGAAGGAAACATACATTGTATGGGAATGTTTGGCCGCTCAAGGTGGACAGGCGCTTCAAGTCGTCATACCAGCTGCACTCTGACTCTACAAATGTCACCCAGAGGTGTGCAATGCCACCAATGTGCCAATCTGTCCCTAATATATCATGCAAGTCGGATTCTTCTACTGCACTGCTTAGAAATCTCTGCTGCAAGTCAATTCAGACTCTTCTATTGTACTGCAAGTCAGATCAGACTCATCTAGTGCACCGGTTAAAAATGTTAAATCTCTATTGCTTCAGATTGTTCTATTTACTGATTAAAAAAAAATCTCTATCGCAAGTCAATTCAAATTCTCCTACTGTTTTGCCTAAAAATGGTAAATTTCTGCTTTAAGTCAATTCAGATTCTTCTAATGCACTACTAATAATTCTATACCATAAATCAAATCAATCTTTCACTGTACTTTTTATAAACCTGTGCTGCAAGTAAAATCCGTCTATTCTACTGTACTGCTTTTCAATCTTTAGCTTAGGATAACTCATTTATTTTCTAAAATACATTTAATCTCCGCTGCAGGCTTCTAGAATACTACATATAAGTCTCTTCTGCAAGTACAATTTATTTTTTAGTGTTGCTTATAAATATCTAGTGTATGTCAAATTACTCTTCCGTAATAATACATATAAATTTCGACTCCAAATCAAATGTTTCTGCTTCTTCTTATATACCTGTACATACCTATGTACTGCGTATATATCTGCAATGCAAGTAATATCACTATTCCACTGTATTGCAAATTAATGTAACTGCTTGTTATGTCGGAAGACACATAATATTCATACTGCTGGTCAGCTAGTCCCTATTACTGTACAATGTATTACTTCCTACTGCAATGAAAACCGTCTTCACCACTGTATGGAAGATTAATCTGTTCTGCATGTTATGGCTTTCCACACCTCTCTATCCCTCTCCTTACTGCAATGCACATGGTCTATTTTTTAACACCGCATGCCAGACTTTGGACCCTTTTATATGGCAGTGCATACCAGGCTCCCTATTGCAGTGATTTTGGACTGCACTGCATGCCGGATCTCTATTGTAGTGATAACTGATGAGCACTGGATGTCAAATTTTCAATTGTAGTGACCAACTCATATATCTGTGTATTGTGGTAACCATGAACTGTGTATTGTGGTAACCATGGACCATATATACTGCATCTCCGCTCTCAGCTGTGCAGTGGCGACCTACTCTTTTGTAACGCCCATATATAAAGTGTCAGAACACTGTACTGTAGTGATAATAAACTCCAATCTCACTACATGGCAGTCTTTCTGCTGACATACACATGGTATCATATCTCACTGCATGTCAGTCTTTTTATTGCACTGCATATTGTATGTTCTAGTAGTGCATTCCTATTCCTATCTTTTTATGTCATATGCTGTGTTATGTTGACTTCTGCTTGACTCTCTTTTAGTGTTGCACATCTGTACTTGTACCACTGACTTGCACATCAGTACCTTCTATTGCAGTGCACAATGGCCTCTTCTATGCCACTGCATATCAATAGCACCTTCAATCAGTCTCTCCTATTACATTGTGTATCACTTCCATATTTTGTACACTGGTACTATAGAACTGTATACTGATCTTTACCCATCTCTACAATCTCGACTTTTTTACATTGTGTAGCATTGCATTCACTTCCATAGCGCCGCATGGCAATCTTTCTTCCATTCTGTTACGCTGTATTCGTTAAACAGCATTGCCCCAGTTTATTATATTGGTTTGCACATTGGTGTCCTCTGCTGCACCGCATATTCATATTTCTACGATTCTGATCACTGGGTCCAATGTGCTTTTCCCTCAACCGAACTGTTCCTTAATATTAGCAACCAACAAAATAAAACAATGCAATTCATTTTAATGAATAGGTAATTAACTAAAACCTTCAGGAAGTTATTTTGGGGGGGATAACTAAAACTGTGTATGATATAGATAATACAGAAAATGAATATATATATAATCATAAAATGTCCAGTAATTAAATATACCAATCATTATACATACACATCGTAGTCTCCGTTTCCTATATGAGCTAAATTAAGTGTTATTTATTTTACAAAAGTGATGCTTCTTTTCAGGCTAGGGTGGACATAATAAGGATAATTGGGTATTATTGTAAAGCTCGGATTTTGTTCTACGCAGATCTATAAGAAATGTCTTCTATATTCTGCTGCTTTTGATTCTACAAAGAAGGTATTACACACCCAGGTAGAGAGATGTCCGTGTGTTTTATTATATTCATAGCTAGTAGCATGATAGCAGTGCTGCAGATCTGTATTTTAGTAGGGGGCAGGCGATGCAATAGCCGGTCTCATACTTGGCGACTGGCATGTAGATGATTGTAGTAAAAGTTTCTTGTGACAATTAATAGCTTGAAGCAGCGTTCATTAGTATTCATGACATAGAATAGCGCTCTGGTGTTTCTCTTGCTTGGCGGATCAATATCAGATCAGCATGCTGTAGCAATGAGCTGTGGAGTGTGGACACTGCATGGGGCTGACCTTTCCCTACTCTCTCCCTACAGGTCACCCACTCTGCACCAAGCCATCAGTACAACAGCACAACGTCCGCCAATGGAGCTTGTCACCAAGCCAAGTAGGAACATTCATTTAAGAAGATTTATTGTGAACTAGGTAACTCAGAGTGACCCATCTCAACTTCCTAAGAGCCATATGTACATGGATATGTGGTGTCCTTAAGGACACGTTTTATTGAATGTCATAATAAGTCTTCAGTCGGATTTATTCATCTTGACAGTATGGCAGAGTTAGCAAAAATCCTGAAATCTGCACGTGTGGTGTAGAATATCACCTAACATAATTACTTTACCATAGAACAATATCTGGGAGGGAGAGAAACATAGCTCACTGTCTCTATGGGGAGTTGGCAGGGATCACACTGCTACATCTGTGGCTTTGCACTGAACGGGTTAATACTCTACTTCTTTTATTACCTTATGTAGTATTATGTTTTACATTGGCCTAACCTGTATTATAATTATAAAATAGGCACCGGCTACGCTTGTCTCAAGATACAAATAAATAATTGTACACACACACACACACACAAAAATTATGGAGAGTAGATCTTGCTTTTAACACACCGTATGTGTAAAGCCATTAATTGCACTGTGTGCGTATGTCTTGATTTATTTACAGCTTTAGGTGTTATATGCAGCCATGTATATATAATTTAGAGCCATATATAAAACATAACACTTCAGATCTTGTTGTTCTTGTAAAATATACATGGTACTAGTCTCTAAACCTGGCTCTGCAGGAGCTGCAGGTTACTGACCACTCTCAGCAGGCCCCTGCAATGTGTAGGTGTTTCAATTATTAATAGAAGAGAAGGGTGATAGCTGTTGATACATCTGATATTCCAGTAATATTAAAATAACAAGAGTGGGGACGGGGAGGTATGCAGACCGAGTACACTAATACACAGCCCTGTGGTTGTCGGACTCTCACAGTCTATACACTAAGCGAAATATCATTTTGTTACAGCATGAGAAATGAATACTTGTCATTTAATGTGTTATACTGCAGTTGGTTTGTAAATAGGACAGAGGGTGAGGCGACAATGATCACTGTCATATATATATGTATGTATGTATATATATATATATATATATATATATATATATATATATATATACATGTTTATATATATAAATACCCGAACTGTAAGAAAACAGCTAAGGCTTTAGGCATCTTACAGCATCCATAATTAGTGATGAGATAGGTGATTTTAATTAACTAGATTTATTTGTATAAAATCCACTGAATTTGCCTAAATCCTGAGATATGAACGTCACAAGTATATATGTTTTTTATTATTTTTTTGTTGGAAGCGGCTTTGAAGCATTGATGTCTTTGTGCAAGGTAAGGATGCTTTAGACACTGTTTAATGCAATATAGACTTTGTATTGAAATCAAACGGAATATTTATCTACTAATCAGAAATCATTCAGCATTCAGTGGTTAATCACAGAAGAGCATTTTCTGGACAGTCCCTGTACCATGTATCTCCGAAACCCTTTCAATCCTTCCATTTGTGTGAAAGCCGCATTCGGATTTAGAAGGAGCATAAAATGTCATAAAATGTCAAGTTCAAGGTCACGGTCAGTCTGCTGTGTGATATAGGCTCCTGCTGAAAGTCAAGTTGTAATATATCGCCTCCATGTATGTAATCTATGCACAGGACTATCTCAAGTGCTAGCAGTTTTTGTTAGGTTTAAAAATGCAGCTTTAGGTTGGGTAGTCGATTTAGTTGTATAACAACACAGTTTGACGTTTTCTTAAAAAAATGTAAATGATTCGAAAAGAAATCCTAAATACCAAGAAAGTGTATTTATGTAATATGAAAGCACATTAAAAGGTAAAATTACTAAATGTTACGCCTCTATTACAAAACAAAAAAACACACAATTAAGGGAATAGGATGCATCCGAATTATTTCTACTTATTGCATCATTCTAGAGACATTATTATCTGTAGACTTCCCATAAATGTTATCCCCTGAATCTTGTTATTAGACATGTTGCACATTCTATTCATTTGATTTCTTCTATATAATAATGACATCGGTTTACTCTTACACATTGGTCGATGTCTGACATTGTGTGGTGAATGTGTGTGCCACACTAGTCCGAGCTCATAGCCCGTGTCTTGTATTGCTGCACAGAACGCAGATTATCTTCTCTGACAATGGTATAGGTAGAACAAAGTTTATTTAAATCCCCGACATCTACAAGGATATTTTACACATTTCCTAACTCACAGACTATGACAGTATTCTGCCTTCCTTGATTTAGTCGTTGTATTTTTATTGTGAATTGCCTTCAGCCCAAGATAATAGAAAGGTATACAATGACTTAACACCATGGAGAGATTTGAGTCGACCAATGATGGTGACAATATTTTCTGCTAATATTCGTTTAATAACCCACAGGTCTCTCCAACCCTCCGATTTGTTGGAATATACCAGATGATGGCAATTTTTGTTAGCTTGCATTTTGGAACCCGAACACAGACAAACATACATGCAGTTTCAACACAATTTATTATAGGTCTGTATGCATTTACTCTCAAAACAAATCACAGAAAGGATGAAACCACTTTAAATAAGAAAAAAAAACAATCTGAAAACAATTTATGCTCACAATTGTACATATTTATAATTAAGAAACATTCTTTATAAATAGTGTTTCCTCTGTAGCAAGTTAATACCATAATTTAATTACAAATGGATAAATATGGTAAGGAGTATTTACAGAAGGAAGGCAGCCAATTATGGACTGCACAACGTTGAATCCCCCCTTCCCCAATGTCTCTCAAACAGTCACCAACAAAGTGAACTTGAGAAAGCACAAAAAAACATCACGTGAAACATAAAATGACATTCACAAGCTTGTGTAAAATCTGCCTGCTGGACTTTGAAGAAAGAGGAGAGACTTTGGCACGGAGTTTTATTATTTCCCAGCCCAATTGCATGAAAAATTACAATCATGTTTCCTCTAGAAATAAAAAGACAATACCATTAGCACAATACGCAAAGGAAAATACAAAAATAAAAAACAGGGGTTAATCCCTCCTTCGCTGTATTTTTAGAATGATGAGTCGAAATAAAAGTCTGCACTTGGTATGTGAAGCCGTATATACAACCGGATAAAACCTTTTTACAACAAGAATCGGATAAAATGTCCACTTCGCCTCAGTCAAGAGAGGTGAGCTATGTACACGAGATAGTATAGACAATATTAGAGGGCAGGACAGAGTAAAACCACGTTGCTCTTCTTTGGGGTAAAAGGATGGGACAATAAATAGATTCTATCGGGTACTCTGTTCCATGCCTCCTTTTTTAGGATTGTGCAGTATTTAATCCTTGCCAGGAAAGTCCACTTAGCCGTGTTAGAAGGGCGGTAGCTGGTGATTGTGGAGTGCTGCATTGTCTCTGGTGGCCTCCAAAGCGTCCATTAGAGCCAGCTTGGGCCCCTACACGTACCATTCATTGAAGTTTGACGAGAGGGGCCCCGCAGCGCCGCTGCTCACACTGTGCACTGCAGACACTGCGGCAGCCGCAGGGGACAGGTTGGTACTTTGTGTCTCAGTGTTGGGTGACACCAGACCTGGAGGGGTAGAGGACTCATAGCCAGAACTGGCAGCTGGGGACGACTCTGAACCTTGAGGGGAAGACTCGTGCACCTAGAAGACAGAATACAGTCAGTGTGGATATTAGATGGATCAATGCAGTGCTGCATGTTAGGAGGTACAGGTGATAATACATCTATATTAGTAGAAGGATTGTATCTAAGAATTGGAGCTGAAATAAAATCTGTACACAGGGCTGATCATTACCTTCATGTGTTTCCGCAGAGAGCTGGGGTGAGTGTAGGATTTATCACACATCTTGCACAGGTATGGCTTGTCCGAAGTGTGAACGTGCATGTGTTTCTTTCTGTCACTGCTATTGGCGAATCTCCTGTCACATCCTTCAAATTCACACTGGAAAGGCTTCTCCCCTGTAAACAGACAATACAAGCATTATAAAGCCATCCACACCACTGTCATAGCCGAAGGTTACACTCATATCAGGCGGCTGATCCAACAATGCACCTAGAAAGCACACAGATGGAAGAAACACTGCAGCTCATTTCCTCCAGCACTTTACTAAACGCTACAAGTTGAAATCAAGGTCGGATTCCCCTCCTGACACTTTGGAAATAGATGCTAATTGTTTATTCATTTGCAAACAGTTTAGCAGGAGATTGTTCTGCTGATGCTCCCAGGTGGGGTAAACAAGCGCCTTGTAAAGGGCTAAAGATATTTAAAAAGCCTTTATTTGATTTTCACAGCCAGACCCTTCCCCCATTCGCTACATATCCAAATGTTATGTTGTTTGGGGCAATTTAGAGGTGTGATAACTCAAATATCCTCCATTTGGAGGGAATCCACTTAGCATTAAATTCCATTAGCACCTAAATTGTTTTAAGCGACATCTGTTCAAATAAAACCAATTTAAAATATAAAGAAATGGCCTTTATTTTAAACCTTGTTGAATATCGTCTCACACCTACAATACATCCCTACATCTTGGCCTCACATGTCTTTTAGTAAATGTTTACTACCCGGAAAAAAAGGTGTTATTTAAAAATTAAATGCAAAGTAAGCTTGTTAGAGAATTCCTAAAAATACCGATATAAAGAAAAAAAAAACACCAAGAACAAAAATCGCATTCAATAGAAAATAGAAAATGCACTTTACATACCTAATATATATATATTTTTCTTAATTTAGAACATTAGAATTCCCAGCTACTAATTAGCGGTATGTATTATAAATTAGCGATTTTAATTAGCGTGGCTGAACATAAGTTAATTCCATGTAAAATGATAATAAAACAATAATTGCAGTTATTAATTCGCCTGGGCTCACACAAGAAATATCGGCTTTACAATATTGTAGAATAAATGTAATGTGCTGGAATTTATGGTAAGAATGAAATATAATGGCCCAGCAGACACACATTAATTATCTTGTTAATATGCTACAAGTAGGCTCAGGGAGTAACCCTGACTTTTATTGCAGACACACGATGGTCGGCTAGGATTGTCAGATCGCCCAGATATATATAATATAAAAAGGATGACATTTATCGGGTAAGAGGTGGATTACGGGGAACCTACCTGTATGAGTCCTTTTGTGGATTTTAAGGTTTTCTGATCGGGCAAAGACCTTGCCACATCCAGGGAAGGGGCATGGGAAAGGCTTCTCCCCTGTGTGAACTCTGATGTGGTTGACCAGTTTGTATTTGGCTTTGAATGGTTTTCCCTCCCTGGCACACTCCTCCCAGAAACAGATATGATTGCTCTGCTCGGGTCCCCCCACATGCTCCACCGACACATGGGTGACCAGCTCATGCATGGTGCTGAAAGTCTTATTGCAGCTTTTCTTGGGGTTACTGAGTTGTTCGGGGTCGATCCACTTGCAGATGAGCTCCTGCTTAATGCATTGCTGTCTCATGTACCTGAAGAAGGCCCCCGGGTGGTGGTGATGGTGATGGTGGTGTGCAGCCATGTTCATGCCCATGTTCATTGGCCCATATTGGTTGTGCAGTTGCGCAGCAGTGTAGGGGTCCCCTCTGGGACTGGACACCTGGCGGTACTGATCAGTCCTGCCGAACACCTCCCCGGGTAGACCCAGTCTCATCTGCCCACCCAGAGCGTTTTGGGATGCCGCGGCGTGCTGCTCGTGGATCCCGGGGAACAGCAGGTGGCTCTGTGGGTGCTCCCCATGTGGTAGCTGGTGATGGTGGGGGTGATGGTGCAGGCTGCCTGCTGGGGGCCCAAATAAGCCATGTTGGCCCCCGCCTGCAGCCGCAGCACCCTCCGCAAAGCCCCGTCCACGGAATAAGAAGTCTCGGGGGGTGTTGAACGCGGCGCCCGTGTATGCGGCGTGCGGGGTCAGGGCAGATGTGGGGTACCCAGCCTGGGAAGTGAAGGCTGAGCTTTGTCCTGGAGGAGACAAGTCGTGGGGTCCATTGCTTCCTGCACCCCCAGCCGATCCCCCTCCAGTGCTGCCACTGCCGCCTCCTCCAGAGCCCCCCGCAGGGTTCAGCTTGAAAGCCCCCATGTGCGCCGGTTCCACGAAGCTGTTCTGCGCCAGGCTCAGCTCCCTCTCCTGCATCTCTGCCGCGGCAGCCGCTGCCGCTGCCACTGCGGCGTGATGGTGGTGATGATGGTGGTGATGCCGGGCAAATGTGCCCACGCCCAGGGCCGGGAACTGGGGGCCAGCGTCCAGCAGCATCCCCGGGTGAGTGTAAGTGTGCAGGGAGATCGTCAGTCACCTGGCTGGATGAAGACGATGGATGCTTTCTATAGATCGCTGCTCCCTATAGATCCGGGTGCAATTACTATACACGCTGCACCGATTAAAGAAGCCGATCAGAAGAATAGTCCCAGCCTGTCCATGGCGAGCAGTGAGATCCGATGTGCCCGGGCACTGGGCTGAGATTCCCCCAGATGAAGGCTCGGGCGGCAGATGCTCCTGTCTTCTCTTCTTCTTTCTTTAAGTTGCTGCTCAGGGTGGTGGGAGGAGGGGAGTGAGAGGAGGAGGGGTCCTAGGAAGCTGGGGGAGGGGGTACAAACACAAACAAGCAGAAAAGACAAGTCATATCGCACAACGTGCCGCGGCACACAGGCAAAGCAGCCGGCTCGGTGATCGGGGAGATCCGCCGCCGCCGCTCATTGTCCGCACAACACTTTTCCTCCTTCCCGTTGCTTTTGTTTGCTTTTCTATTCAGCGGATTTCGTTAGTGTGGGGCTTTTGTTGTGGTGGCGGGTTTATGTTTTGTGTGTTTTTCCCTCTAGTTGTTTTCTGACACCCCGATCAGAACCCCTCCTCTGTTCTCCGCTCTGACTGGACTGCCGCGTGCGCTCACCTACGCCCCCTTTAACAGCTGCCCGGCCGTGCTCTGTCTGCGCTCTGATTGGCTGCACACACTGGAGACTCTGCTGCCAATCACAAGCCCCGCCCCTCCCACCCCTCTGGCTGGGCACTTGATGCTCTCGCCGATCAGTGCTGGCCCAGTGCTGCTTCTATATCCCTGACATAGGGAAAAAGGGGTCCCCCTAAAAACTGACAACAAATCATCTTCCTGCCTACATCCTAGACATGTAACTTTAGCAGCTCACACAGATCAATGATGTATTGTCGTGCACAGACACAGATCACAGGGTCACATTATATTTCTACTTTTATAAAAATTGGAATCTGTGTTCCACAAAACGCGATGTATGAGGACATCTCATTTATTTCCATATAAAGTCACAGCGTATACCTTCCTCTATTCACATACATAGCAAAGGGAGAATTGCAAATTATGTGGATGTAATCATTTCTTACAGCCGGCACTGAGATGGTTTTTCTATACAATCTGTATATAATCATACATAAATAAATACATGTATAGCACACCTGTGTAGGTAGGTGTTTAGCCCATTATTCACTATAATACCTGCTGGTGAATGTGGAGCGAATAGATGGCAGCAATGCTCATACACAATAAAGTACAATAAATACAGAATGTATTATAGTGATCAGTAACAGGGGATTATATTATACATTTGTTGGCTTCTATTCATCTGATTAGCGATTCTTTTTTTTTTGTTGCTAAATATTTCGTTATTCAAATAAATGTTCTCGGAAATCTGCATCGTTTGTAACGTGAGTGTTACTGGATGTAGCAGAATCTTCTCCCCATCCATCCAATAAATAATTGCTAATAATGACGTAGCAGTGTGTGATGTCATGTGTGTACACGGCTCTTCTGGTATTTGTAGTTCACATGGATCAAATATGGAGATACCACTAATGGAACAAAGCCGCACCCAGAGCAGTACAATGCAATGCTCACAGCACTCATGTAGAAAATACCCCAAACCAAGGCTCCCCGACTCTCACAAATGCGTGGACCCCACTGTGGGCTGAGACCCGGAGAATTCATACCGAACCATGGCTGGGTATCATTCTCCAAGAGGGGGATATGGAGTTAACCAGCAAGCAAATAGACACAAAGATGGGTGTCCCAGATAATAGGAAGACATTGATCTCTAAATAAAGGCGTAGTCAGACTCTCTAACTAATTACTGATTGTTTAGAAAGCTGGAGGCGCAAAAACAATCACAACTGTGTCACAACTGAGATGTTACCCACAAGGCGATCAGAGGAGAAAGCAGTGTTTAGGATTTTATCATACAGGGTGGTCATCTGGCACTGCCTGGGTATATTATACAGGGTTAGAAAGGGCTCTCCTGGCTCTGGTTGTTATTAACATTGCCTTGTTATAGAGTAATAGTAACTAGCCTCCTGGCACTGCACAATTATAGTAACTGGTCTCCTGGCATTGTCTGGTTTAATTATCGAGGAGCAGTAACTTTTCTGTAGAGGGGGTAACACAGATTATTATGGCACTACCTATTTATATTACAGAAGGGTAAGTAGTAACCGGTCTCCTGCCTTATTATATTAGAGAATAGCAGTAACTGGTGTAGAATAGAAATGGATAGTACCTGGCCTACTGGCAGTGTGCGGTTATATTATATAAGCTGATAGGTGATATATGGTCTCCTGGCACTGTCCTATATTGTAAAGTACACTGGAAAGGGGTAGTGCCTGTTTTCCTGGCACTGTCAGGATGATACTATGTGGATGGGGTAGTCACTGGTCTCCTGGTACTGGAGAATGCCAATTACTGGTCTCCTGGTACTGACTAGTAGGAATTTTGTCTCCTGACACTACCTTGCTGTTCCACACTGCACATATCCCCCCCAAAAAAAAAGAGCTCAGCCCAGTGCCATGTGAAATCAGCCGCCTTGTAGAAGCCATGAGTGATACTCCCACAGGAAAGTCCTTACCTTCCTTCAGCCTTTCTCCTGCTTCTCCTGCTAGTTTTCTGTGTGGTGCTGTGTGTGCAGCTTCAGGAGCTTTCCCAGATAAAGTTTAGGGGGGAATTCTTTAATTGCACACAGAGACCCCGCAGGCTGGTGGGTATTTGCTATTCTTTCAGGGCTGCAGTCCTACTCTCTCTGCAGGATACAGAGGAGCTGATCCAAGTTCAAAGTCACTTCTGCCGTCCCTCTAAGAAGTGCTTTATTTCTCTTCAAACCACAAGCCCCCTTTCCCCATGTCACAGGGTGAGAAGGGAAGACAACACAGGCTCTAGTCATTTTGGACAGCCCATACCACAGGCTGGAGCTGGTTTTTGTTTGAAGGAAAGGAGCGTTAAAGTTCACCTAGAAGTTTCTTGAAGTTAGATGAGAGCTGCAGATGACGGGTAACGATTGTCAGCTTTTTACCTTCATATTGCCTGCTTTCTGCCTTTCCCTTGCTGATATTAAACATGGCCGGCGCCTGGGAGCTCTCTGTGTTCTTTGTGAGTTGTGTAGAGGAAATAGTTGGGCGTCTAAACGATTCTTATTTTTAGATATCATAAAAGTGTGCGTGTGTTGTGTATTACTAAAGTATTCGTTCCTAAATGAAAAGCACAAGAAGGTGAATCATTGTGCTGGCTGATCAGTATCATGGCAAGTTCCTGCATTACATTCATCTCCCTGGCATGGTATTTATTATCAACAAATTTCGATGGTCTTCCCCATATGGAATAAATTGGGATGAAAAGAAGAGCAGGCCGCACCGTTGTCTGTGTGACAGGACCTCATAATGTCAGCATGGTCATCAGCTGCATATTAGGTTCCAGCTCCCCTTTCATTGTCTGACCTCGGGTCACTCCGAGGGATCCGACCTGTGACCGCACACAGACCACATATGATCATCAGGCTGCAACAACCAACTCTGTGCCAAGCCTGTCATGTTTGTAGACGCTTTAATGGCCAGCAGACAGGCTGAGCTGCCACCCCTACCTTATTTATTGCTTCTCACCGAATCCCTAAGGAATAGACGAAAAACGTGATAACTTGTCACCTGCTGCTAACATGCTTTATACCACTTATTAAAATGTCCCACTATCATCGCCTCCCGAGTCTTATTCTAGATTTATTATTATCATTATTATCATCGGAGCTTTCCAGTCCCATGGGGAAGAAGATCAAATCTTCAGAATATTAGTCACATCTTTCACCGCCGTACCTGGATCATCCAGCTTTCTATCTATCATCTATTTATTATTTACATATCTTTAAATCAATCATATATCCATTATCATATTTATTATAATCTATTTATCTATCTTTCTGTCTATTATTATCCATATTAATAATCAATCTTCTACTAATCTTTCTATTATCAAGCCAACTTTATAGTTATCTATCTATCCATCCATCCATCCATCTATCTATCTATTAATATTATTATCATCATCATCATTCTTCTTATCTTTTAATTATCTATCTGGCTATTAATTATATATTTTATTTTTTAACTTTCCATAATCTAGCTATCATTTATTTGTTATCTATCCATTAAATTTCTATTTATGTATCTATTACCCATTATCTATTTGCTATCTACCTATTATTTATCTATCTTTATCAGTGTTCATTTTTATTCATGTGATGCTTCACAGAGCGAAATGTAATGGTGTGATGAGTGACATGCAATGGTGTCATGTAATGGATCATGTGTCATGGTATCAGAGCTTCCAGTGGAAGGATGTGCTTATTATAAAGGATCTCTGGGATCCTCCTGGATAAAGCTGTGTGTCTGCTGCTAATGGCTGTTGCTGTCCAGTATGCAGGGTGATACGAGTAACAAATGAGTTTCAGGGGGCTAAGGAGGCAATTTATTCTGCCACTCATAAATAACAGGACATATGTTAGCCATATTGCTGCTACACGTAAACCCGTCAACGTGTCGCTGTTTGATACATCTTTACAACCTTCCAAAGGCCTGACACCGGGCCGGTTATCCTTCAGATTGTGAATAGCACGCAAGATGCTGATGGAGGGATGAGGATGACAAATATTAGACTCATAGCATTGTGTGTGATGCCTGCATGCCCGTCTGCAAATGGATATGCTATAGTAATACTACAGTATAAAGTTGAACCCAGGCATGGTGAGAGGAACATACATGGTGCATTGCAAATACATATTCACTATTTCATGTGCTGAGCACATTCATTATTACATTGTTTGTACAGTATTGGAGTTTTTCAAAGTTATTTTATGTAGTGATCATTGAGTATTTTTATTTCAGCAAGCCAGATTAATTTGTCTTCAGTCGTGTCTTGAAAATTCAAAAACTTCTGTCATATAAGGTTAATGCACAGATTATGGGTTAGATTGGACAAAAATTCCCAATTAAACAGTCATCGTTCTGTGAAATGTACAAATGATATGCTAGTCTGCTCACATGATGGAAAGTCACATGGAAGCATTTTGTTAAGTAGATCCTATTGCTTCGATCTTCAGGTATATTCCTAATCGCCCCTTAATCGGGGCATTTTATTGGCTATAAGTACATTGGCAGTACTGGGAATACAATATATGCACACCAGGTACCCAGGGGAAGTTTGGAGAAAGCAGCAGATTTTGGGCATCCAGGTGAAGTGAATGTTGTGAATGTTGTATAAAGTACAATTCATAACTTTAGTAACTCAGCTAAATTTGTTGATTTAGCTGATTTGTTCCACTTAGTAAAAAAAAAAAATCAAAAAAATCAGTGCTCGTTCCTTAAATAAATAAATAAATATATATATATATATATATATATATATATATATATCATGGATACCAGGAATGAGCATTACTTTTCATACATCTCTGTCTCTGTGTGTATATATATATATATATATATATATATATATATATCTATAATTACTGAAAGAGAAATGTATTACTTTTCATACATCTCTGTCTCTGTGTGTATATATATATATATATATATATATATATATATATCTATAATTACTGAAAGAGAAATGTATTGCGAAGTATCACCCTCGAGTTGACATTTTGTTCATGAATTTGAGTTGTTTATCGGTGACCCACAAACTTTTCAGGACATTTTCTTACATTTACAGTTATATATCAGAAATATGACAGATCTTACTATCACAGTATACGTTTATTGTATGGAATGATAAAGATGATATTGATGGAATATAATGCATGGCTATAGCAGTCTGTAAATGTTTTATATGGCCTATAAAAGTACATTTATCACGGTATTGGAATTCATTAAATCGATGACAGATACCCAGCTTGTTGCCGGCCTCATACAATTATTTATTTTACAAGTTTTCCCCCTCACGTGAAGCTGTAAAAGTGATGATATAAAAGTACACAAATACACAAATGTTTCTCCTGACACGGGCTCACCCGCAAATAAAACATGACAGGGGGTGTGGGTGGAATTGCCGGGGATTTTACACTGACCGGATAAAACATTTACTACACAAAATTTATAGAATGGAAGTGAGATAAATAACGAATTTATGAAGTTTGGGGTTTTCACACAAATGATTGGAGAACTAACCAGAACAAATTCTTTCCGGGGCTCGTTTAATAGATATATAATAATTATAAAAGCCGTTTCATAGATCGCTTCGTTGTAGAATTTGATTCTGTCTACTCCAATAATTCCCATACTACATCACAAAGTACCACATGGTGATTGTATTATGGTATAAGCTGTTCTATCACACCTAAAAAACATTGTTGTTCCCAGCAACCTGGTATAGATGTAATACCTAATGTGTTATTGGTACAAATAGAGACATTTGTGTACACGAAGTTACTAATATTAGGGGGTCCTAACCCAAACTTTCCGTGTCTCAGTGTTCCATGTGTGGTGAGATCTGGGCGGTGTGTGATTGCTCGGTACCTCGGATGACCTCCGATCACCTCAATCTATAGTAAATACCGAGCCGTTCTATGAATATATGTGTGTGTATTGCCATTAATGTGGGGAGTCGGTGTGCAGGCAGCGTGTCCCCGGTCATACATGGATTACAGGGGTCACTTTGTGTTCTCCCATTCACAAGATAAGAGGACGTAGTAGCGCAGTATGCAGTAATGAGCGGTAGGTGCACGGCAAAAGTGGATGACACGCTGACCCGGGGGTGAGCAGTAACAATGCCATGGCAGCTGTATTCCCGCCTGGCTCCCGCCCCTCCTCCTCCTGTCAGGCTCCGGGCTCACTAAACTTTCTCCAACTACAACTTTGAGAAGTGGAATGCAGGCTGAGAGCATGGGGGCGGATCCCCGCTGTGCGGCGGCCTGACAGCCAGCCAATCGGTTGCGCGGGCCTCCTGCCAATCCTGGCAACCCGTCCAATCCCGGCTGTGCCATCGCTAAACTATATGCCCCCACTGTGCGCCTCCAATGCTGCGCTTTCTGCCAATCGCTGGAGGACAGAGTAGGGAAAGGAATAGGCAGAGTTGGGAGGCAGACAAAAGAAGTTAAAGAACGCTTAATCTACCCATGTTTTTGAAGGATGGTAGAGGGGGAAAAATAACAACAGTAAGTGTGGATGGACTTGATTGTGTAGTGATGGAGCCCCCTTTGAGCAAGAGGAGTCAGACTCTGAGGTTAGCGGATTTGGCAGCGGCTCAAGCCCATCCTCATCAGACTATGACAGGCTTCCCGGGGTTGGGGAGTCATCAAGCTCACTCCCACCCTGCCCACATCCACCCTGGGGAGTTGGGGAGTGACCCTGGAGTTGCCCTGACTCCATTCGGACCTGAGCACATGGCACAAGCTAGTGCTCTGAAACTTAGTCCTTCCCAGCACATGCCAGCTCATCCCGAAGCACAGACAGCTGCTGCATTCGCCTCACCGGCTACAGTCAGCTACCCCGTGGCTCATTCCCACCCTGGCTACACCAGCGGCAGGGACTTTCTCCTCAGGAGGGAGCTGTCTGCTTCTGCCATGTTAGGGGAGCAGCATCCTGCCACCGGCTCCCCCCATCACCACCATCACCACCACCCCCATAGCATGTTCATCTCCTCCACTGGTACCTATGGGCACTCGGAGGGAGGAAGCCACCCTCTCTTCTCTGGCATCCACGAGCAGGCAGCCCCAGGAGTCCACCACCCCCTCAATGGGCAGATGAGACTTGGCTTGGCCGGAGACCTGTACGGGAGAGCGGAGCCCTTCAGACCCGAGCACTATGCAGCTTCCTCCATCCACAGCTACAACTCTATGAACTTAAATGTCAACCTAGCTGCTGCTGCCGCCCACCCAGCCGCTGCAGGGGCGTTCTTGAGGTACATGAGGCAGCCCATCAAACAAGAGCTCATCTGCAAGTGGATCGATCAGGAACAGAGCTCCAAAAAGACCTGCTCCAAAACTTTCAGCACCATGCACGAACTGGTTAACCATGTCACGGTGGAGCATGTGGGGGGACCCGAGCAGAGCAACCACGTCTGCTTCTGGGAGGAATGTCCCAGGGAGGGAAAACCATTCAAAGCCAAATACAAACTGGTCAACCACATCAGAGTTCACACAGGGGAGAAGCCTTTCCCATGCCCCTTCCCTGGATGTGGCAAGGTCTTTGCCCGATCAGAAAACCTTAAAATCCACAAAAGGACTCATACAGGTGGGTATTTTGTGTCTTTTGTACACACAACCATGTGACTGCTGCTCATGAATAAGTCATTTAGCTGCACACATTGACTGGTGGCAGGAAGTCTCCCAGGACTAAACTATCCGATCATGGATATGGTTATGTTTGTTGTTTCATTTCCCCACATCCAGGACCGCTGCCAACATTTCTGTATGAATGACCTGCAAGAGGGGGCATTTCATCCAGGGGTTCTATAGGGTCCTCTGCTTGCTTAGATATGGGCCAGGCAGAGCTTTGTTTTATTCCCTTAGAAAATGTTAACAACAGGAATATGGTCATATTTTATTTTCAGAATAATTAAATTAGGTTTGAAAAGTTCAGTCACATGACCTTGTGTTAAAGTTTTGTAAAAAGAACCTATAAGCTAATATCTCCTAATCATTATCGGGTCTATATTGAGCAGACAAAAAAGTGAAATACATGGATGAGATTTGTCTGAACAGATTGCTGTAACTTTAAATGGTGCAGAGCCAATCTCAGCATCTAGAAAATTGTATTAAAAGTAGACCAAGTCCCTCCCTTATAGATCACTTAATACATGCCGCGGCAATGAATGCGGCTATGTTTTCAGGTATATACATCAATCAATGATTTCAGATAAATTACAATTTATTCAGATGCACGTGATTTATCAGATATGATCGTGTGAAGGAGTCTGTATCCTAGGCCTTACTTATCACAGGGTACAGAAGACACAGCCCATTTTGATGACACGCCAGACATGGCTTCCTCTGAGATGTACGATGACGATAAAATACACACAGGCGTAGTTATAGCGCACGATATGACTGTACCAGGAGTCATTAGCACATTGCAGCAACTTTTACATATCACAAACGTGCAATAACTGCTGTATACTAGAAATGAATGACACTAATTTAAATGTGATCCTTAATTCTTTGTATCTAAATGAGGTTTTCTCATTTTGTTCCAATTAGCCGCATCATTGAAACTCAAAGAATTCGTCCCACAATGCACTTATAGTCCGAATATGATTTATACAAATATATTCCTTGTAATGTCATACAAAATGTGAGCATTTGGACTGTTAGAATTGTAGAACAGATTTCTAGATTTACTGGACGGCAATTTATGTTCATCTAGTGAGGGAATAGAGATCTGGGCAAAGTTACTGGACTGACTGATTGTGGATTTATATATGAGGAGGGTTATGGACTGAATTGGGTCCTGGTTGTAGATGGAGCTTGGAATTATATGATAACGATTGGTGACTGGGTGATGCGTTTCAATGTAAATGTCACATTATTGTGGTCCCAGGCCCAGAACTCCATGGTGTACAAATACATATATATATATATATATATATATATATATATATATCGATAGATGGATGGATAGATAGAGAGTGATTTGGTGTAAATAGACATATGTGGGTCTAGTATATTTAGAGATGAAATTAGTTACATAGTTAAACAGTGTATATATAGCTGGAGATACTCAGGTGATGGACAGCTCTGGAAATGCTGCGATCATAGCACTGCTGATAATGTTACATGGGGTTGGACATGTCTGGAATTAAGGCCTGGAGATATTTGGGTGACAGACGGCAGATGTCTGAGCTATACAATAGAAGATGTCTGGATGAAATGGCTGGAAAGATTTGGGTAACTGAATCGATGGCCATGACTTAGATCTGCATCAATGTCAAATTTTATTGTCGAAATTGTAATTCATTTTTCGTTGTAATATAATCTAATAGGAACAAAGAGCATTTTTCTAAAGTGATAGAGTAGTATTAGCAGAACATAGATCGGATCAGTTCATAGCCGGCACCCATGGCAGGGTGTGAGATGGAGCAGCGATCCCCATGCTGGCCATACACTGTCCAGGACGTCATCTTCTTACAAGTACAATGACGATTGGCTGCACTGAAGATGTGACTACAGAACAGGATTTCATGAAATCCTAACCTGATAGCAGGCGATGAATGCAATTATTACTTACTAATTAATTGTATATTATCAGCAGGTCATTGCTAATAAACAATGACAGATCAATGACTACAAGGTCACACAACTTATACGTTGTCACCTTCTATAAGGTGTATAGTATATGCTGCATTTCACAAGATTCACCCAAATTTTACCTAAAAGTCATGTTTACAGTGGATTCAGTTAAATATGAGTAAAACTTTTGCCAATAATTCTTCTACTTTCTAATTGAATAGATTTCAATTTATTGATGGGTAATGAATCGTGTGTGAAATATTTATCAAACAGATTTATTTGTAGGGTAAATGACACCTTGATTTTATTACTGAAGTCTGTATCTTCATCCTCCCATTTAATGTGTGACAGCGATGGAATAATATGATATATATATATATATATATATATATATATATATATATATGAATATGCATTGTATGCCTGCATGTTATATGAATTTAATGCAGACATAAAATACTATAAGGATCACAATACGTTTGATCGTGCCCGTATAAATATTATCTCACTAAACTAAATTTAAAGGGAATAAAAACAAAATAATCGTAATATGAAATATTACTGTAACCAAGCAATATATTAAAGTGTGAGGAGGAGAGACTGCACAATCATTGAGTGGAATTTACACTGCAGAGTATTAGGGACAGATCGGTGTGTGTATATATATATATATATATATATATATATATATATATATATATATATATATATATATATATATATATATATATATATATACATACACAGACACCCAGTCATGATACTGTACTTAATGATATTTATATGAATAGATTGGAGGAATTGTCTATGTATGAGATAAAATTCGGCATCAGTAAAAGTTGGCGGTATTTATGATGATTAGTATTTTTATAAATAAGCTGACATGGTTTGTGTTAGAAACAAAGCTGCTGGTTTGACTTGTGAAATTCAAAACACTTAATGAAAATAGATTGCACAAGAATAGGTGTGTTTTAAAAAAGGATTTATTTAAAATGATAGGATTTAGGTGACATTTATTTTAATGAATTCCAGTTAATCGAAAATTTGGAAAAAAAGTCCTTGAAAATGAAACAGGTGAATTATGAGATCACCAACAATGTCCAGCTAAGGCTTGCAATTCTCTCTGGTTGTTGGTGTTTTAGGTAATTATCTGCATTGTGCAGAGCTTCTGATCCTGTTTGATTTGTTATACAATCAAATCGGTTAGCTTTCTACTGCTGATTACTCAGCACTGTACCTTCCTTACACACAACATTACACACATTATACACACAATTCCTACAGAACCAAGCCATCAGGACCGGGGGACACCTGACCTGAAATTAGCGGCAGTTTGCTGGGGTAACTGGTTTTCTTTAGTCAATCTGTGACATGCTGTAAGGTTATAATGGTGGCAATTCCCCAAAAATATAGCAAATACTCGATCATTTGGCACACATAATACGGTGCATAGAAACAACATAAAGTCGTTAAAGAGCGATATAGCAGCGTTATTGGTAAAATGAATAAGTCAGTATAAAAGTGACATCGCATGTGGCAGGAGTACCAAGAACCAACCTATTGGCCCAGTCAATCATTGCAGGTGGTATAGGTGGCAAGCAAGTGGGGGTAAGGAATATACATTGTATATTGGAATATAAATGGGTGACATTGCCAGCACCTGGGGGAGATCTGAGCCAAACATTTATTAATGGTGGTGTCTCGAAAGGGAATAATCTTCATGGGAAAAGTGCTGATGTGTCACGTGTAGGGGGCAGACAAAGCTCAGCCTAACCATGCACACCACTTATCCCCACTAGGCCACTAATGCTGTATATATGTATATATATATATCTATATCTACATCTACATCTACATATCTATATATATATATATATATATATATATATACACCATGCACACCACTTATCCCCACTAGGCCACTAATGCTGTATATATATATCTATATCTACATCAATATATATATATATATATATATATATGCCATGCACACCACTTATCCCCACTAGGCCACCAATATATATATATATATATATATATCTATATATATATATATATATCCTAATTCGTATCACATGCAGGTCACACCATGCCATTGGTAGCCCTACTACACAAGTCACCCAGCACTTTCCTGACACACCAGTTGTACAGACCTATGGAATACTGGGATGGTTGTATTTCATTCTGTTAGCCCTGTCATGTGAAGTGGCCTGGTATTTAGAAGAAAGTGATTGAATTACAGGACAGACAGAAGTTCAAGGCATGGCAGATAAGCATACCCCCGAGGCTGCTCTTCACAGCCACTTGAACTGTTAAGCAATGCGGAAAGCTATTAAAATAGATTTGTTATAGATTTCTTGGTGTAGGGTTGCCTCGGGTGCTCAGGCTACTAGCAGACTACTATTCCTTTCCTTCTGATGATGTGGGCACAGTGCAGCATGTACACACCTGGGATGGGGGAACTATTCGCAGGTGATGTTCTACCTTTTTATTGATATACTGCTTTCACTTTCTGTAGGAGAGAAACCCTTTAAATGCGAATTTGATGGTTGCGACAGGAAGTTCGCCAACAGCAGTGACAGGAAGAAGCACTCCCATGTGCACACCAGCGACAAACCCTATTACTGTAAAGTCAGAGGCTGTGACAAGTCATACACACATCCCAGTTCCCTGAGGAAGCACATGAAGATCCATTGCAAGTCCCCTCCAGGCTCCCCCTCTGCTCTGGGTTATCCTGCTGTCACCACTCCAATGGAGGACTCCCTGTCTCCTGCTCAGGAACAAGTCAGGGGTCGTTCTAGCAATCTGTCCCCTCAGGTCACTAACCTCAATGAGTGGTATGTGTGCCAGGCCAGTGGGGGCCCCAACAACCTGCACAGCCCTTCCAGCAATGCTGACTCCACAGATTCTGAGGATGAAGACACTTATAGGAACTCTGAGAGGACTATACGCTAGACACTGCTGGCTTCTCCAAGTGTGACAGATGGACCACAGAGATCGCTTTTTGGGAGCCCCACTATTTATTTTCTAGAACACCATAAGGTCCTTCAACACTTGAAAAATGTTACTATGCTTGATGAGTTAAGCAACGGTATGGCCTCCACAGCAAACTGCCTGATTCCTGGGATAGATGCCCGGCAGATGCCAGGAGGATAAACAGATGATCATACTGCCAATGCAATGTATTTTTATTAGCAGGCTGGATACTGTACAGAATGACTGTACAGTAGAAGTACTCTCTATCTCCCTCATGTGCCTCACACATTCACCCATTCACTCTGGAGGCTTCTGATTGCTTGAGATGGGTCCTGAACAGGGACCAGGCATGGACTACAATGTCCACCCTCATTCCCTCTGCTATCTGTCCCACCGTACTCGGACTGTACAATGTATCTGTCCTTAAAGAAATCACTGACTTTTGTTTTGTAGACTTGAAAAGATATTTTTGTTTCCATTTTGCTAACTTATTTATTATTGTAAAAAGACACCTCTGTCCTCTCCATATTTCTCCCTAGACATCACAATATATTGCTGAAACTGATCTGGTGTACATTAAATGTAATAATCAACATCAGATTTAAAACCCCCTAAATCAAACGTCTTAGCATGCCTTCCAAATGTTAATAGAAATCAAATCACTGATGCATACGTATGGAAATGATGGAAATGCTTTGTTTTCCATTAGTTCATACCAGTTTATTTTAACCCCGCTTCAACTATAATTATAAGACTGTAATGAGAGGGATTGGCACTAATTACATCGGAAAATGGCATTTAATGATGCTTATAAACCACAGAAAGGAGACGGCGAAGAACAGATATATATCTTATATACACACACATAAATATATATCTGTGTGTGTATATATATTTATTTATTTGTGTACTTCTAATTAAAAACATAAATAGTTTTAAAACGAAAAACGTAGATATCCTTTTCCATTTTATTCTGACCACAATATAATAATTATTCCACATTTGATTAAATATTTTTAGAATTGTCAGTGATTGGAAATTCGTTTAGTGATGTGATGAATTGTAATGAGGAAAATGGAGCTAATAATCTAGAACCGATCAGTGTTGAGATTTGATAGCTGCGTTCTCTCGTCATACCTGTCAATCTTCTGATATTATGATGCCACTGTCCACCTTCCACAATCTACTAAAGACTACTAATTCCCCCCCAGAGACTTCTAGATGGTAGATTGCCCTTCCCCAGGGTGTATAGGAGCCTGTTGTGTATGATGTGATCCATTGTACTAGTCTTGTCGTTGTTGATAAAGTGTATGTGAATAATGTGATTTTTGTACAAGTTGAATTAATTTATTTTTTATTCTGGATTCCGTTTTTTTAATTATTATTGTGTTTTTTTTTCTGGAAGAGCGCTCACACACCAAAGACTTATGATATTACTTTATGGTGAAATATTGGTGTTTGAACCTATGTCATTTAAAAAGAAACAAGTGATGACGGTGAGAATCTATGAAATCTATATTATATATATTTTCATTTTACTTGAATCAATGTGATGTGACAGGTACTCTTCCTGCATGCATGGTGGGCAGACTGACCCTGATGTGAGTGCCCTGGCTATAGTCCTGTACTGGTGCAGTGCTACTGTCACTTGTCTGTGTGTCCTGTACAATCCACATCTCTGCAATCATTGCATTGTGTTTACTCTTCATTTTTTATTACAGTTTAAATAAAGCGGATACGTCTTCATGCGCGTTATTCCTTCATTATTATCATATTCGTGGTTTTATATTCTGACCGATTGCTGCAATTCATTCCCTACAAACATGAGATTTCAATACTTTTCCATGACATTATAGCCGCTGATTTATTACAAATATTACATGTTCTGCAAGTAATGTGAAGCAGCTCTGGGAATAAAGACAGAACAGATCTGGCCATGAATTGGCTGCACATGCAAAGGCTAGAACGAGCTAAAAAAAATATTTGTAAATCCAGCTCAGCCTAATGTAATATTTACTCAGCGAATAATCCGCAGAGTGTTATTTATGGCGGCACTTAACGCCGGGAGAATGAGAGGTCTGGGGTGTGCTGAGTGCCCTGGACTAAGGATGAGCCATCCAGGGCGAATATAAAGGATGAATGTATAGAGCAGAGTAATACAACTTTCCCCCACTGATATCTGCCCAGCCTATAGAAGCTCCACGGCCACAGCAAAGTCAATGGAAGAAGGCTCGGCGCCTGGACAGTCTTCTCTGTGCCTTGGGATCTCTATGGCAATTTCACAGCAAATAAAGGCTCCGATTAGCCTCAGACCCTTCAATAGGTGCCAGGTGTTCATCAAAGTGTCCTAAAGGGGGATCCATAAAGTGGAGGGAAATCGTACAGCTGATCAGAAGATCAATATGTACAGATTTTTCTGCTGAATTGTGTAAATGTACAATGCAGGTACACACCCGCCGATCTGTAGTAAGTGGCACAGGGGTTACACCCGGCGATCTGCAGTGGCACACGGGGTTACACCCGGCGATCTGCAGTGGCACACGGGGTTACACCCGGCGATTTGCAGTGGCACACAGGGGGTTACACCGCCGATCTGTAGTGGAACACAGGGGGTTACAGCCGCCGATCTGTAGTGGCACACAGGGGGTTACAGCCGCCGATCTGTAATGGCACACAGGGGGTTACACCGAAGTACTGTAGGATACAGAGACCCAGAGCACGGTGCAGCATGCGCGGCGGGTCGTATTGCACATGCGCAGCTCCTGCTCACTCCGCGACACAAGTGTGTAATCAGGCAGGGAAAGGGTGAAAGGCTGCTTCTTTGAAATTCAAAATCCTGCTTTTATTATCATCAATATGAAGCGTAAGCATTGCTATGGCAATGAGCTCAGCACAGACAGGCTGCAATCTGCACCGAGCACCCCGATTCGAGACACTCTATTAGGATACAGTTGCCTTGACCTTTGCTTTCATGCCGTATTAGCGCCGTATTAGCGCCATATTAGCGCACTCAATTTTCTCTTCATCAGAACCACTCATAATGTTTGGCCCGGCTCCCATCCCATTTGGACCCCGACGTCCCCCACAAGCCAGCTGCCCCCTCCCCCGGGTTATTTGCAGGGTGATTGTCCTTTGTTTATTTAATACAAGGACCGGGTGAATGGTGAAAAATAAACAGCATGAAAAATAAGCAAACAGATGAATCCTGCCAGTGAAAAGGCCGGACTTAATAAAAGTGAGAGGCAGTCAGCGGTGAATGAGAAAGCTTTTGAAGTGGAACTTATTACAGCACGAATACTTGCTGGTTACCCTAACGACGGCACTGAATTGAAATCTCCTTCCTTTATCAGCGATTTGTTCTCCTCTCGCTGGGATGGCCGCACAAATGACTGACATGGCTGGCCAGACTCACAGACGCCTCTGTCTGCAGGACAAAAAGCAAGTCAGGGGACAGAAGCAGCTCAGGGCTGGACCCATGTATCCCTTAAGTCTTGTCACTCACACCATAACCCCTTGGTAAAGGTTTACACCTGACCCCACCATCACTTTCACCCAGGGCCCCAACCTATTGTGTCAGGAGAAGCATTGTATGGTCACCTAACAGGGCCTATTATTTATTTATTACACATAAATCCACCTGATTCACACCTATTCTCTTCCATATTGATCATCATTGGGGGCTGACATACATGAAAGGTGCCACTTCAAGAGGAAAGGGTTAAACCTGGAAATAAAGATGTAGATTTGATGAGTTTAGTACATTCATCAATACATCTCTGGATAGAGAAGGCCATGTAATACTCATCCCTATTTTATGGTGGGTCATCCTACACTGAATACAAAGTATACAACTGGTGATAAAGGAAACATATTGGTATACATTGTATTCATGGAAACACATATCTGCAGGTTTGGAGGGATAATTGACATCAGATTTATGATAGTCACTATATCCCCCCCTCTCCAAAAACATTCTCAAGTATGTCTCCATCCAGCACCAACAATACTCTATTTATGTATAACCAGCAAGGATTTCATGAATGGACTAAACATTTTCCTGCCTGTCTGGTCATCATTCTCTGATAGGATTATGGTTATATGACTATACTATAACTATATAACAGAGGTACAAAATAATCCCCAAAATACAAGAAATGGACAAACCTTAAGAATTCCGAACATAATGGCTTACCTACATTTCTAAAACTATATATTGCAACATTTTTCCAGTCTTTTCCCAATTACCCACTTGGGGTTCAAAGGAAATGATTTCTCATTAAATATTGTATATTTGTATTAGGCACAATGCTGATGTTAGTAAAACTGATGATGGGCTTTAATAACTGCGGATATAAAATCACACTAACACAGGGAGTGACTCTTACACATCCTCATAGTAAGGATGGGCTGTAAAGTACATCCATGGCCTAAAAAGAAAGCAGGGCCTGCATATTTATTGTACAAACATGGCTTTCCTCATGGACATACAGCAAGACCAGTTTACTAAAGGAGCTGGGAATGTTCACATAGGGAATTGTTTGAATATGAATCTCAATTAGCCAAAACATGTGAAAAGGAAATCGGGTATTCAAAGAAAAAGGTGATTTGCTTTTCACATAATTAGATAATTGAAGTAAATATTTAGGCAATTTATTGTGTAAAGAATCTCAACTCCCTTAGTAAATTATCCCAAGTATTTAAACTTTATTTAACCACTAACAAATGTTAAAAAGAATCTTTTTATGACAAGCTAATTCATTTTATGTGTTTATCCAAAAACATATGACAAAGACTGAACACTTTACAAAGGTTTTTTTTCTGTGAACATGAATATGTGTTTTGTTTACTTTCATATACTTTACCTATGTTATTTACCCAATTCAACATTATATTTATTATCATTCATTAATATTAATTGTAATATAAGTAATAATAGTATATATACAAATAATAAAAAATATTATTATGGTGTCATCGTTTTACATTACGCTGTACAATAGATTACACAAACAATGGTGGCGAAACAGATAATACAAATCTATACACAGTAGAACAAACTAAAAAAAACACAAAAAATGGTTGCAATGTATATATTATTTATATGTATATATATATATATATACACACACACACACACACACACACACACACACACCTGCACATCAGTATTGCAAACACTAGGAAATAGAATGAGACACAATACATATCCATATACATGCTGGCTGATATACTAAAGGAGTTGAGAATCTTCACAAAATGCATGTGTTAACTTCAATTAAATAGTTAGGAAAAAGCAAATTAATGATCACTTATTAAATATGCACATGATTAGTACAGTGAAAATTCACACACTTTATTATTTCATTCTTTAGTAAATCAGCCCATTGATGTTTTGGGTCTTTTAATAATCTAACTATAGGATTTATGTTTGTACGCTCAGTATTTAGAGATGAAGATTTTGCCCATGCCAAAATATTACACTGGGCATTTATGGTTTGTTGGTTTTATGTGTATTGCCAAAAAAAAAATAAAAAAATAAAAAAAAATATTATGCTGACCCTAAAAAGTAATCATATTTCTGACATCATGGGGGATTTACTAACGAAAATACATTTTCACAATCTTATTGAGTCCCTTGTTCAGTGGTGCTTAGACAAAGCTATCTGGGCATTGCCTCTATCTCCAGATATAAATGATCAATTTACACAATTGCACCTGCTACAGCACTGTCTGCCTGAGAACCGGTATATTCTGTCATTTATGGACCTTTCTATGATCTGTGCTTAATTTGTCCATGGTTAGGCTTTCAGCAAATACAAACAGTTCAGAAAATGCTGAAATCTTGCAGGGTATCCAAAAGGATGGTACAAAAATCACAAAAAACTATCAGTATTATAAATGTGTGATTTTTGGTCTATTCAGGGCAATACAGGCAGCTCATCATTGTAAGCCTTTTGCAGAGCAAGTAAATGACCACTCTAAATTCATAAAATTCATACAAAGTGTGTCAATCGCTATGAACTGAAAAAACATAATACAATTATCATGGGATACAATATTACAATGCAAATAATCAAATGTCCAAGCATACCCTACATTTTTAACTGTGACCCCCAAATGCAAAACTTTTTTCTTTTGCTCTTTTATTTTTGGATGAATTACAGCTAAAACCCTTATCTGTTTTTTTTTTTGCTGTCTCTGTCCTGGTAATTAAATTTCTCTTATTTTCCTTTCCTGGTGATGCAGCAGGAATCCAAGTAAAAAAAAAAATGATTTAATTACCTGAACTTTAGACCAGAGCTTTTTGAATGAATGCTAGTAGGAAGAAATGATGATGTAAGCAAGAAGGGACAAGCAAGAAGCAGCTGTTGCCTTAAGCCTAGTACACACAGGCAGATTTCCACTTCCAATTGCTGTTCCAAACAAACGACTCAATATGACATGAACTTGAAAGTGAATCAGCAGCCAACCCATCATTACGGGTTTTTGGTTAAACTGTAAATAGGTTTTGAAATGACACAAATCAAGTTTTATGTACAATGAAATTATCAAATCCATTCTGATTTTTGTTCCTATTCTATTTGAGAAAAACAATGGGAATGGCAGAATTTTGTATGTGTGTGCAGTATTTTGGGATATCTGATTTTGTCCGCTATAACAGTCTGCTGGTATAAAGCTGGCATTTTCTAATAACATCAATCATACATTGCAAACAGTGGTGCTGTGTATAGGGACAGAGTGCTCTAAAACGTTTTTGTCCATTTTTTTCATCTGCTTCACAGGAAGCAATGAAAGATCATCTTGGAACTACTGAACAGCTGCTATGCATTTACGGAGGGAACGAAGGATCATCTGATCATTTGCTTCCTAATATTAAATTTGCTAGCATGTATGGCCATCTATGTATGTATGGCCATCTATGTTTGCTAATACCATATTTGGCATTTATAAAGCACATTCTTATCCAAGGACAGCAAAATCCTTGGTACCTGGAAAGGGACATATTTTTGATGATATATATTCCTGTTTGGTATTGTAATAGCTAAACAAATGGTTCGATCAATGAGTTTCACGTGTCCCTAGACATTGATATAAAAGTAATAAACAATTTAAACATTAGCTTTTACAAAACACACAATAAAGGGCCCCTTGCAGATCTATTTATAGCCTTCAACACAGAATTTTTGTAAAGGTTTAGTCATGAATCCTTATAAATGATCAGCTAGTGCTCCTTATATGGCACACAATACTGTTAGTCCATCAGCAATTCAGTCACAAATACATCATTATTTCCCTAAAGTGCTCTGATGAAGCTGAAGTGAAATGCGTAAAAACATGCATGGGTCTACCCTTTGAGGAACACCTAGCCATGGTCCTTCCATTCCCGTTTCTTCTTCCACCATGTCTAGACATTGTTCCCCAGACGAATGGCCACAGCATACAGCAGCACCTTTGGCACATGGGAGAAGACCACAGATACAGGTAAGTTCATACCATTTTAGTAGAATTATCTGGCTGTTTGACTACCATCACTGTTAGTGTGGGCCATTCCAAATACTTTTCAACTTTTGCTGAATGATTTTGGAAGTCACTACAATAAGGATTCTACTTACTTGTGGACTTGAAAAGGTCATTGTTTGAGGATCTTTGCTGGGTAGGTTAACTCATGTTGAGCTGGGATGGATATTTTGGAGTGACATTGCCATACCATGTAGTAATTACAGATCTATGTTTATCTATTATCATCAATACAAATGTTTGATCTCCCCTCCAGCAGCAGTGGAGAAGTTTGTTCGCTCACCAGACCTCATAGAACATTATTTATAGACATTCAGTCTCCCCTGGGTCAGAAGTGCATAGCTTTGGATATACATTTCCTGGTTGCAGATGTGACATAGGTATATGCATATTATAAACAAGTGATTTATATAGATAATTATTATATTATTTTTTTCTCTGTAAGAGTGACTTTCTATTTGCGA
Organism: Pyxicephalus adspersus; assembly: GCF_032062135.1. NCBI lineage: Eukaryota > Metazoa > Chordata > Amphibia > Anura > Pyxicephalidae > Pyxicephalus > Pyxicephalus adspersus. The sequence continues at coordinate 61,740,154 of NC_092858.1, forward strand.
ACAATTGTTTTATATACACACCAAACACTTTTTTTGATATATATCAGCTGTTTGTTTGACCTACATTTGATCAACTCAATATACTTCTATTGTAGAAGCATTCACTATGAAAATACCCTTAGAATGATGTTATTTTTACTTAAGGGATGTCATGTTGAATTAACCATTGAAAAGTTAATTAACAGTTTTGTGTGCCATATAAAAAGCATTGACTGATATATAAAAAGGTCTTTAAACAATGCAAAGTATTCTGTGTTGCAGGCTATAAATAGATCTGCAATGGACTAATCACTGTATATTGTAAAGATGTAAAAGTTTGTATATTTTATTAAATATATCATAAACAATGACAACACAAAAACTCACTCTATAATAAACTTTTTTTTGTTGTAATTGTATTTGTGTGAGTAGATGTGCCATGGTTGTTGTGTCAAAACTTTTTCTATATTCATTTTATTTCATGGTATCTAAATCTAAATCTTTTTTTCATGGAATGGGTAGGGAATGGTTAAAATTATTATAATATTTTTTGTCAATTGTGTCAAACTGGCAAAATTTTCTTTTACTTCCTGTCTTGTAGACACAAGAGTGAGAAGACATCTCTCCTGAGGGCCCCCCACCTTTTACAACTTAAAATTTTAGTTTATCTCTCACTTTAAATCTTGGTGACAGCAGTAAATCTTAAGTATGTGGATCACAGGCAGCAGCAAATACCTGGCAAGGGTTCTAATAAATTTAGGATACTTTTTAAATGTGTAATTGAATGATCATACATGACTGACAGACTTGCATTTATAACCTGTGTAAAGAACAACAGGCATAACATAGAGCCTGCATAACCGATGAGCAAATATGGATATCCTGGCAAATATATGTTTTAATTCTAAGCACTACAAACAGGTTTTTTTTTTACTTTAACATTTACTGACTAAATGATTTTCAATTTACTAACTACACACAGACGAAAACATGAAAACTTTCTTTTTTCATTATTAACAAGGGAACTTTCTAAATGATCCTATTTAAGAATCTGGTTTAAAAATTCACTGTATCCTTTGAAGGGATGTAATTTTCTCATATGTTCTATGACAAGGTTTCAAAGTACATGGGTTGAATAAACATTTTATGTCATTCCTTCCAACAAACATTTGGATTTTCTTTGCCTAAAGGGCTTTGCCTGGGTGAGGACAATGTTAAAAAAATAATGCAGATGAAGACAGGAGGCCAGCAGCAACAATACAAGAAGAGTGCATTAAATATTGAATGCAGGAGATAAAAAGAAGCTTGTTGCTGAGCACTCAACCTCAAAGTCTTTCTTCAACTTGTCTGCAGTGCTTGTTGAAATGTTAGTGTTAATGAAGTCAGTCTGTGATTTCACTAGCTTCCTCTATTGTCTAGTATCACCAGCTTCAATGTAATTTAATACCAAACATTGTTTTCCTTTGGTATCACACCAAATTCAGATCTAATTCTGATCTCCAGTATATCAGAGCAATGCAAAGGTGCAGATAATAAAATAAAATATACACTGCATGTGAGGGTGTGCTGTCTTCACCATGTAGTGGCAGCAGTGTAATGCTATAGAAAATAAATATTGTGGCTATGCAGATAAAATACTTGTGTGATTCTATATAGTAGTCATGTAGTGATCATACATGCATTAAAAAAGGAATACATATGAAAGATAACAACAGTATTCTAAAGTACCATACTGGGCATCACAATGCTGCAGAAACATCTAACAGCAGCTTTCTGTTTAGTGCAAAATACATGTATGCACAAAGATATATAATAAACAATGTCACCTCCCTCCGGATAGCATCTGCCGTAAGTAACAAAAGATTTAAAATAAACATTCTATAGTGGGGTACGGAAGGCTCCTGATAACACTATGCCAATTATTTCAGCAGGCTTACCTATTACAATCTGTGTGTATTCTCACATGCTGACAGCATGTGCTTGGGTATTCTAAGTGTATTTTAAAATACAAATACTACTTTTTCATTGCCTTATATATGTGCTAATGCATTTCCTAAGTGTTATATGAACCTTTGCACAGATACAATTTCATATATGTATGGTTCATGTAACACAAAAAAGTAAAACATTTTAATGTAAGGGAAGATGCAAAGGACATGATGTGTGCTATATATATTTAAATATTTTCCTTAACTCAAGTTTAGTGCCACAGCTCTTTAAAATCACTAGTGAGAAATATTGACTTATACATTAAAGAGGGGCTACACAACAGTTTTGTGATTGTCATTATATTTGTTGTAAATAATCTTTTTTTTTATGACATTACTACATTAGTACTTATGCAGAAATGTATAAATCCTTTTTCCTATTGCCTAGCTGTATTTGGAGTTCTGGTCAGCATCCGATTTTCAAAACATTTTTACATATATATATATATATATATATATATTGATGTAAAAAAAATATTATAATATATATAAAACATTATATGCCAAATTATAAAAAAACGTTTGTGTGTTTTGTGCCTATTAATGTGCACAAACCATTGTGAAGTGTGTTATGAGATCATATGTGCACATTTCCGATCCAAGTGAAAAGAATTTGCATTGTTGTTTTTCTGACACAAGGTAGTAAGAAAATTTTGATTGCGGCCTTCTACAACAAAAGGTTGGAATGCACACACTAACCCTATGTTTCAACATTGTTTCCCAAGGAAGGATATACAGAAATATGTGAATGAACCCATGAAATAAAACCTCCCATATAAATAGGTGTCCAAAGGTGATTTTCATCATGTAGTCCTAATGACCTTCTATCCAACCTTTTATGACATTCTCATCAAGCAAAAGGGTAATTTTACTGGTGGTATGTTTAACTCTTCAGCATCTCCAACCATGCCCTTCTTTACGCTATTCTACAGAAATCTCTTGATTCAAGCAATTCCATATTGCCTTATTATATCACGGCCACAAAAAGCAGAATGCAGAAATAAATATTATTTTGATTGTCTAAGCATGCTAATGGTATGCAGGTGTGACTTCTTTTTCTGTGTATAATCATAAAAAATAAAAAAAAACATATACATGTTTGTATGTGTAAGTTTAAACATTGACCCAGTAACTAAATCTTTTCTTTACATGTAATTGGGCTCTAAGAAGAAAATTGCACATGTGCTCTTTGCAGAATCCAGAGTGGATACATGCTAATTCTAGGCATGTTGCCAAAAATCCGCTCAGCACCCTACCTTGCACACTAGCTTAACTTCCTTGGCTAAGTGGGAAATGCAGACGGCTTGAAGGAGCAGAAAGGAGTCCTGAACTTGCATGTAATTATAGCCTGAGGATTTGTATGGAGAGATGCCCAATTCAGAGCAATAAGGCTTGAGGTTTGAGTGCGTACATCATCAACTTCTTAGTGCAAAACCGGAGACTTGCCTACAGGGTACATACTGTGGAGAAGACCTGCAGAGAAGGAGATATATAGTTTGAGAAAGAAGTGATCAGTAGGACTGCATCATATGGATGAGTGAGCAAGCATGGTGTTTTAGTCAATATATAGAAATTAACCTTTCTTCATTACTTTCTCCATTACCTCCATGCTGTCCAACACCCTTCTCTGTTCACTATCAGTGTGTCTCTAATCCCTTTGTGAAAAAAATACATCTTTTTATTCCCTTATAGCAATACATTCTGCTTTATATACTCTCAGCTACATGCATGTAGTTTTCTTCTAGGTCACTTCCTCCAGTTGTACATCATCCTTACTACAGTACATTTAAACATCTATACATACTTACCTTGTTTGTATTGAAAATGTCCTCTTTGTTGGATTGGGTATAAAGGATATGGTTATTAATATAAAAATCAGTTATATATTCAGTCTATATACTTCAGCAAATCCCGTTACAATATACAAAAGCCTACAATGTTATGTAAAAAATATCAGAGGAATAGATCTGGCAGTAGGTCAGAAAATGTGGTAAATATTTACAGAACTATTATCATGAATAGCAGTTAAAGATGTACATAGAGAAGAAAATTTAGAGACATTTAAAGAATATAGTACATAAGATTCTGTTCCCAAAATATGAGCCCCTATACAAAGGGAATTAGAGATGAGCAGGTCATCAATCCAACTCCATACAAACAAATATATTCTACATTCAACAACCATTTGGTCATTACATATTTCTCACTAAATATAAATATCCTTTATGAAAAAAAAGGAAAAAGAAAAAAAGGTACAACTTACCTTCTCCTTATACCCATTTCTACCAACCATTGAAAATATAATTTTTTAAAGATACTTCTACCACTCACAATATGCAAACATCTACCCACAGGTCCATAGCTAATTTCTACTTTGGAACAGGGAAACAGCTAGCCTGCATTCTATTAGGCTTACCATCAAAGTCAAAACCTTTGAAAAGAAAACAAAAAATGTTTATATCAAAATGCCTATTCTATTATTACCCAAGTGGTTGTATTGAAGTAACTACCTGCTCTAATTGACATTTTTTTGGATATTTAGTCAAAGAAAGTGTTTAATAATGTTACACTTATTATTTACCATATGTTCCTTTCATATTTTATAGTGGGTTTGGTTTTGTTTCCTGCAGTTCTCTAAGATAAGATAATGATACCTGAATTCAGTGATATACCAAATATAGAGAGGAGGTAGTGGTCATGCCTTGGATTCAGGTAATTAGGGAGTGTATTTTACATGTGTAGGTTGTTAGGGTAGATCGATCTTCTTTACTAAAGCTGCGTACACACGGCAAATTTTTCTCGCCCGATAATCGGTATCGGCCAATTATCGGGCGAAAATCTGCCGTGTGTACAGTCGGTCGTCGTCCATCGTCCGACGACCGTCCTGGCGGATCCATGGACGATGGACGACGACCGATCCTAATGAAAGGGAAGGGGAGAGCGCGCAGCAGGGTGCCGCTCTGTCGCTCTCCCCCTCCCCTCTCCATAGAGCATGAACGGTGCTGTATGTACAGCATCGTTCATGCATCATGCAGTCTTTTCTCGTTGGAAAGGATCGTGAAAGATCCTTTCCAACGAGAAAAATTGCAGGTGTGTACGCAGCTTAAGGGATGAGGTGAGCACTTCAGAGGATTAGGGGCGTACAAAGAGCAGGACCTGCAACCTATGCTGTCCAAGTACTTCACAGCTCATGGGGGCATGTACATGTTTGCCTTTTTGCTTTGAGTGTTAAAGGACCTTGTCCTACCAGTCCTGTCATCCTAAGATGATATAATAATCATTTTACACCAACAAAAGAAAACACGTCATTACTTTCCCCTAAAGGAGGGGCTTAATACTGGCCCTTTATACTGACCATATGTAAGAGGGCCCTTTATACTGACCATAATGTAAGAGACACTTTATTACTGTCAACAAATATCATGGTGATCTAAACTGATAACCCATGTAAGGGACAATTCTGTTCTGAACACAAATGCAAGGGGGTAGTACATTGTTCAAAAATGTAGGGGGCACGTCATTACTGACTATCTATGTGAGATTTTACCTCTCTATTCACCATTATTGTGTGGGAGACTTTTACCCCATTAAAAAATTAAAGGGTATATATTTTTACCCATTACCAGTGTAATGAGGATTCCAAGTGACCACCAATAGAAGAGAGGAGTTCTTGTACCACCAATGTTAGGGGTGCACTTTTAACTGACCACCACATTAAGGTAAGGCGGCATTACATTGACTACCAATGTAAAGAGACTGACAGCAAGTATAACTGTGTACTTTAAAACGTATCAATTTTCTTCACTTATCACCAAGGTAAGGGGAATATCTCTACTGACCTCCAATGTTAGGGATCACATTTTTACTGACTATCAATGTAAGAGGACACTGAGCACCAGAAGGTGCACTTCTCCACCCATTCCCAATGTAGGTGGCACTTTTTACTCATTTCAAAGTGAGCGCTTCACTAATCATTTCACTGTAATGGGTTAATTTATTACCCATATTTGTAAGACAAATCTTCACAGACTACAAATGTAACAGGGAAACATTTCCAGTTACCAAGTTAATGAGTCAGCCAGTGTAAGGAGAGATTTTTTCACTGACCACCAGTCAGTATATTTACACCAGTCAACTGCAACAATAGCTGTTTCTGTATATCTTTAATAAATTAGTGTCTCTACTGTATACTACATGTATAACTAAACACCAGAATATAAGTAGGAAAGTTGTTGCATTTAGTAACACAGACAATAGTTTAGACCAGGGGTCGCCAAACTTTTCCGACCAACATACTACTAAATTTACCGGCTCCAGACCGTGCATACGCGGGAAGCCTGGTGTCACTCAAAGTGGGAGGAAACTTCCCCTTTAGTGAAGTCATGATGCCAGAACCCGCCAACTCTCCCATCGCAAGTCTGAGCCTGCGCTGGGAGAGTGGGCGGGTTGTGTCCAGAGTCAGAACCTACCAACTTCCCAGAGCCTGCGATCCGTACAAGGGACATGGTCTGTGGCTCTGGTTGGTGTGTCCCCCCAGTGGGGTCCTTCTCTTGACCCCGCTCGGGGGTTCACTGGCGGGAGCTGCGGTCTACCAAAATTTTCTGATTTTCCAGGGATAGAGAAGATAGACATATGGGAGAATCTGGGTGGATCCAGCAAACCTGGAATGGATTTCATAAAATCATTTGCTTTTGTCAAATGTTTTCAATCCTGGACTAAATCTGTTCCAGGTTTTTACTGAATCACCCAGGTTCACACATAATTTTCTGATTTCTCCAGTCTTGGAGAGCTTTGATAAATCAGACCCATACAGTGAAACATCACTGCTGGCAGCTCCTGGGTGCACAGCAAACTGTTGCTATACATCCAGAACTGGCAAACTGAACTGCAGGTAACCATATTTGCTGCAAATCTTCAAGCAACAACTGTATGCTCATAAGCGACTTTTGGGAACCACGCCATCATCTGCCACAGATGCATGAAAAAAATCCTACCCTTCACTTGAATGGGAGAAGTTAAGATTGCACTTGAGCCCATAGAAGAACCATGTGGCTCACAGTGGATCTGAATCTACCCTTGGATTTCTAATATATATCAGCTTCTTACAAAACTCCTCTTCTTCCCGCATGTCATTTTGGTTCCATGGTCTGCTGCACTTGCTGCCCGTCCATGAATAGTTTACTACGGTTTACACGGTTTCCCAGACAGAGCCAAGTAAAATGCAGTTTATTACCAGTAGCATGAACGGTAATGTTGTTCTCTCATTCTCTCCTCAACATCAATAGCCGTTTAGCCAGCACTGACCCAAACTGCTTTTACCAAGTCCCAGTATGGTTGCATTTATTCACCCAGGAAGCCTTATACTTTACAACTGTGAAGAGTTTACAGCTAGGAACCCTCTGTGTGTTTAATAATCTACAACTGGTCTTTTACTATTCCAGCTTGAAATAACACTCTCTGTGTCCCCTTCTGGCCTTTCTAATTACCATTACAATTTCATTTACCACAAAGGCTTATGGGAACCTTATCTCACAGTTTGGTATTATGGGGCATTGAGGATGATGGCTGTCTCTGTCTCCATATCCACACTTCTACAGTGCTGTCATTATACCTACCCTTAACAATATGGACACATGCAAAATACTCTAAGTGCATGATCTATCCCTATGGACTGAGTCCTGTGTGATGCCTAAATCAGGCACTTCAGTGCTAATTACAGATAAATCATGATGTGCTCACTAAGTAATTGATTTAATGAAGTTCCTATGAAACTATTAAAGGCGAGTATAGGTCAGGCTGGAGACGCCCCAGAGAGCACATTGTGGGATGTTTAACTCCAGCCGTCTCCTCAGAAAGACATCAGGGCTAATAGGTGAAGTCACAGCTGTTCTCTTATGACTTCTCCTAGCCAAGAAAATCTGCGGCCAAAGTTTTGAGCCAGACCATTGAAGCAGCTCCTCATTAGGAGTTGCAACCTTCTGTAGACTACATGTACTGTTTGTGTGCCTGAACCATGTAGGCTTGGGAACGAATAATTGCATGGTCTGCTTGTAGTGCAGATTAACATAAGTGTGTATTAAAATGCGCAATGCTAGTAAAAGTGACATGTGCATGGGGCTAATATTTCAATATAGTGATAGGTATATAAAATATACATACAGATGTGCATTACAGGAACATTGCTAGGATTATAAAATCTGGAGCACTCTTAGGCACACTGAAGAGAAAACAAAGCGGCTGGTATATGTCACCAAGCAATGGGAGTGGTTTAAAGGAAGAATGGTAAATAACACATGAACTGACTTGCTGTCTTCACTGCACACAAGGGCAATTCTTGTACTCAAGAACCAAGAAAAAGGATCAGCCATCAATTGTTGAAGCAGTTAATGGTCAGTGGATCAGTACAGAAAGGCCCCTTTACTTTGATTGCCAATAAAGTGTCTATGACATTGGTCCAATTTTCTTGTACAAATGTTAGTGGTACACAAATGCACCCTTACCCTGGCGACTAGAGAAGTACCCGCTCACATTAGTGTTCATTGTAGTTACCTGTTTGTGGGCATTGATAAAGTGCTTTACATTGGTGGTCAGGGGTTAAGTGACTCCTTATGTTAGTGACCTGTGATATAGTACCCCCTTTAATTAGTGGCCAATGGGGAGGTGCACGCTAATGTTTACAAGTCTTGCTTTTAATGTGGAGATTTGTAGATTACCACTGGAGGGATCTCAGTGATGGATTAAGCTTTATTCTACCTTTTAATATAGCAACCATTGATATAAAATATTAGCTGGCCCCTTTGCTTTAATGTGTGAAATGCAGACCAATATCTAATATACAAATATGGACTTGCTGGTTGTTCTGCATAGGAGTTAGTCAATGACTCGGTAAAAAAGTCAACAGGTCAGCATGAAAGTTAGGTAACCAACATTTTCAGGAAAGGTCATCAAATACAGCACAATATTTCTCTCTTTACTTTACCATGAAATATTAAGCTTTACTTTAACATATAATGTTACCATAATTTATAATAAATGAATCTCTTTTACACACATAATTAAACTACTACTAAAAACTTTAAAAAATCCCTTAATACTTTATCACTGACCTTTTTAAAAAGCACATTCTTCCCATGAGTACATAGGAGCTTTTTTCCAGGGAGCGTGGAACCTGCTTGATATAACAAACGAATGGCCATAAAGACTTGACTGTAATGAGCCTATTTCAGAACCAGAAAAAATAATGAAGAATTAAATTAGTTTGTGCAATTATTACTAATTTTTCAGTACAGAGATGGTGTTCAGTGAACAATCATGCATAAAGCTTACAAGCTTATCTGGAAGTCAGCTGTTGGGGAACTTTAGTCATCACAGTTCTCTGTAGACAACAGTGAACAAGCGGATTGCTTCTGTTTGGATAGAATATTTCATTCTTAAGGCAAATGATACAGCATGTTTACAAAGCTATACACATTTTGTTGCACATATGCAAACCCCATATGATACATATGATACACATGAAACCCCATATATACCACAAGCATCACTGTTACCTTGAAAGAGAAAGATTCAGTTAAGACAATAGATTTTTTTTATATACGTCCTTATATATACGTCGATGCTAAGGATTCTTGATAGGTAAAATAATCTAATTAATATTTCTGTCCCGCGTAATTGTCAGGATTTGGTGATCGTCTTCCTGTTCTGGATACTTTACCAGTGAAGGCTAATGTGCAATTATAAGAAATTTGAAATACATTGGTCCTGTCAAACAGTGCTGTGCACAGGACTAATATTCTGCTAACTGAAATGCGTCTATTCATCAGTGATTCCGTTAAAAGACAAATGCAATGCATTGGAATACATATTTTGTTATTATAGAATATGGCATTTACATCTTTATAGTCATGCTTGCACAGAAATAATTATGCAGTTTGCTTTTTTCTCCATGATGATTTTATATTTTTGTATTTCTTGTGCTTTCCCATCTCTTAGATTGTAAGCTCCTTAAGGCAATTCTCAATCCTTGAGTCCTCTTCTCCTCCTGTGTCACTGTTTGTGTGTCATTTGCAACCCCCATTAAATGTACAGCACTGCATAATATGTTGGTGATATATAAATACAGTTTATTATTATTAATAATAATAATAATAATTTCCAAAGAAGATGTTGAAAAAGTCTATGCATAAGTGTCTCTTCAATACCATTTAATCAGTTTAATTTTATATATTGCATTACCACAATGTAATCCATTTTTTTTACCATTTTCCACCAGGTGTAATCCATTTTTAATATTTTACATTAGAAGGAAGTTGAAGAAGGAACGTTCCTCAGTATGGCATGATTCCTATCTTTCACTTGGTATGTGCCAGTTTTCACCAATTTTTACTCTTATTTCACCACTTTAACAGTATTTTATTTTCCTTGCTTACCATATCACAAATTCATAGGCTGGTAGAAATCAACAGCCAAAATGTCAAAAATCTGACAGTCTGTTGAAATGACATACCATATTTCCTAGGTACTTTATAAAGATGCCCCATAGAATAGCCATCCTCAATGATTATAACAGCTACTAACTAGTGTGTAAGGCAGCAATAATGGTCACTGACCTACAATACATAAATCTCTAGATAACATATCTAGAGAAAACATATAATATTAGTGAACAGTGTGGTATTTATTACATTTAATTGAACAGAATACATTATTTTCTGTGTTGATGGCATGAGATATATGGAATATAACACATGAAATAGTAAGATAATGATAGGAATAATAATTCATTATTAATTTCATTAGATTATTTCATTATTAGATTGTAATATCCTGTAAAGGACTTTTTAATTGTAATTAAAATTTACACCTATTTTTCTGTACATATGCTTTTGTGTCACAGGAATTATTTTACATAGTGAAGACAATTCTAAAAAAACATGCATAGATTTTGCTCAAAATCATTTGTAGAAACTGTAAATTGTTTTCAGGGAAAAAACAACAGCTTAACATCTTTTTCCTTTGCATAATTCTGCTCATGTAAAATTTATATTGTTACATCTCACAGATTACATGCATTCATTTAAACTTTTTATTCAAGGTATTGTAAAAAAGCATCAATATACTAATAATAGCGGTGTAAAGAATTTCACAATTTGCTGTTTAGTAATTTACTATTGTTAAACTGTCAAACAGAAGTCAAAATCTATGTAAAGAATATTTGAACAGACAGTTTGTTGTAAGCTCTACCAGTTAACTATTCACAACAACAAAGAAATGTTCACGTACAGCAAAGTATTGTTCAGGTTGATGATTTTAATGACATACATACAATTTTAGCAGAGGGAAATATTAGGTGTCATACAGTGGCTTAAATGACATATAGCTTACTACATGTACTCAATAAATTAAATTACAAAAAGCCCCATTATTTACTGTAAGTTGTACTTATCTTATCTATCAACCTATCAGTGCCTGAAACTTGTTAACAGATATTTGTGTGTGTAGTTTTTTTCTGTACCTATAGACAATGCTAAATTTCCAACTTCTTACACACAAATCACCAAACACATATATAATATTATAAAGCAATGAATCTGATTTTAGCAAACATTCTCTAATGGAAATTTATTACTGATATTTAAAAAACACATGCACATGAAAATTTCACTATCAGAGAATGTTTTCTAAATGTTAAATTTACCTAATAAAACAAAAATCTTTTACTGTCTCACCTGTACACTTAAGTTTTCCTTACAAACAAACAAATTCACCCCTATGCCTGACCTTGCAAAAAAAAATTATTAGCACAAATTAAATCCTTAACACGCCTAACACCTAGATTGTACTGAAACTGAAAAGATTTATGGCTCTCATTCTTCAGTGCCGAACCAGTGTCCTTTTCATGCCCACCCCCTTCCATTTTCAATCATAAGATTTCTGGCTTTCCCTTTTACATGCCCCATAACATTGGCAAGTTTTGCATTGGATTTAAAAAACTAGATGTATTTTTGTATTGGCACAGCCCTTCCCATTAAACAGCAGCCAACAGATAGGTTACAGATAGGCACACTCTTTTCTACCGCCTGGGCTACTGTCCAAGCATGTTCATTGTGGTCAGGCTTTAGGCTCCTGACCAGGTTGCCCTGTGGATTATCTGGCTTTAGCACTGATCAATGCCTAATGATGATGGAACAAGTAAAACAGAATCACATTTTGGTAAATATGTCCTCAATGCAACAGATTGATTTGCCAGCCAGTAATATCTTAAATATAGCTGAGAAGCCATTACCTTGTTATACCTTTGAAAGTCTTTATGTAGCAGTCAAAATTGCCTGACTCCAGCCCTAAAAGCGTTAAATGGCACAAAGTGTTGCAATTCTTATTCACTGCTAGACATCTGCCCCTGTAAACTTGTCACAGGGTATAAAATCCTGTAACACAATCCAAAGTACACTAGTAAATGGTTGCAAATGGCTTGTTCATTTCCCTGCTTTGGAGCACCATAATAACACTTCTGAGATAGAAGGAAGGATGTCTATACACAGAATTTTACATCAAGTAATCTTTTAAGAAGTACAGCCAATTACTTCTGAATAAATATCAAAAATTCTAAAAATAAAGCAACAAATACAAAAATAAAATAGTGCAAGGTAATAGGGTAACAAATATGAGATTGGCGTTTGAGAAAAAAGGAAAGAGAGAAGAAAAAAATGTAGAAAGAAGGATGGTGATATAAATGAGCAGTGAAGAAAACTAAGCTCAGCAAGAGAGTACTAAGGATGGGAGGCGGGAAAGAGGGAGCAGAGTAGAGGGACTAAAGAAGGAAAAAGACTGCAAGGTTGGAGGAGGAGGTGCAGACAGACTGACAGAGGGAAATGGAGACAGAGCTGAGAAGACAGAAGCAGGAGGGGGTGACAGAGGCATGGGGAGGAGACAGATTATCTCCGGCCCTTTTCATGCTTTAATAAACTGTGGCTGTAAAACAGGTTGTTCCAGCATGTGTCATTAACATTTTATGAAAGCATCAGAAGCAAGTAGTTTAATAGCTCTGATTTGTTTAACACTCCGTATTACTTTTTATTGCCAGTTTGTTTGGCAGAAAAAAAGCACCAAAAATGATTGAACTAACAGTTTATATACTCAAGAGTCCCATATAAGCAAATTGTATTCCGGAGTCTGAGTGGGGAATTGGCCAGCCTTTATTAACAATGAGAACAAACAACTTGTAATTGAAATAAATATTGCCGCAGCACCCACTGACACGGATTATCTTGTTCCTCTGATATTTTCACTTTTTATAAAGATAGTCATAAACAGGATAATTACTGACCATAATTAAGAAGAAAATGATATTTTCTTTTTTTTTATAGAAAAATGCACACCAGCCACTTTGTTACACTAACTTAATCCAGAGGGAAAAAATATGATATGTTTTATTGATGTCCTAACCCTACTCCCCACTATAGATATAAATGCTTTTATTCCTGGCTGCAGTCTAGTGCTGAATAATAACAAGAAACAAATAATAATTCAATGCTATTAGCAATAATATCATCCTAATTTCTAATTACTGATAACACACATTAATTAATATGCTAACAGTGTAATACCTAACTAATCCGTCTAAACTAGGGGAATTTTCACAGTAACTATCCCTGCCAAATTATCCAGAGCTTGGTTTGCAATTAGTCAAAAGAAAATGAGGACCTTCTCAAATAATGCTAGTATAATATAATGGGTATTAAGAGCTGCATATTCCATACAACCTAATTTTCCAGTTTCCAACAACTGTACAAAGTGAGGGCCAGTCTAACCTGGTAAAACTATATATTCAATATATACAGTAGATCTGTTTGACTGAAGAAGATTGCACATTTAGATTACACTGTGTATGACCAGCTATTTATATATATATATATATATATATATATATATATATATATATATATATATATATATATACCCTGGAGAAGCTGAAAAACTATAGTGAGATCATACACCACAGCAATGAGCCAGCCATTTAATCTTAAACAGCAGCTGTTTAACATTTCATTACTTACTTCTTTTACACAGAGAGAAGTGAATTAAAAAAGGCAGCGTTAAATGAAACAGGGGCTTCACTTTCTTTCTGCTGAAAGCCAACACCTAATTAGGGAATATTTAAATCCCACAAAAAATGCAGACTCTCCAAGGTGCTATAAAAGCTTTTCATATATAAGCTTTAAGAAAACTCAGTGACTTGTAGGCTGGCCCTTGGCTCATACTAGCTGTTTGGTTGTGTTGAGGGAGCATTAAACTCAAGCAAGTCATTGGAGCTGTAGGACAGTGGTATGTGGGTTCATGGGGTGTCTGGCTTTGGGAGAGGACCAAGAAGAGCACACATGGAATATTCAGCATGGTCTGCCTTTATTGTCCCAAATCACCAACATTTCGGTTGTGTTGCACTGACTCTATTTCAAGGTCCGCTGCCTTACAATGAAACACTGGTAACTTGGGACAATGAAACCACAGCTGTTGTTCTGTGTATCATGCTCTACTTTATGAATTGGACAGTTCTCATCAATGACAGACAGGACGTTTTTCTATTAGGAAACCATATCTCCTTTCGTTTGGATTAGTTTTGGCTACAAATTTTTGAAAGTCATATGCATTATTTTATTCTTTACATTTCAACATTGTCTTTTTACCAGTAAACCAGTAAAGAAAATAAATGAAAAGAGAAGCCTGGGACAAAGTTCCTCTAACTTGTCCCCAGATATCAATAAGGCCCCGTTTTACGTTATTTATGCATTACAGTAAAATGCATGTTACTGCATATCCTCAAAATTCAATGACCACTTACCCACACTAGGCACTCTAACACCTCTGGGATCTTGAGAATACTTTTGATAAACCATTTCCTCTCCAAATTTCCAGTCCTTTCTTTTCTCTTGACTTCATATTTGCATTAACAAACCACTCAATAAGAGGTGCACTGTATATATATTCTATCCTAGGCAAGGAAGTGCCTCTCCATGTTCAAATATTCCACTCTCACAAGATCAATCTAATCACATCATTTAATATGCTTAAAAGGCTTCCATATGGAATAGCTACCATGAGACTAATTACAAGTTGTTACTTTTTGGCACAAACCCTGGCAATTCTAAATAAAATATTTTCTGCAGTTCAAGAAATGTGCTGGAGGTGCTTTAATGTTAATGGAACAGTGCTACAAGTAGTTTAGTCATGCCCACCCCTCCAACTCTTCTGGTTGGAAGGTTGTTGAATTATTCACAAACTCACAAGATTCTCCCAAGGGGACACGTACTAAAAATCTTTACAATTCCAACTAGCCATTGTAGCCAAAGCCTGCATCACTGCTATGTAGAGAAATCCCACTTCAACACCTGTACAATGCTTGGAAGAGTATACTAAAAAATAGTAATGAAAAACCTCAGAGTTTCTCATACAAATACACTAGATATTTTCCAAGCAACCTGGTTTTACCTTATTGATTGTAAATCAAGAAGAATATAGGCTATCGATAACTGACATTTCCCGCATCCTCGTATTCTTTATACCTCTTTTCTGTCCCCTAACTGCCTGCCTTCTTTTTTCATTCATTCAGCAGCTACCATTCTACCTATACTTCCTTAAACATCCCTCTACTTCCCTGCACCCTCTTCTTGATTTTACCTTCACATGTTTTTAAAAAAAAAAAAAAAACTCGAAACCTGTTTTATAAAATTGCTTTTCACCATCCATGTGACCCCTTTGATGTTACAATGATGTTCTTGTCCCTCTATCGTTGTATATTTTCTTATTTCTTAATATAATGACACGGTAATCCTCTAGTTATTTCATGATAGCTCTTGTTAAGGCAATAAATTATGGAGTTAAAAAATGTTAGGAGGGATTTTAAAGAAAGTCTGTCACAAAGTATCCTGGGACGTATTTTGGAAAATTATTATTTTTTTGGTCAATTTTTCAGTGTTAGTACAATCACCAGACACTTTATTGTATTACATCTGTACAACTTCTTGTTAACGCAAATATCCCATCAGCTATTAACAAAGCAGCAAATTTAATGCAGTTATGCATGAAGACATTGTCAAGACCACTTAAACCTAGCATCAGAAGAGGTGGGGAAAGGTAATTTAGGTGACTTTAAATGTGGCATGATTGTTGGTGACAGGTGGGCTTGCACTGGTGAAAAGGCAACAGTATCTCAATATACACCTGGACAAGAGAAGATTGAACTAGTCTGATCAGTTCCAATGTCTGCTGTGACATTTAGATGGTAGAGTCACAAGTTAGGATCAATACCAATGTTTCAGGCTGCTGGTGGTGTATTGCTGTGGGTGATTTGGAACACTTTGGAACCCTTAGTACAAACTGAGCATCATTTCAGCCTACTTGAGTATTGTTGGTGACCACTTCATCTCTTCATGACCACAGTGTACCCATCTTCTGATAGCTACATCCAGCAGGAGAATGTGTCATGTCACAAAGCTTAGATTATCTCAAACTGGTTTCTTGAACATGACAATGAGTGAACTGTACTCAAATGGCTTCCATAGTCATCATATCCCAAACTAATAGAGAATCCTTGGGATGTGGCTCATCATGGGCGTGGAGTCAACAATTCTGCAGCATCCGAGTGATGCTTTCATGTCAGTATGGACTAAAATCACCAAGGATTGTTTCCAGCATCTTGCTAAATTGGTTCCTCTATGGCACGGAATTAAGACAGTTCTGAAGACAAAGAGAGTAAAAACCCAGCACTGCCAAGGTGTACCCAATAAATGGCTGGTAGTGTATGTTACTTTATTATAGAAATTCACTTTGCCATACAATTCTTCACAGTGTCCAGAGAATGTGCAAAGCATAGCAATACCATACAGCTTTAGTGCAAACTTCTGTCAGAGATTTGTATAAAAGGTGACAAAATGGTAAACTGGTTAACTGGGTATTTTAGGACCCCCTTCATAGGGGTACCTATTAGTCATGTATGCCTCAAACAACTAAAATTTTGCAGAAAATAGTTGGGTGGAAAAAGTGTCAAAACTGGTAATATTTCATTTTCAATTGCTCACTAATGGCATCATGAAAAAAAGATAATTTAACATTGTGCCAGTCAGAAATTAAATTCCTGCTGTGTGGATGCCCAACATTTGATCTCAAGCTCTGTGCAGACTTATAGGTAAAGCTGCAAGCAATTTACCAAAGAAAATATTACACATGTAGCATATAGAATGCCCCCGCGTTGACATATTTGCATTTGCTGGCTATATTAGAACAAGACTTCATGTGTTTCATGAGGTTTGCACAGTGGTGTATGAGGTATACATTAAGGAAATTATGTTTTATCTATTTTGTAGTTTTGTATGTCTGAGATGACTACTGGTGCTTACAGCTGAGCTGAATTTTATGCTTAATAACGAATAATAGCTTATAAAAGTTGCCTGTGGTAATATATATTGCTCTGCAGCAACTAGCAACCAGCTATGGTAGTAGCCAGCTGTGTCTGTGTTCCTCTTATTAGCTCACGGTGATGGATTTTTTTTTTGCTAAGCAATAATAAAATGCAAGAGATAGTAATAAATGAACAAAGTTTTCTTTTGCAGAATTGGCGGCTGATCTGCTGGCTTTATGAACTGGAAGGTGCTCTAGAACGCCTTTCTGATTGTGTATGAAGGCCCCCTAGGACAAGTGACCAGGATAGAAAGTGTTTTAATTATACATATAATATACACTTCCTGGTTGAAGAGTGGCTTGGCACAATGAATGTGACAGTTGTAGCTGGATGTCCCATATACATCTGTGTGTGGTGGCTCACAATCCTCTCAAGGCTGTGGTTATTCCTGTTGCTTGTGCACCTTTCACATTTCTTCCTGTATCTCAACTTTACATCAATATTCTTGGATACAGCTCTCAGTGAACAGCCAGCTTTTTTAGCAATGATCTTTTGCTGTGGAGGGTGTCAATGACCATCATCTGGAAAACAGTCAAATCAGCAGCCTTACCCACGATTGTGTGGCCTACTGACTGAGAGACTAT
This sequence comes from Pyxicephalus adspersus, assembly GCF_032062135.1. Lineage (NCBI taxonomy): Eukaryota > Metazoa > Chordata > Amphibia > Anura > Pyxicephalidae > Pyxicephalus > Pyxicephalus adspersus. Next base: position 61,758,159 of record NC_092858.1, read on the forward strand.
TTAAAAGCTTAGGACACCTTTGCAGGTGTTTTAGGTTAGTTAGCTGAGTGGAATGAGACATCGTGGGCCTGATTTATGAAAGCTCTCCAAGGCTGGGGAAAATACACTTTCATCAGTGAACTTAGTGATCCAGCAAACCTGAAGTGGATTTGGTGCAGGAATGAAAACATTTTTTTTAATACAAATAGCAAATTACTTTTAAAAACTCCATTCCAGGTTCTGATGAAAGTGTATCTTCTCCAGCCTTGGAGAGCTTTAATAAATCAGGCCCATTGTGTCTACTATATTGAACATTTTCCCAATAATCTAATTTTCTGAAAGTAGGCCATAATCAGCAGAGCAAAGAAATAATGCTTGAAATATATATTCCGTGTGTAATGAATCTAGGCTGTACATCCATAATGTGAATCTCCTGCTTTCCAGCATGTCCCAAAATGGGTCTATTAGACAGAAATCTGGCTACCATGGAAGCCATTTGAGTACAGTGAATTTGGTGTCATACTGTTGTTTATGTTATTGTGTGTTATCCCGATAGCAGTAGCTATCAGGAGATGGGTACGCTGCAGTTGTAAAGGGATGGACATGATCAGCAACAATACCAAGATAGGCTGTGGCACTTAAATAATGCTGAAATGGTACAAAGTTACAAATGGTACCAAGTTAGCTGATAAGAGTGGCAGCCAGTGTGGTCTCCTTAAGCTGTAACCCATCTGCTTCAAGGTTTGATGTGCTGTGCATTCAGAGATGCTCTTTGGCATACCTTGTTTGTAATGAGCTACTCTTTATTAGCTCAAACCAAACTGACCATTCAAGACATCAACAACGTATTTTTGCCCTGAGATAGGGAACCTCTTGTTTATTATCTTTGGAGATTGTTCTCTGTAAATCCTGGAAATGGTTGTGTGTGAAAATCTCAGCAGATCAGTTTTCAAAATACTCAGATCAGCTTGCACCAACAACCATGCCATAGTCAACGTAATTTAATCACCTTTCCTCCCCATTCCTATTGGTCATTTTGAACTTCAGCAGGTCGTCTTACCGTGTTTCCCCGATGATAAGGCAGGGCCATCAAATAAGACAGCCCCCCCTTTTTAGG
>NC_092858.1:61760197-61841719 GCF_032062135.1 Pyxicephalus adspersus
AACTGTGTACTGTAGTCTTCTTCATGGGTAAATAAGGCATCCCCCTGAAAATAAGCCCTAGAGCATATTTTGGCCTTCAAAAAAAAATAAGACAGTGTCTTATCATCGGGGAAACAGGGTAACAATGTCTGCATACCTAAATGCATCGCACTGCCACTATTGATTGGCTAACTGGATATTTGCGTCAACAGTTGAACTGGAGTGGCTGCTAAGTGTATGTGGACATGCTTGAAAAACTGAGGTAGATGTTTAATTACAGGACTCAATCAGAAAGACTTGTAGCTGGTGGGGGATCCATGCTACTACTATCCACCCCAAACTAAAATATCAGTGGTAGGTTAATAATAATTTAAGGATAACCAATCACAATGGGCTTAACACAAAAGCAGCAGACTCCCCTTTTACATTCTTACATATTATTTCATTCTAATTTAGGTTTTCCTAATTTTAGTGACAATTGAAACACCAGTAACCCCCAAAATTTAGGTTACATTTCACCTCTAAATTCTAAGGCCATCCCTCCAACAATACCTTATCCATAATGTACAAAATATTTTGCTCTTGAATATTCCTAAACACATTTTTCACAAATAGTCTGTTTAGATACCAGGCGATACAAATCAAAAAGGGAAACAGAAACCAAGAATTCTTATTGATCGAGCTGGGCATTTAAAAAGGCCTGTCATTCCCAAAGTGAATTTATGCTATACATTGGGAAGCCTTCATATTTATGATAACACAAAGCTGACCTGTGGCTAGGTTATGAATATTAAAATAATAATAAACTTGAAACCATAGTTCACCTTTGCCATGACAGGCACCATGGAGCAATTCATCTTCAAAGTTTGAAACAAATGCAGTGAAGTCATTAAAGTTTGGTTTTAACACATAGCTCTCCTTCTTCCTCCATGTTTACATGTTTAGACCGCCAAGTTCTAGTTTGCAGGACTGCTAAAAGTAAGATTGTTTTTGCTTTTCAATGTTTGAATTAGTTAATTCACAGAGTTGCCAGCTGCAAAGACGTGTAAAGATTTGTTTTAAAACTTATTTACTGTTTGTTTTGACTATGTAAATGTTTAAATAGCCAAAGTCTGGGCACAGTTTTATATTAAGAATAAATGTTCACACTCCTTTCACTTCAAAGTTAAAGAAATTGATAGATAAAAGGTAGTTTGCTGACCATACATCTTTTTATAGCATTTTTCTGTAATGTTCTCACTTCCACCCCACATACCACAACGTTTCTTGCACTTATTGCCAAATGATAAAGCCTCCTAACTCTGGCTGGATTACCCTTTTTTAGTAACAGTATTATAGCACTGCCTGCTAATAGTATTGGATTACAAACCACAGAAATACATTTAGGTTGATACGGGCTAAAAAAGTTGTGAAATAATAACCAAAGAGCATTAGTTTTGAAAATACAGGTAAATATTGCTGTCAAGACTGTGATACTGAAAAAAATGGCTATGCGACACTCCCTTTCTACCATAATTCCACTGGACTGGCATTCAGGGCCTGACAATTGCAGCACCCATTTCAAAGAACTTCATCTGTACTGGGTGTCTTTTCCTGGTAACTGGATGCATGTGTTCAACCTGGGATAAAATTAGTGTAAGTTGCATTATATAAGAAGCAAAGTGACTGCCTTTTCCCAACAAAGGATTATGTCTGTATTATTCATCTACAATTATAGGAATGTTATTGTTCACAGCAATAATGTACAATAATGCAGACACAGGCCTCCTTTGTTCAAGGCAACTACACTTTAGATTATTACATGCTTACATATCACTTTCCTGAAATTTGTGCTGTAAAAAACACAACAGGATATTTCACATGGAGTCCATTAATGGAAAAGCAATGATCACTGCAGTGTTCTTAAAAAACAAAGAATATATTATTCAATAAGCAAATCTGAGCAGCCACTCCAGTGACGGGTTTCTTCCTGAATACAACACTTACAAATAGCTTTAACTGATATTTTATGGTCTTAAATAATTGAGTAAAAACATTTCCAAGTTTGAAGGATTCTGAAAATGATGATGTTCTTTTGTAGATGAATAAAAAGTAGGATGGAATGTAATTAAATTGCAATGTGCTAATGCGACAACACAGTGTGACATAGTAAATAAGTAAATGTTGTATGTGTTGGAGTATGGTGCTTTTGTTTATTTTCCTTTACCAAGTGAATCAACATTTTACACGGGATTTTTCTTTGTGATAAAAAAAAAAAAACTTAATGACAATATTGTTCAAAAGATGCGTCAATGTAAAATAGAACTTTAGATTATTAGATGACACAGATATAGGAATTTGTATAATTCCTGCTGATTCATTGCTGTGCTCAAATGCTTACTAACAAAAAAATATTATTTTACAAGGAGCCAGACTGCAAAATAAGTGTGCAACATTCATCTATAAGGTGTATAAAATGGGTTTTATTAGATAATTGTCAGCTTAGCACTGCTGTCTGAGCCTGTCTTACTCAGGCACTGTTATACAATGTTCCCATGAATATAAAGAACAGGGAAGCTTTTTTAAGTTATATGGTGCCCTGTTCCAAATTTTAGTATGGTGTCTTCTTTGAAAAGAAAAGCTGACCTTGTTCACCCTTGTTCCTGAGTCTGAAACTATTTATTACGGAATTTCTTCCTGATCTCCTTTGTCAGATTTTATAGTATTTGCATTGTACCCAGCTTCCAGTGCAGCAATGTGTGTTTTACAAAGCAGAAAAAAATAGGAATATAAAGAAAGAGGGTATCAAGTGCCACACTTCAGAATCAGAAGGAGTTACAATCATTGTGCCTTCTAGTTGATGCTTTATACAGACATCCAGCTGAAGAGGTGAAAACAACTCCAAAGAATAAACATGGAGCAAACTCAATGGAAGACTTTTTTGCCTTCACTTTTCTACATTTCTATGTTAATACATAAGCAGCCCTGACTTCTTTACTAAGTCCATACATTTGATTGCAGCAAGAGGTATTTTTTAATGCCTCTTAATTGAAAATACAGCTTGGAAAATTTTCAAATATTTTTTCCACTATTTTTCCCTATTTTTCCCCATTTGCTTTTTGTTTTATTTGTAAGTTTATAAAAGTAAAACCCTGTAAATATTGCAAGCTTTCATACACAGAGAAAAAGTCCTGGTATAATCTAATAGCTGCCACATCATCATTCAACTATAAACAAGCATGGAATAAAGCTGTATGGTGCATAATGTTAAGCATATGATGTTTATGCCAGATGGGGGTCTTCCTAAAGATATAGCTGATCAACTCAATAGGGGGATTCTGTATAATTTAATTTAAAAGGATATGCATCAATATGTAAACAATAAATGACTGCTATGATAATGGGTCCTCACTTGGCTAACAACTGGATCATGCAAATATGATAGTGAGAACAATTTGAAGGAGATTTCTTTTAATAACTTGTCCTGTCCTTCTTGTTATTGGTCATTTACTCATTAAACACGATTTGTTTGTGCAGGAGGTGAATCCAGCAGTGCGTCTTTACAGAAAAGGTAATGGTGGGGAGTTTATATGTGTGTGAGCTGTATGAGATATTAGGTATTATAGTATAATAAAGTATTTAAGTTTTAAATTTGAGTTATTATGTAACCTAGTGAAAACATTTTTACATTTGCTTATTACCAAGACAAAATATAGTGTATTTCTCTCTTAATACAGGTCAAATTAGTTACTGGATGTTCTATTAAAATTGTTTTTAGGTGGGAATTTGTTTGAAACACTTAAATACATTAAACAGTGCTAAAATATTTTAAATATTATAACCTGCAGCATATTTACTTTGACTTGTTTGCATGAATGTGATAGGAAGCCTAGAAAAAAATGAATGCTACAGTCACAATTCTCATATCAAATCTCACAAGATACAAAAACAGTACTCTCTACCCCAGCCCCCTAATGTAACCTTCCTACCTCTTTTACTAGCACAGTATTGTTGGCTGTTGGTTTGAACTGCACATACTTTTACCACTGAGTGCTGGCCCGAATCCAAACAGCATCAGAACCATGTGCGCTTAGCTTAACTAGTTTGTAAGGCCACAATCCGGATCGCAGTTACAGAGCCTCTACAGGTGCACATTAGAGTCACGGTAATAGTAGAGTTTTGGACTTTTGGCAAGATAGAACAATCTGTTGATGGGGGATTCATGTAAATCCAATAGGTTAAAGCATGTTTGCTTTTTTTAAAGACAGATTGATATATTCCCTCCTATTCTAAGAGGCCACTGTGGTAAATCGAGCTGGTATGTCCATGGCTAGCGGGTTAAGAGGGTGTTGGCAACCATGCTGGATACCAAGTGCAAATATCCTCCGGAACTGGAGATGCACTTTGATAGCGATGTCTTAAAAACTTGCAAATGCTGCCAAGGTGCATTTAAAAAAATAGGTTTACATTTCTTTAACATCTATATCTAAACAAATAAATACACCATAGTTTCTGAGTAAAATACGGGTCAAATGACACAAAATTTACTACATTAGGTTTCAAACAAAAACATTGATTGGTATGAGGGAACATGATTATTATATTCTTGTATATATATGGATATGCTGATATATTACACAACTCCTTAAGCTGTGTGAACATTTGCTTGTACTAAGTGAACACTGTTTATTGATTCAGAAAATTAACCTCATTGTATCTGTTGTAAGTAGTTGAGATTTGGTAGTTATTACACAAAGCACAAGAATGTTGCTCAATTACCGTAAGTTTTTTTCACAGCCTGTACATACACAAGAATCTTACCGATTACATTTCATAACCTGTGACACTGACTGTAATGTAATATACCTTTTATGAATGCCTGCGTCACCTGCAGTGTGTGTGAAGGACTAAAAACAAGCAGAGAAAAAGAAATGGCCAACACAGGCAGAATATTACAAAAGGCTTTGTATAATATAGAATATCCAAACATTATATCATTTTTACAAGAAAAAATGTTGGTGGCAAAACCTACAGAACCCACACACACACACACACACACATTATATATATATATATTTTTTTTAAAGAACTTTGCATTTGAAAAAGTCCATGATGCTTTGTGTAACCTGAACTGCTCGTTGTAGTTTAAGCAGACCTAAACTCACTAAACAAAAAGCCACCAGGTGGTAGTTCAAATTGACAAAAGAGAAATGCAATATAAAAAAAATAAAGCCCAAGCTCCTGGTGCAAAGCTCAACCAGTTACCAGAGACAAGATAGCATGAGAAGGAGATACATTGTTGTGGCTATCCAGTGGTTGATGAGCATCGTCGTGCTCTCAAAAGTCCATTATGGAGTCAGCAGCAAAGATAGCAGCTGGCGGAAGGGCCCCCCAGGGACATTATAGTCCGACCTACATTTTACAAGACCAAATTATGAAAGTTACCTTGAACAAACGAAACCTCTCCTTCCAATCTCATCCCTACCAGATCTATTCAGATCTTGCACCCCAGACCATCCTGAAATGGAAAGCCCTTAGGCCGTTCCTCATCGTTTTACAAAAGCAGGGGATAAGATATCGTTGGGGATTTCCCTTTAGGCTTGTCTTCAAGTATCAGATGCAACAACATGCGGTCTCCACAGGATCTTGCACTTGCAGCTGAGTCCACCAGAATATTTCTCATCGGCCATAGCTTCACTCAGGCCCCAGAGCTCGCCCAGGTTGTCACCATTGTGGGAAAAAGTTAAAAGAGGAAAACGATCTCCTGACAAGGCCCTGTCTTACCAACTACATGCATCTCAAACCAACAGATGGATGAAAAAGACCCTTAGATATATTAGAATATTGGATTAGAATAACATGCACTGTTTGAACTGTTTTGTGCTTTACGTGAAACTGCTTTACTTCTATGCTAGCATGTTATTGTTTATAACAGGGGAGACTTATTTCCAAAAGTCTACCAGCATAACCCATTTTAGTTTTTTATTTTGTCTGGTGCCTAAGTGACCTGGACTCTTTTTTCTTTGTTTTTTCTTGCAATAATTTTTTGTCACCTACAGTAGGGTATGTAGACCCTCTTAGGGTTTTATGCCGCTCTAGGGGAGACTGGTGTTCCCCACTGGTAGTCCTGCTGTCATGCAAGACGAAATTCTACCGAGGCACTTGTTGCTCTATTTGTTATGTTATGTACGTACAGACCACCTGGTTTCTGTTCTTTGGTTTTTCTGTTTTTTTTTTGTCATTGTTGTCCGAATCATTGTATGAATAGATGGGATACTAGATGGAAATGGCGAGTATGGCTACTGTATGCTCACTGTCAATTTGCATGTTGGAAACGACTGGTGTTATGGGATCAAATAGGATGGTGATTGTATCCCAGAATGTCCAGGGATTCAATTCCCCCAATAAGCAGAGGAAGGTATTTATTTTTTTCCTTCCTCTCAGTGGGCATTCTGGGTTTGCAAGAAACAAGATTTTTCACAAAATCTTGATAGAAAAATCTATGATATTTTCATAAAAATTACCCACAGGTATTTAATTCGGTATTTGAGGAGAAGAAGAGGGTTATGATTGCATTTCTTTGATTGCCCTTTAGTTGTGAGCTGAAATAGCAAACCCTACTGGTCACTATCTGCTTCTTCAGGGGAAGATTTATTATGAGGAAATCACCCTGGTTAAATAATATGCACCCAATCACAACCACATTTGTTTTTTTAAACATCTGCTACCCATTATTGAACATCATGTGAGGGGTACTCTGAGTTCTGGGGGATTCTAATATGATTGTGGATCCAGGAATGGATCATTCTTTGTGTTCTGACCCAAAGATTGGTAATTTGCTCTCTCCAAACTGCAAGGCTTTCTCAGAACTACTTTCACTTTCACTTTCAATTTAATATGCTGGATATATGGAGAGAGTTAAATCCTAAATTGAAAGACTATACATACAGTTTCTCCTCCCACGGCAGCTTCACCCGGATAGATCATGCCTTTACACCACCACGATTTTTTCCTTTAGAAAAGTAAAGCGAAGATTCAGACCACTCCCTGGTCTGACCACTTCCCTGTGTTAGATGAATGTCATTCCCTAACTCCTAGGTCCCCTGTGTTCCACCGGCATCTCAATGATACGCTGCTGTCTACTCTGCTGTCTACTGGGGCGAAGGAAGTAGAACATAAGCTCCTTTCCTATTTCGAGATTATTAGCCCTTCTGTGAGTTCTTCCATCATGCTCTGGGATGCTCATAAGGTGTCCATGAGGGGTCAGTTGATTCAGATGGCTTTTCGCCAGAAGAGGGCTAGGTTATTTCGAATAGAGGAGCTCATGAAAAGTTTAGACCAACTGGAGGCCAGAATGAAACAAGGCTCTTTTAGACAACTATTGGAAGAAGTGCAACAGACTAGGGTTGAGTTGAATGCTTTAACGGATTATCAGGTAGATAATCTTTAATTAATTAACTGGTCTAAAAGGCATTATTATGCCAGGGCAAATAAGCCTGGTCCTATGTCGGCTAAGGTTTTGAGCCCTAAATGTAGTTCTACAACAACGAAGAAGCTTAGACTCACTAACAATACTATTACGGCTAATCCTGTGACGATTTGCGGGGTGTTCCAGAGGATGCTCTCTCCTCTTTATGGTACCTGCCTATCTTTAGATACTGATAGAGCGGATCAATTTTTTTTCACAGATTAAACTCCTTACTCTTACTGCAAACATGATAGAACTGATGGAAACTGAGATCTCTCCTGAATAGATAGTAGCGGTTATTAAAACTTTAAAAAACAATAAAACTCCAGGACCTGATGGATTCTTGACCCTATACTTTAAAATGTTTCCTAGATCCTGGAACCCAGACCAGCTGATATGTTCAACTACCGGTATTAGGAGATCATTACCATCATCCAATGTCTTCTTTGTTGGCTCACATTGTAATGCTCCCCAAAGGATTTTCAAAATTACAGGTCCATATCCCTGCTGAATAATGATATTAAATTGCTTACCAAAATTTTAGCTACTAGGCTCAATAAATTTCTGGGATCTTTGATCCATAAGGATCAAGTGGGGTTGGTCCCCGGTAGGCAAGCCCCTGGTAGCACCAGAAAAGTGGTTAGCCTTTTATAACTCATACAGAAAAATAAAATTCCAAGTGCTCTATTAGCGCTCGAAATCCAGAAAGCATTTAACTCTTTATCGTGGGAATATTTATTCTATATTTTACCTAAATGGGGTTTCCAAATGAACTTTATGGCATGGATGAAGGCTCTTTATTCCCAACCTTCCGCTCCAATTCGATGCTCCTCCTATTACTCTTCGGTTTCAAAATATATAGGGGCACTTGCCCTCTATTCCCACTGTTATTTATTTTGACTCCAGAACCGTTCACGCAGGTGATCAGAATCTCTCCTAATATACATGGGATAGTGATTGGTGACCAAGCTCAGTTTGTTCGCAGATGACATTTATTTGTCCATTTCCCAGCCGCTAATTTCCTTACCCAATTTAGTGTCTCTCCTAACAGAGTTTGCTCAGTTGTTGGGATTGGTAGTAAACGAACGGAAATCTCTGGCGCTGGATTTCCAATTGCCACTACAAATGAGTGCATCACTCCAGAAGAAATTTCAGTTCTCCTGGGTGAAAGACTCATTAGAGTACCTGGGATTTAAGATCACATGCACTTATGAAGCTCTTTTCCCTGCTAACTATCCCCCTTTATTTAATCATCTTAAGAAGCTGATAGCAGGGTGGTCTTCTCATCCTATATCCTGGTTAGGATGAATTAACTGTTAATAAAATGACTGTTTTTCCTAAATTACTTCCTAAATTATTATTTTAGGGCGCTACCTTATTTTAGGATGCTACGTCTTTGTACCAAATTCTACGCTGCAAGCCTTTCAAACTTTTTTTTTTTCTTTCATTTGGAACAAAAAGAAATCAAGAGATCAAAGGAAGACTATGTATGCTCACAAGTGGCAGGGGGGACTCGGGGTGCCAAACTTTATTAACCTCCCTAGTGGTCTAATTCCATCCAAATTTCCATGCAAGAAGCGGTACAATTTTTTTCATGGAAATGTATTTTTCATTGTAGGCTGAAAATTCTTAGGCATAACTCGAACTTCGATTTATGAATAAGGCATAACTCATCAATTTATTAATAAACTTTAAATAACAAAACACAAAAATCTGTTAAAATATATATATGAATATTTCTTTGTATTAGACCCAGCTATTTTGTATTGAATTCAAAACAAAATTATTTGAATTTCCCGCCGATCCTCCTGCCTGCACTGACGTCTCCGGGAAACTTCGAAGATTGTCGCTGCATTCGCCAGCTGGAGATCGAGGAGCAAGGACGTGTCCCCAGGAGCTGCGGGGACCAGCAGGATGCCAGGGGAGCAAGGTAAGTGGGTTTTTTTTTTTTAGTTAAAAGCTACCCAGAGTGTGACTTGGGAATACAGATTTTTTGCCTGGAAAATCTATCTGTCACACACGGGAATAGGGCTAGGGGGGTTAAGTACCACCAGGCTGCTCACATCAGCCCTATTACCTCACTGTATGCGGGTGGAGCTGCCCCATTATGGGTTTGATTGGAATCTTATTTGACCCAATCAGTGGATATCAGAGCTCTTCCGTGGCTCCCACCCAAACTACGTCCCAAGAACATTAGTATACATTAGCAACGTGTTAAAAGTGTGGGATGGGGTTTGATTTTCAGGCAGTTTTATATCACCATACTTACTTTTGCTCCCTATTCAGTGGAACCCATTATTCCCATCTGGCATAGAGTCACCTTAAGCGTTTGATTGGTGGTTGCAACATGGTTACGATACGGTCCACTCTCTTCTGGGCAGATCTGGTGTTCTTAGTTGGGAGGATATTCGTACAGCAAACCAAGCCCCGGGCAGGGAGTTTCTTCGATATATGCAAGACAGACATTGGGTCAATTCGTTGATACAAAGAGATATTTTTACGGTCAAATTGACTGTTTTTGAGCATATATGTCGTAGAACTCCTTTAGCTCGAAACTTATCTTCATAATATACTCCCAATTGATGGAAATCACTAGGGCTTCTGCACACACTTATACATTTCTTTGGAGTAGAGATTTGAAAATTATTAAGACGGATGAGGAATGGTTTGCTAATTAGGCAAGAATGGCCAAATGTTCCACTAATATAACCACATTGGAAGCTGTATTTAAGGTCATGATGCACTGGTACATAGTCCCTTTCAGGCTAAAGCACTTGTCCCAGGGGGGGTCGGGACTCTGTTGTAGGGGAAGTCAGGAGGAAGGTACCGAGTTGCATGTGTGGTGAACTTGCCCCTCGGTTTTAGGGTTCTGGGGGAGAATATTTAGGTTACTGGGAACTTTATTCTGTAAACATGTGTCTAGGGAACCTTGGGTAGCCCTACTACAATTCAAGCCCCCTAACCTTACTAAGGTTTAGTTTACACTGGGATCACGTCTTGTTAACTGCCAAGCAAACTTTTGCGTATGGACAATACTTTCCTAAACGAAGGATATACGAGTATCATGAACAATACTCAGAAGAAGTTTTCTAAAATCATGGAACCCTGGAAGGCGTTCTCACTACCCAATGCACTGCCATTCTAATTCACATTGTAGTCACCATTGGATGTTAATATAGGTCCAGACCTTTTTTATTTGTTGTTTTGCTCGGTTGTGATTTTGTGTTTTTTTTTCTTTTTTTTCTCCCCCTCCCTTCGCCCTTTCTCTTTACCCTAAAGGAGGGTTGTGGTCACAAACTTGATATAGGGACACCTACATCTATTCATAATTCCTTAGATTGGGAACGTTAATAAAAGTATGTAACTTTGTTATATAAAAATGTTAAAAGTCAATAAAAATCTATTAATAATAAAAAAAGCAAACAACAGAATTTTTACTTAACATAAAAGGGTGGTCTACCCTTTTATGTAGGGTGAAATTTCTGAGTTTAGGTACGCTTTAAGCAATGCTCATTTTGTACCAAGGGGTCCAATATATGCACAGACGATATCCCCCACACAATTACACCAGTAACTATACCCAGTCAAAACTGGCTTAACACAAAAGCAGAAGACTTTTCTTTACAAGATTTATAATGCATATAATTCAGACCTCCTTCCCTTTTTTAAAAAAAAATGTTATGTTGCAGCCTGTTGCTAAAATCATTTAAATAATGTTTTCCTTATTTTTCTATACTTAGTATTTCAGTACTAATGACATAATGGAAACAAAATTTTAGACAATTTCATACATGTATTATTAGGGCTCTGGCTGGACCACAGTGGGACATTCACAGAGTCGTCCTAAGCCACTCCTATAATGTCTTTGCTGTTTGCTTTGGGTAATTATTATGTTGGAAGGTAACTTCCACCCAGTCTGAGGTCCCGAGCACTGTGGAACAGGTTTTCATTGAGGAGATCTCTGTACTTTGGTCCTTTCAGCTTTCGCTCAGCCCTGACCAATCAACCCCCTCAGCATGATGCTGCCATCATCATGCTTCACTCCTGGGATGGTATTGTCACGTTTGGGGAGACAGAGCCTCTTGGGGGAGGGGGGGCGCTACAGCTTGCACAGAAGTGGTGTGAGCCATGATATGGGCCAAGGTGGAGAAGCTAAGCATCAGCCAGTTCTTCTCCAGAGCCTTTAGTGTTGAGGATGTTGCGCTGCTGGCTGCTGCCAGGTTGCGCTCCTTGGGCACAACAGGGTGGGCGGGACGATGCACGGTACCAAATCAATAGCTGGGAGAATAGTATGGGATGGCGGGAGGTCGAGGTAGACAGCAAGCAAGAGAGGTTAGGAACAATCAGGGGTTAGGAACCAAAAATCCAGGAAATAGACACCGGTGACATGGGGGCCACTGCAGACACAGGGAACACAGGAAATGAGAGGAGGCACAGGTGACACGGGGATCACTGCAGACATGGAAGAACTGTGGAACAGCACATGGGAACTGGTAGGGAATGACCAGACTGGGTAATAGGGTGTTAACACAGGAGCTGGACAGGGAAAGCACTGAATTAATCAACAGGTGTAGAGGAAATGCTCAGCAGAGAAATGGGGCTCGACACTAGTGGGGACACTTTGCACGAGTGCCCAGTGCTGTGTCTGCGCTGGCCGGCCAGGCATCGCCAGCTTCCACAGATGCCCGGCTGGCAGCGACAGGAAAAGATGACGCCACTGGAAATTGTAACAAGGTAGAAGTTTTAACCTCCCTGGAAATTCCAACCCGAGTGTTGCTTGGGGTTACGGCTTTTTGGATTGAAAATCCACCCCGAGCCACACTCGAGGAACCCCCAGGAAGGTTAATTTGCATGAGAGAGGTGCCTGCACTTTAGTGAGGAAGAGAAGTGTGACAGGTATTGGGCAAGTGATGAGCAGAACTTGGTTTCCTCCTGATATAATGGTAAATATTGAGTCTAAAAGGTTCAATCTTTGTTTCTTCACAGTCAGAGTCCTTCAGGTGCTTTTTTGTAATCTTCAAGCACGCTTTGATGTGTTTTGCACTGAGAAGAGGCTTCCGTCTTGCCACTCTGGCATAAAGCCTAGATTGGTGGTTGCCTGCAGTGTAGTCCTTTTGGAAATTCGTCCTATCTCCACACAGGATCCCTGGAGCTTAGTAAGAGTGACCATCGAGTTTTGAAAGTTTTGGAGAAACGTGTCTTTCCAAATCACATCCATTTAATTTTATTTAACACAGGTAGACTACAATCAAGGTGCAGAAACATCTTGCAAAAGGTCTAAATACTTCCAATAAATAATTCCAATATTTACATTTTTTATTTTTAATAAATTTACAAAATTGTCTAAAATTCAGTTTTCACTTTGTGCATTACTGATTGTATGAGAAAATTAATAATAAACCCATTGTAGAAAATTGAAAAAAGTGAAAGGGGTCGAATTACTGAAGACACACACACACACACACACACACACACACACACACACACTTTTACAGATTCTAAGAAAACAAGTCTATCTACTTTTTGAAGAGTATCAGAGTGCAGTCTCCTCTCACATCTAACAGGATGGCTTGTAGAAGAATAAGATCCATATGTACCATCATAGTATATCATATCTCAGTTGTCTCAGAATTTTAAATGCAATATTATATTCCTTTTACAATTAAATAAAACACAGGTTCATTAACAGTAAATATTACATTTTGTAAAGTTGTCATAATGATATATTTGTAAGCCAAATATTTAAAACAGAGAAATACACTTTAACAGTACAATTAAAGATTAACAAATTAAACATTATATATATTTTATTTTGCTTTTAATCTTGGGAAGCAAGGAAAATGTGACTGAAAACAGGCAATTACCACCATGGGAATATGTGCAGGAGCTTAGTAAATGTCTTTGTGAATACTTTGGAGCTTAGATGCCCACACATATCACTGACAACAATGCCCAGGGCTGCCCATAACCAGATCAAATTTAGAAACAGTTGCCGAGGAATTAACAAATATATAAAACCTCAAATGACATCAGGCAGGCTGGACACAAAAACAGATCACGAAACCTGATAAATGGAGATATCAGTCAAAATGATTTTGGGAAAACTGCAGAAATATTATCAGTACAAATAATGATTTAGCACATAGAGCCGCAGACACAGTATAAAACTATTATTAAAGCTTTAATACAGAAAATTTTAGATTCTGGTAACTGTATGATATTTTTATAATTTTTCTTAGTGGCACAAGGTAATTTCAATAAAGGGAACGCCTAATGCCAGAAGCCGAACAATCAATGACACGCATGCCATCTGCCCAAAGAGAGCATGTGCATATCGACTGACTTAGAAGACGCTTTTGGCTTTCAGCGCACGCTCATCTGTAACAGCTAAAAGGTAACTCTACTCCTATTTTAAACCAACCTCTATCATCTTGCCAAAACCCTCTCCATCCATTTTAGGCAATTAACATTCTTTCCAAGCAGCTAGTATTGGAATATGATTTTTTTTATTTTTCCTGCCTTTATTTATAATTTGCACCACATTTAATTGCAGACCAAGCTGTCTGCAGAATATTATCTATAGATATATAGAGTTGGGACAAACTATAATAGTGCAACTTGGCTTTAATGTGTTTTTATTATATTATATTAAAGAAAAGGTTTGGAGTAATAAGAACTGCTGTATTACAGCTATTAACAGGCTTTAGTATGCATGTCATTTTTTATTTTACCTATAGTTTTAAACCATTTCTGCTCTCACACCTGTATACCCTCTATGCATCAGAGCCATATTTACATTTCTGCTAAGGCCCTGTTATTGAACATTTATTCTTATTGCATAATATAACAAAGTATTTTCACTATGATATTATTTTTAGGGAGCAACAAGGTTTTTTTTTTTTTTTTTTTTTTGATATTTCCTTGCAAAACTACTTCTTATATAGACCATACAATACATAACAAACTAATAAATAAAAATGCATGTTTTATTTCTACTTTGTTCAGTGTTCATATAATATTATATTTACTTATTTAATTATTGTAGAAACATTTTTATTAGATTTGATAAATGTATCTTTTTTATGGTTTGGTATTGCTAATTAATTTACAAATTACTTTTTTCAGTTTTGTGGGGGTGGTAATTTTGAAAAAAACAAAACAAAGGAAATAAAAACGAAAAATAAAAATTATTAAATTATTAGCTGTTAAAGAAAATATAAAATAGGAGGAAAAGAAAATCAGATAATTGAAGAAGAAGCTAAGAGATTCAGTACGAGATGATTAGGGTAAAAAAAAAAAGAGTTAATAAAAGTTTAAAGGAGAATAAAATTTGAGGTAAAAAAAACAACAACTTAAAGGTTGCTTTAACTGACGATATGTATTAGGTGTATGTACTCCAGACTTGTTACATTTTTTTGTTAGTGTGCAAAGTGCAGAAAAAACAATCAGTTACCCTAAAAACATACAAGTGACACAGAGGGAGCAAAATCCATTCCTGCTTGTTTTGATAAAATCATTTTTATTGAAGTTTTACATTTTTCTATTCCTGCTTTTTTATATGTTATTGTTTCCAAAGATTTTTCATGAACTCTTTCCATCTACTGACAGCCCTAAATTGGAGGCCATTCGAACCGATCTACAACCTTAATAAATTGAAAAAAACTTTATTATGTAAGCCAAATAAAACAAAACTCTTTAAAACTACTGCATGTTTAATTAAAACAAAAATAAAAAGAATCTTCATTGAAACCTTGAGGTTTCACATTGCTGCATTAAAACATTTTTGCAGCAATTAATCAGAAGAATAAAATAGTAAAGGCTGCAGATTAATTGTAGTAAGAAATCAACGTATAAAGTACAGAAGGTGGCCCTTCATGAATACTTTGAAGTACAAGGCTCATTGTGTCAGAAACAAACTTACACTTTAAGCTATAAAAGAGGGGAAGAGAGTGACGGCAGCACAGAGACACAGCCACAGACATTATTGTTGCACTGTAACCATCTGATTAACATGCCCCGGACACTTTTTCTTAGTTTACTGGAATCCTAGCAACTGCTAACAAAGAGCCTGGATTGTCCTGAGCACCGGGGGACAAGGGGTAGGCTTTGATCTGTGCCACCATTTACAGTGATCAGGAAAGACATGGAGTGGTTGGGGACAGGCTGGGACCCCAGTACCAGGTACCATTTACTGAGAACACCTGCCCGGTCACTGACCAGTGTTACTCCTGCCTGATCACAGATAATTGTCACACTTGGCCAGCCACAGACCAGTGTCAATCATGCACAACTGTCACTTACAATATATTAGTACACTGATATATTGTCTTTACATTCCAACCACAAAAGTTGCAAAATTTTGTGCAAGCTTAGAAAGGCCACCTATGTTTTCAAGAAAAGAAAAAAGTTTTTGTTTAAAAGCAGATTGTAATTCCGTAGTGCTGTGTGAAGTTCGGTACAAAAAGATCTTGTAAAACCTGCACTACTGGGTAAATGTATCTTTAGCTAGATTCAAACCTATTCATTCCAATCTTACAAATTTTCCAATTCCTAACACACTCAGTGAATAAAGAGTAGGTCCTTTTACAGCAAATATTCTGTAATGTTTGCAATCTTATGTTTTGCTAATAATTTGTTGTAAAATGTTTTGTTGAAAAGTAGTTATTATTATGGCACACCCAAATTACCTTAAAAAAAACAAATAATAGTAGAAATTACAGTTTATAAAAAAAGAAGAAAAACCTACATTTACCTTTGTATGTATGTGGCCTGTAAAAGACTTTATTGATTGACCTAGTAGTAGCTGTAATTTTATTATACTATTATATTGTAAATAACAGTAAAATTGTGTAACTCTATGGAGAAAAAGAGGAAATAAATCACACTGCAGGTTAACAACAGTGCACACCATACAGAGACACAAGACAACAAAGCATGGATATGAAGCTCAAATATAAATATATAAAAGTCAGTCTCTACTTGGTTAAGGTGGTCCTTTTTATTAGGTATACAGAAAAAAAATTGCATTGTGTGGAATTGGAGGAGAGGGATGCAGTGATTGTGCTAATTACACTCCATGTTTCCCTCAAATTTCCTGTGAAAAGCTCCCAGGGGGTCTCTGGGCTAGAAGGACTTCAGTGCTGCTGCCTTATCCTCACAACTTCAATTACAGACACATTAGGTTCTCTTTACCACCATTAATATGCACAAAATCCCACTGCTAATCTCATAATCTGTTTTGTTTCATCAATTGTTTCTTTGGAATTGCTGTGGAAAAAGACAAAACCTGAAAAAGCTTCCCAATTTTATTATGAATACAGAGACCTCAAGGGTCCTATGGTCACCTATACAAAACAGCCCTCATTAGAGGAAGAATATAATGGACATTAGATTTCCTATAAACATACCACTGCAGCTACTCCAGCACTCAATTTACTGGATTTTATGTCCTACAATGACTGTGTCACACAAGATAAATTAAGACATTAGTAACAGCCCCCGGCACAGCATTAGACAATACAACAAATCACACCATATGGGCTCTATAGAGATTCATCATAAAATACATATATGTAAAATCATCTCATAAACTGGCTAAATTTAATTCTCCTGTGTCTGAACCGTGCACACAAGATCAAGTGTTATGTACCTAGGATTTATTAAACCAATATACAAGATCAGCCCCACTGTGCCTCACTACATCATGTCTCAGCTCATTTCCTAAGTAATTGTTTCTCATTAGAATGTTTTAATAGTGTTAACAGTAATTTGGTCACCTGGGATTCAATAACACATTGTGCGTACAAGTGATGATGAGCTGTGTAGGCTAAAACTATTTAGTCAGCAAATGGGAGATGGGTTCATAGAGACAAAGTTTGCAACTCATAGTCAACTTTCTACATATAGAATCTGATTATTGATGGATAGATAGATAGATAGATTGATAGATAACAGGGCTGCACAATTCATATTCAGTTCTCACTACACAGTACCTGATTAGAGATAGAAGGGGGATATGGATACATAAATAAGTTGATCGCCTAATAACATAAATGTAAAATAATAGGATAGAGTGAATAAAACTGATTTCCCATCACAGGGACACATTTACAAAAGCATCAATGTCCCTCCAAAAATACTCGATACTCGGAGAATTGTAAAAATATACATTTCGCGGAGCCCACTAAACACAAGTTGGGTAAAAGCTCATTTTGTAAATGACTTCACCATGGTTAGAGCTACATATACATGAAACAGGGCTGAAAAGTCCAGCTTTGTCCATGAACCGGTGATGAATGAGCAGTCTGTAATCAGTCGCTGAACGTCCCTCCTGTGTTCTCGGTCTAATCGGTGAAATATTTAATACACTGTTAATTGTCTCTTTCATTGCAATGGAGGATCAGTGACAAGTGCTTATATAGGACGTGGTTTTCCTATTCAGGCTGTGGGAAGAGAGGATTATTTGGTAAAAGTCAATTTAAGATTATTTCAAGCAGATTTCATATGTATTTATTCTCAGTCAAATCAGGAGTGTCCAGCGCTCAGGACTATAATCTGTTTGCAATCCTGTGTAATCGAGATGAACAAAGGGTGTACAAAGACTGCTCATACAGAACTAAAAATAGGGAGGAATGGCACACAATGCTGCTCATGGAACTGTTCCCTACATATACCAGTGATATATTACCTGTAAGGGAACCTGTCATGCATAGTCATGCAGAAGTTCTTTAGTCAGACACATAAAAAGGCTTGTCATAATAATGTTCCAAAGTAATCATGAATGCATGACAGGGGTTACCAATATGAGTATAATCAGAATGTTTTTTTTTGTGTTGTCTTTGAATGAACTGTTGTTTGAAATAGGACCACTGATTACTCAACGACAGCACGAAAGCATGCATTAAAAAAAAGTAAAGGCTATATTAGTAGTAAAGCATGTGTCCGATTTGCTGCAATAGACAGAACAATATGTTACAATAAATAATGAAAGCCACCTATATTTCGTGTGGAGGGGCTAATGATAAATATTACAAGACATTAAATGCTGCTTGACTATAGCAAGTACTCCATCAGTAAGCAAAGCAGAGGAAAGGCCCTGACAGCACACTGTCACTAAATATATTTTATTTATATTTTCTTCTATATTTTATGGGTTTTTTTTGTAAACATGCATTTTTTACAATAGATTTAGGACAATTGGTATGGCAAAATATGATATGACAAAAGGACAGTAAATGTAGGGGTGTGTGGGGGGGGGGGGGGGGGGGGGGGTCAAGGAAAGAAAAACCTAAGGAAATGTTAAATGCTATATAAAACTAAAATTAATGTAAAATTGGAAGAAAAACCAGTTCAGTGTATGGAAAGAATCTTCACTTACACAAAGAATATTTTATTTGTGTAATAAAATCTTCTAAAGATTTGTTGCCTTAAAATGCAACCAACAAGTCCAAATCTCATACATTTATAAAACTGGGAGTTTTCAGTTGTTTTGATCATTTAAGCCTCTGCTGTACATTATAAGGTTTGGTGTCTTATAAATCCATATGTGACCGATTCCTGCCAATGCTACATTGACTGCTCTTAGATGGCAGAATCCATACACATGTACCCCAGCAGATAGATATGTACAGATCCAGGAATCATTAAACTTGACAGCTGAAGGTCCTTTCTAGACAAAAACTTGCTGACAGTTTGAAAAGCTTGGAAGTGTCAACCTTGACCTAAAGTAATCCTTATTCTGGAAAAAAATGGTCACCAATTAGTAGGTCCAGCCGGCACTTATCTTGTCACTCGTTAGATTGCATTTTTTACATTAATTTGTAATGGTCCCAATGAGGAAATGAAATTGAAGTGGTAAGTCCACAGATATAAATCTGACATAGCTCTAATAAAATGTGGAGTTGTCCATCCCAACACCCTAACTACTTACTGTACACACTGCTTGCAGTCAGGGGAAGGATGCTAACAGCACCTATAGAGGGGGGAAACATTCTTTTCAGGAAGGGTTACAGCCGTGTTTTCTATTTACACATTTAAATAAACAGAACAGCCTTCCTGTGGAGTGTGTGTAAGGACAGCAGCACTGCCTCTGTGTAGGTCATAGAAAGGTTGGTGCATGGTTTAAAACTTTCCATTCTGTTAATTTCCTAAAGAACAGTCCTTGGTGGCTGGGGGTACAAAAGCGCATGATTTAATGAGGGACAGAAACAAAATCTCTGATTGTTGCTGTTTGAAACTTCGTTTGAGTCCTTTGGCAACCACAAGTTGATCCTCTGCAGCTTCAATACCCTTTAGCCCTGAATATAAGAGTACACGCTGAATAGGGGACAATGGCTGGTTGTTATGTTTATTTACCCTTGCTACAAGCTAGGTTAACCTCTCCAAAACAGCTTTGCTAAGCCAGTTAACAACAAGAAGCATATGACCTGTAGCAGTATCTCCAGTGTCATGTAAATCTGCCTGGAGAGCCTAGAAGCAGAAGCTTGTCCCGCTTTGTTACCCTTATAACTCTACAAGTTTATTGCAGTTCAGCCCTTGTCACACTCTCTTAAAGGAATTTTACATGTTTATAAGGGGAAACTTAATGAATAGAGGTGCTAGGGAGGTGAAAGCAAGGAGAAAAAAATGACTACATTTGACATTTATTTTAATGAACACTATAAATGTACAGAAAAAAATGCATAAGCATTCTGTTATCAATAGGCTGAAGCGTCCCTGTTCACATTTCTCAAGTCTCCCTCCTGGCATGGAAGACAAGTGCTGTATGGAGCGGACTCCTGGCGAGAGCTTCATTTAACACATCATTCGTTCTTGATGGCTCTGGCAAGCGTAACGATGTTCTGTGCCTGCTTAAGCAAGGGCATGTCTATCATGCTCCCATGGAAAGTGAATGCACCCTGCAACACATCAAAGGAAGACATCCACAGATCAGGGCTTAATATGTCTCTTTCTTTACACATAACAACAGCTTACAGGTGATCACAAAGCGCTTTGGGGTTTAAGCACTCTCACTGGAGTCAGGCCTGCAGGAGGAGGACACTATACACAAATTACATTCATAGGCCGCTGCTGAAATTCACATCTGCATGGAAATAATTCTCTCTGTAGATGTAAAAAGATAGAAGACTGTCCACAGGCATCGAAAAAGTCATCTGAACATTTGTTTAGCTAAGGAAATTCAGTTCCATATCCGTTTTATTTACCTTCAAAAAATACAATCACATACAATACGCATGCACATTTTTTTAATTTGTAGAAATATTTCAATATTATCTGACCATACAAATGTTGCAACTATCATTCTGGTAGATAAAAATGTTACTGCTTAAAAAATGGTCTCTCGATCTGACAGGCTGTGTCCTATGTCTATTGTTAGCTTAGAGAATTAACACAAAGCACATTTTTAAAATCAACTTTAATGATTAGCTAAGTAGACATTATTAATGAAAATAAATTAATACACTCACCATAGCAATCCAAATCTATGTAACCCTCATTTCTTGTTGTGGCAACATACATACAAAGTTATACACACAAAAAAACGAAGTGTCCCTGTAAATTATTTGCACCATTATCCATAAAATAGATAATAATGAAAAAGTCTCTATAATATAAACATAAACATTCCAAGAAACCAAGTTAAAAAAAAATAACGATACAAAAGTGCAACATAAACTTATCTAGAAAATGTCAAGAAAAACAAGTATAATTTAACATCTTCAATGTAGGTTGAAGGTGAGTACAAATATGTCATGTACTATATAGCTAAAAAAGGTGACCCCATACGGAGCCCTTAAGCTGATTAACCCAGGTCAAAAGATTTTGAAAAATATATCTAAAGTGTATATTGATGATAAATCTTAAATACTATTATTACAATTGTAAATGCCTCACAGGAAGGTAGATAATCTGTCTACGCAGATCTATGAAAACTTTTGTCAAAAAGCATAAGTGGTAAAATAGTGGTAAAAAAAAAAAAAGAAGTTGACGCAATTGGACAAAGGAGTGCAGGACAATTAGTACATATTACCGATATAATGCTTTGTCGTTGTGTTGGTATGTTTTTTTTAATAAGGGTTTCTTAAATTATTTAAGTTTCCACAAGAAAAAAAGTTTATTATTTAAATTTTTACTATAGTCTATTAAACGGTTAGCATTCTGGATTTGTTTCAGAGACAGTTAATACATTTCTATTTACATATTCCTCTTTTCTTATTTGATTAGCAGCATGTTACATTTTTAACCAACTACCTGATTTATAAGATTTAAAATAAACATACACACTAAATGCATAAAGGTAACAAAAACAGCAATGTAACACTATGCAATCATTTAGAACAGACATAACCAGTTTGTTCTTTAGTTATTATGATAAAAGGAAGTGATGAATGACACAAAATTATACTATATTTACAAAATAGTAGCCTAAGATTTTGAACCCTAATATAATAAATTATACAATATAATATACATATAATAAACAGTAAAAATAAATTTGATACTTATTTTAATATACTACAAAAATGTGTCTGTGTATATATATATATATATATATATATATATATATAATAAAATGTGCTAGCAAAATGTTATGTGTTAAATAATGTTGTAGAGAGGAGAAGATGACCTGTACTTCCTTCTCACTGAGGCCAAGCAGCCAGATTCCAATACCATTCAGATAATGTGGAAATATGTTTCCATTGGCTTATTCAAAAATTTTTCTGAATAAATGTATTTGCAAATACTCTAGATTTAATTCAAATGGAGAAATTGTTTTTTTTTTAAAAAACATTTAATGATCTAGTTCCAGATCATTTAAGCAGTAAAAGGCAAATGTGTGTTTGTACCAATTTATATATTACATCTTTACCAGACAATATTTTTTTTTAACATTATAGTTTGATTTCTATTAATGATAGTAAATTACTTGGATTAGAATAAATTTCTTTATTCTAACGCAAATTAATTACTATAGTATGCTAAAAGGAAGTTAATAAACCTTAAATTTCCTGAACATGTTGTACCTATTGAACTCACACAAGCGTACATTATTATTTTCTATTGTCTAAACATAATCATTTCGATAGATCTCCTTTGTGCGTAACTTGTTAATTTGTTATTTTAGCTTCTTTACTGAGAATTGTAGGTTCCTTGTTTGATTAGGAGTAGATGGATTTTAGAACAGTTAAGGCCAAGCTTACTGAAGTTTTCAAAAATGTGAAGCTCTGTCCACTTCAATCATTTAATAAGGTGCACGAAAAAAAAAAATCCTAATTTTATTTACCATTACACTTGACTGGGCCTTGAATGTGAGTATAGGTTTGCTAAGCTCAGTAAGCTTTCACTTTCCTAAATAAACAATCTCTTGTACCACTATTGCCATCAACCTTGTTAGATATTATCTCAAAGAAAGGTGCGTAAAAGGTGTGATTAGAGAGTTTGCTT
This sequence comes from Pyxicephalus adspersus, assembly GCF_032062135.1. Taxonomy (NCBI): domain Eukaryota; kingdom Metazoa; phylum Chordata; class Amphibia; order Anura; family Pyxicephalidae; genus Pyxicephalus; species Pyxicephalus adspersus. The sequence goes on from NC_092858.1 coordinate 61,783,068, forward strand.
ACCAGTGCTTATCAAAGACTGCACAAAGAAACCCAACAGCCTGTAGAAACACATAGATATAGACAAAGATATTGCATCAAACTACAATGATGGTTTCACTCTCTTTTGCCCACACATGTTCAGTTGTGGGTAAACAAGCACACAATGTAGTGAGGAACTGCAGGAGTGGTGGGTTTCTGCTGACCCTTCTGCCATAGGCCCTGGCCCATCCGTGGGTAAAATACACAGCTTTTGCTAAATTCTACTTTACACCAAATACAAGATAATACCACCTATTCAAACAAAGGAAAGCTCAGTTAAGTGTTTTCTTTACATTGCCCTAAGCTGTGTCACAAACAATACTGAATACACTCTTGTGCTCTGAGTCTTAAGCTACGTACACACTTCCAATTATTATCGTTGGTAAACGAACAACGAACGATCCTGCACGATATCTGCGAACGATCGTATAGCACCGATCCTGTACATAGAGATAACGACACGATCGTTCGTAGATATTGTACACACAATAGATGCGATCGTTTGAACGATACAGGAAGTTACGTGCACCGCAGGAACGTTCGTTCATCACGCATGCTCAGACCATGGACGACCGTACACACGATAGATGGTCAACGATCGTCGTCCAATCCGATCCGCCGGTCCGGTCGTTCATTTCCAACGACTTTCCTCGTTCGTCGGCGTCGTTGGTTACTTTTTTTACGAACGATTTTTGCCCAATCGATCGTTCGTCATTCATTTTGAACGATAAAAATTGGAAGTGTGTACGCAGCTTTAAGCATTTTCTTAGAAGTAGGCTAAGAATAATAGGAGTGAAAGACACTGCCAAAAACTAGGAGATGATTTAGTGGCTTTATGTACCTGAAGTATAAATAGTTAAGGCGGATGAGCAAGGCTTTCTATTAGTTTTGCAATAATATTATTCTATTTTCTGTATATTAAAAAAAAAAGAAAAGACAAAAAAAAACACATTCTAACACCACAAAGAACATTAATTTAAAACAAAGTCCTCCCCTACAAAGTAGAGAGTTTGTTTTTACTTTGAACTGAGCTGAAATTTCAAAGAATCGTCATAATCTGAAACATTTCCAGGTGTCTAGGATTCCTGGTCTCCCACTGTGTTCAGCAGTTTGATCCCTGATCCCCTATGTCTCTATCGCTACACAATGTAGCGGCCAGCGGGAAAAAACACAAAGTGCAGATGGGGACAAAGAATCCAACTCATTTTGAAGATTTTCCTAAATACAGGGCACATCTGCAGTGTAAGTGATGGGACCCTAGGTTAAGGTGCCCTTGATGTTAGCAACCTCACCAAAAACATTGTGCTATAAGGATTCTATGTACTGGTTTTGGAATTTGGGGCTCAAATACAAAGTTTAAGAAACTCTTGCAATTTTGTGTTTCCTTTCTTATGGAAACATAAGCAATCTTTCGAACTCCTTGAACTTTTTTGAACTCAACCAGAATAAGTACTACTGGGGCTTGATCAGCTTTTTCCCAGACTCATCATCAGGGATCTCACAGCTCTGAACCCAGAAGTGCTCAGAGCGAAGTGCTTCCAGGTTTATTGAACACAAGGGAGAAATACAAACTGATGTTTCTTATATCCCCCAATTCTCTGTCCTGAATGGCAGTATGGACATCCTGAGATTGGGGGGCTTAAAGTCAACTCAAAGCCTACCAAACAAAAAAGTAAACAAATTAAGTAGCATACATTATCAGCTATCAGTTTGTTGACATCCTGGTACTGCCACTATGATTGTTTATATACTAATCTTTGTAAGCATTTTTTTTTACTTTACATTGAATATGTAAATGCAGGGTGATTTAATGATTTAGCATTTACAAAGCATGCTGGGCTGTCTGCTATGGAAGCCCTACAGTTGCTGCTCAGTTGCTGCTCACACAGCCATGTGAATTCTAAATAACTAATCAATTTACAACTTATTCAAATGAGTCCATTGTATTTAATAACATCCCTGAGGATGCAATCTAAGCAAATTTGAGAGTGAACAGCAAAATGCACTAAAGGACAGATAAAAGAGGCAGATGTCTATACATTTTTTGTAACTCTTTTATACTTATCTGAGATGTCTACCTTATAAATGGAGAGAACAATGTGATTATGTGACACTGTTTGGGTATTTCATTTTGCTCTGTGATAATCCAAGCTCTCCTTCAATAACAGATTATCAATTTTATATAATAAAACAAGTCAAGATCCACTCATTGAAGTGCATCACTTCTTTCAACACATTGGGTTTGATTTATTGAAGCTCTCCAAGGCTGGAGTGGATACAGTTTTGAACCTGGAATGGATTCCTTCAAAGTCATTTGCCAGCAAATGTTTTGAATCCTGGACCAGATCCATTCCAGGTTTGCCTGATCACCCAGCTTCACTGATGAAAGTGTATCCTCTTCAGCCTTGGGCAGCTAAAATAATTTAAGGCCAACACAACTTCTAGTACACTGTTAGCTGCAGTTCCTGAGTCCTCAGATTCAGCGTGCACAGGAGTGCAGGTGACAGCAGCAATGACTGAGACCACCACCTGAACCTCAGGGTGGATGAATAATACTGTCAGCAGGTGGGATAATATAGACAAAATGGGATATTCTGCTTTGAAAGAAAGACTCTGAAAATAAAAAAAAAGCCTTTACAATTCTGAGTTACATTAAAAAAAATTGCAATGCATGTATTTTATATAACGCATACACACATCAACCTACCATCATTTTAACCATATGGGTATATATCCAGTATTTAAACATTGATTGGTTAACAAGACTTTTGACTAAAGAATGTTCACAATAATAATACAAAATAATGAAATCAAGGATATCAGCAAAGGTGAAGACAGCAAAGTCAAGACTATATGTTTTGCTCCCAGCACCATTAATGATCTCACATTTGCGTAATGCTGGTACAGCATTCTAACAAATAACTGCCTTGATTCAGACTCTATGAGATCGAATATTTATGCCCTGAAAGTTCCTTGTAACCAGCATTCAGCCTGGCGATCAGGTTTTAGGATGAAGATGGGGGGGGAGCATATGTTTTCTTGTGATAACCGTCTTTGATCTGTCTTTTTACTTTTTTTTCTCCCCTATTACAGTAAGCCAGTTAGTGAACAGGCTTTAAGCAATCTGAAATCTTCTTAATTGTGCTTGTCAAAGAAGAAGGTATACCCCCATATCCATTATTACAAAGAACTCAGCATTTTATTCATTTTCAAAGTGAATTCTCTGCTAAATATATCCAAAAGCAGCTTGTGTCAGTCGGTTGATAAATTAAACAAAATATGGACCCATGATCTAAAATTATTCTATGTGATTTACAATTAAATTTTCAGGTCAAAATGTTTCATAGAAAAATAAGGCAAAAAACAGCTCCATCGAAGCTGGTTTTATATATATATATATATATATATATGTATATATCAATCATACGTATGTGCATACACCCATAAGTCTACTAAACCGGACTAATAAAAAACAAAACATCGAATGTGAAACTCAACTACCTCACACAAAAAGTAATGTAAGCAAATGAGTCAAGGAATATAAAACCTGGGTTTCTTGAACTCATGAAACCCAGAACAGTTATCCCCACTGTACTCATTGTAGTTTAGTCACATTTTAGCTCTACAGATTGTTGACTTGACTGTTCCAATTTCTGAACACATAACAAGCCCAATAAATAATTAACAACAAATCTAGACATATGAAAAAGTTGCAAATAGGACCAAACCTATAGTATAACAATGACATGGTCACGTGATGTGGAAATTCTGCACCTGTGATCAATTTAGTAACAACCTAATAAATGACCTAAATAATATTTTATATATACCATAAAAAAATAACAACAATAGGTACTTTTCCTCAACCAACTACTGATTTCTAATTGCAAAAATACTAATATTTTTGGAAAACAGTATATACAGATCTATGCGCATATTTATTGTAACAGAGTTTTACACTTCACCAACAGCTTTGAATCTCACCAACATGGAGGAAAAATTAAGCCACTACTACCTACACAATAACAAAGGGAGCAAAAAGAAAAAAAACATGAAAATTATATATTAATTTACTCCGGCCCTAATCTAAAAACTTTTTAAATGATTATTTTGTGCAAACTATATTTTAAAACATAATCTCAGAAAAAAACTTGATATATGATTTAGAATACCTGCAATGTCAACATTTGTACATAACATCTCTAAGCCTAAAGATGATGTTAAAAATGATGAAGTAAACATTATTTTTTTAAAAAAAAAAAAAAAAAAATAGGGTGCAGCACCTAGGCGATTAAGAATGAATGGGAGCGCAGAGCCTCCTGGGATACCTACGTCATGCATCTCAGGATGCTCTTGGCTGCTTCTTCTGCACATGCCCGAGCATCTCAGGCATGCGCGGAAGGTGCCCTTTTATCAATAGGGGAAAAAATTGCCAATATTACGGTAAATGGCGGCGCCTTGAGCTCCCTCTGCGCGGGGTCAAAGACCGATACCGGGACAACTTGGGACCCAATGGAAGAAACCTCCCAACGAACAGACTGATCTGCAGGATTGAAGGTGTGATTTTATTGATTTGCATTAGTTTTGGGTCTACTTCCGCTTTAAGTGTATCTTACTGTACAATGTTAAAAAACCTACAGAATAAGTTAGATTTTCCTCAGAAATTTTTTTTAAAGCCTAGCACCTGGGAGTAAATGAGGCAGTTTCAGTACACAGTTATTAACATAGATATAAGGCTAACTTTCCAACCTACCTAAATAATTTTATCATTGTTGTTTAGGACATTTCTAAATTATGTTGTAAATGTACATATTCTGGCAAAATTTGTGAAATATTGGCCACTGTTTGAAAATAGGACTAATTGTACAGAAAACTTTCCTTTTCATTTAGGGAGTATACAAGATGAAGCAATTTATTATCACATAATAGTCTGTGCCCTTTTAAAATCATAATGTTAACTAAAATCACACAAATAGGTCAGATCAAAAATGTATATACCCTTGGGGCTAACACTATACAAACACGGTAACAGACATAGGTTCCACCACATTTATTATACCTCTCTTCCCAAGTCATGTCAGTTACACACTGGTTAGGCCTAATTTTCCTTAATAAAACTATCCTGCCGCTTGACAATTTTAGATTACTTTATCATCTGTAGTCTTGTCATTTTTGATTGAAATCATCTTCCAGTGTTGTGTCTCTTGTAAATGTTATTGTAAATGTTATTTATTTAGGGAGTATGTTGACATTTACATGTCATTCACCACCTGTTCTTGGAACATAAATTTTGTTGACAACACGTCTGCATTGATTCAAAGAAGACAAAAAAGTACACTTGAACCACCTTACATTCCGTCATCCATATTTATCACATTCCCATCTCCACAGATAGTTAAAGCTGGGTACACACGTACAATAATTGTCGTTGAAAAGGATCTTTTACAACCCTTTCCAACGACTGCAGGACAAGGACTGCATGGACAGAATGGAAGAGCCTCCCGGGATACCTACATCACGCATCCCACTAGGCCCTGGCGATCTCAGGCATGCGCAGAAGGAGCCTTGTCGTTAATGGGAGAAAAAAATTGCTGATTTCATGCATGCGCAGTGAGATAGACACTTTTTTTTCCCATCTACATCACTCAAACTCATGCCTGCGCAGTGCGAGCTCACGTCACATAAAAAGAAGATCCCTGAAGAAGATCGCGTCATGGAGAAAACACCAGGCCGAAAAAGGATACCGGGACGACGCGGGACCTGAGCGAAGAAACCTCTTAATGAAAAGAAGGATAAGTGTGATTCTTACTTTAGTTCCACCTAAACGTGTATGCATAGCAAAACTTTCAGTTCCATTGAGTTATCAAATCCCACTGTTATCAAATCAGTTCTGGTTCGGTATAATAAATTATAGGAGCAGGACAACTTACTATGCAACCGATTTGGGAAACAGAATAAATTGGTGCAGGTTGTTTTTTTGTGATTTTGTAGACCTGACAGGGTTACTAAGGATCCAATAAAAGCAACAATCGTATACCCCCTAGATCAGCTAAAACTGTTTTAAAAGTTTAGTGTGCCTAATTTTAACATTTGAAGCAAAGGATACATTCACTACTCTCTAGTAACAATGTACAACTTGAAATGACTTTTAGTTTCGAAGTAAAGAAGGAAATGTATTGCTTTCTAATTTTCTTACTGCCCACAACATTCATCTGAAATAGAAAGTTATGGGAAATCACTCAATAAAGACACAGACAGCAACAAAAAGCTGATACAGGTTCTAAGTACAGCTTCCAGTGGTTCTACTTTAAGGATCACTTCTGGTATTGGCAATGGCATCACAGTAACTACTTATAGATTTGAATATTGCCAAAGTTCTAGTACCTCTACTGTATGTGTACAGCCCCATTTAAGCCTATAGAATGTTAATGCACGTGTCACATCCACTACTCTGGCCTGGAAAAGAGGCTTATGGACACCAACTTAATGTCTTTAAACTCTATCTATTGTCTTGTTCGATAATTTGTCTTTTTTGTTTTTCTCCATTTTTACTTGTTTCCTCACCTATACTCACAGATTGTCATTTCTCACACCACTAACAGGCCGTCTCACTTATACTCCACTATACTGGGTATGATCTAAAAAATTCTGTAGTGAAGGTTTCTGTTTAAAAGGAATAGTTAGAAATGATATTTGCTCCAAGCAGGATCCAAAAAGGTCAAATGTTTGTCTTAAATTCCCCCTGAGAAAAATAGTGCAAATTTTTTAATGCAAAGACCTCTAACTTTACAGTTATATACCTGCAGTGTGAGACCAAAGGCTCTACAGCCACTATTCTCACAAGATTTGCTGGAGGATTAGATACGAGGAAGCAATACCTTACCTTTTTTGTATCATTGAAGTTTTAGTTGGAAGAAATTCATCTACTTTCCTCATATATAAAACTTTTCTTTTTCACCACAGTCTAAACTGTCTGAAAATATTGTGGTACTTTCTGTTGTTTAACATTAACCCCTGTGACACCAATGTGCCTTTTTATGTGCACATGAAAGATGACCCTTGCCATTAGATTGTTAACTAAACTTGCAGCAAGAGAACTAAGAATGTGCAACTGTGCATTTCTTTTGTTGACCTAAAAAAGTCAGAGTTATTGTTTTGTCAATTTATGCATTCTGATGCTGGTAGATATAGTTTGGGCATCTGAGTTCTAAGATTAAAAAAATCATTAAAAATTATACAAAAACAGACCACAAAAGAGTTGCATTTGCATGTATTAGGAGAAATAAATAGCTTGCCATTGCTTGCTTCTCTTGATGAACATGCTTGACATTTACTATATTAAAGCAGACTTATCGTGACATTTTTATTTTATTTAAAGGGTGGAAAACCCATTTATATAATGATAAAATCTCTTTTTTATTTATTTAGTTCGAAGAGGATGTCTTCACTCCCTTCTTTACTGCCTTGGCAGTAAACACTGGATGGGAAACCTGGAGCCTCCTGGGATGCATGCATCTCATATCCCAGGAGGCTTTGGGCTGCTCCTTGTGCGCATGTCTGATCTCAGGCAATGCGCAGAAGGGGCTTTCCTGGAATGTACGAAAATACGCATGCATTTGCAGTGAGATTGGCATTCTTTTTTACTATGTTATCAGTAAATATCCTCTGGCCTCGTGCCTGCACAGTGCGAGATTGAGTGACAAAAGCAGAAAAAAGAGGAAGATAGCGGTGCCCGCTCTCTGCGCTGGAAAGAAGAAAAAATCTGGGACGACACAGGGCCAAATGGAATCTGATTGCAGAGGGATAGGGGGATCTTGGAAGTAATGGTTCTGCTTTAGGTTGCTGACCTGGTAAAGTATGCAAATCAAATATTTAGATTCACTTTGCCTAAATTGCTTCTCCCGAGTTAGTGGCTCTGATAGTATTCAGGAAAGACAGCCAGGCCAATTACTTTTTTGGAAGAAGGTCAGCAAAGGTAGGGTACACGTAATTAATTACATGTAATAAATGTTCTCGAGATGCTCTAAATGTTTTTAGTTTGGCAAGAATTGGCTGCTTTAAAATAATAGATGGTAATTTAATTTTGTATTACACATTTTCTGTAATATTTTAAATATTGCTAAAGTTATATATTAACCACTGAATTTTAATTTGCATCTGGATGCATAAATAAAGGCTTCTCTACAGTAAGAGCTGCGAAAAAGTAAAATAGACGTAGCTAGTTTCAAAAATTACTGTCTGTCTTTCTAACTGCACAAAATACAACTGCCTATTATTCTTTATATGAAAGAACACCACACATTGTTGATTCAGGTAGTATTTGATTCCCTTGGAGGTTTAGGAAGGAATTTGTTCTTAATTAAAGTAAATTGGAACACTTCTATAAAGTTTTTTTTTTTTATATTTATTTTTTAAAGCAACAACATGTTTGCAGTTCTAAGGATGCAAGTTTAAATGTATTTATTTATGTCTGTTTGAATTCAGTGGTCACATATCTTTTAAACTGACTAACTATGTAGCTAAACAACATTATCATAGGTACCGAGGTTATATTTAAACATAACAAATCTGTATTAGAAACATGACTATCTGTCAGAGTAGATTTTATTCCATGAATTTATTTCCATAAATTCCATCTATTCTCATGGAATAGATTTTTACCAGTCCTGAGAATTTGTCATAAATTTTTTTAGGTAGGTAGAATGATATTTCTTCTAAAATCAGGTTGCGTGCTATGAAATCAGACAGATTCCTACAGGAAGATGTTTAAATGACAGTGTTTACCTCTGCAGGTAACATGTTCAGAACTGCTCGAACTCTACTTGTGTGTGTGTGTGTGTGTATATATATATATATATATATATATATATATATATATATATTCGTATATACATTGTTTTGTTAGAACTGTTAGGTGTTACATGCTTCTCAAACAACATGGAACTTTCATGGTACAATGACTGGTTGTTGGTAACAATTACCTGTAAACAGATCAGTGCTGTATAAAAGCAGAAAAGCAGTACACAAATAAAAACAACATCAGCTCTATGTTCACAGATAAAAAAACAGATATTGATATGTAAGTTTTACAAGAAAATTTGGCCTTTTCTGGCCAAATAACTTCATTTTGGAACACTGAAACTCAATTTACCCAAATAAAGGACAGCTGCCAAGTAAACCCAATAGCTTTTCACAACCATATAAATATTTAGGAATTTTGGTATAGAGGACATCATAATAATCCTAACAATAGCACCTTTTGTCCTCAAGTGTGTCCTCTATGCAGCATCTCTCTTTTTGCCTCATATGGGTTCAATATGCTGCCGTGATTGACATCGTTTTCCAGTCTTATGCCAGTGCTCAGGCAGCCTAGCTGGAGTGGATGCTGCAGTGTATTCTTATTTTAAAGTAACCCACTACTGTGCATGCAAAGAGTTGATGTATTGTGCAAGAAGAAATTACACATGTAGACCAAATTGTGATTCTTTTGAAATGATAGAAAATTGTAAAATAAAAAGTGCACTTAGCTTTGTGAAAAACAAGATTGTTATCTGGTACAACTAGGCAGTCTTTTGAGTATGCTCTTTGCAAATCAGACCCCATATGCAACTAATTACTATACACAGCATGATGATACACAATTCTCAGCAATTTCTGTTTAACGGTTTAAGGTATGAGGTAAGGTACACTATGATGCGCATAGTGCATTTAAAAAAAAATATGGCATTTTCCTTGTTTTGTAGGGGGAAGCAAACGGGATTATTTCAAATAAACTAAGAGATAATTAGTAGACAATGCTAAAACTGGCATAAAACCTTCCTTCAGGCGACTCCTAATTTAAGTGTTACTGGCACAAAGTGGCGACAGATTGTGCTTCACTACTGCAATATTTACATAGCAGAAACCCACAGTGCAGAAAACGTGAGGTTCAATGATGCAGTAAATTAGCAACAACCATTTTCCAGTGTTAATTTGCTTCTTGTATATATCTAAATCTTTGCCTTCCAAAGTGATATTCCACACAGAGTTATTTCTTAATCATTACAATTAAAAAGAATTATACGGCCATCAAATCCTGACCTGGCATAACACAGGATTAATACTGCTAACCATCTCAAATGTTCTTTTCTTCAATTTGACTTGATTAGATCTTTACAAGTTGAATACATGGCTAATTTTGGTTAGGAACTAACTGCACATGCCTCCTGCTTGACGAGTAAGCCTTAAATAGAAATCTGCTCTTTGTGTTTACTAAGGATACGTGGAAAGTTTCCAAGCAGAAAATAGAAAAAAAAACTGAGAAAAGGAAGTGGAAAGAAGAAAAAAGATAAGCGCAAAACAAACCACAAAAGAAAAGTTCCTCATAGTAAAAAAAAAATGGATAAAAAAAATTCACAAGTGTTTTTCCCTTTAACATATAAAGCTGCCTAAAAAAATAAATAAAACTTTATCGCTTATCATAAAAATCACATGTAGAGTAAAGACAATGAGACACTGGACAATGTTTTATTTTTACCTTTCCTAATCTTTGATGCTCTTCAAAAGCAGAAATCAATTCCTGGGCCCATTTTATTTTGTCAGCACTCGGAGTAAACTGCTCCTGGACAATAGGAATCTGGCTTGGGTGAATCACCTGCTTACCTACAAGAAGATTAATAATACCAGAAACATGAATCAACAACAGATGTTCACGCAAAATGTGTCAAACATTCAAAGATGGAGAATGCCTCCCGGACTAGACATTAAATAATAACAAATAATTACTGTAATAGCGTTCTTTTTTTATCCCTGGCACTCCAGAGCAGCATGAATCCTTTCCTTGTGCTCAGGAGGCATGGAAGGATAAATGCAGCCTTGACTCAATTCAGCGCGCTTTAAAAGAATACAAATAATCAGTTCTGTTTTAAAGCAAACAAAAAAGGAGCCCCATTTTTGGTTTATTGTCTAGCTAGCTAAAAAAAAAGGGGTTGAGGCTGGAATAAACGGTTAGGAGCAGGAGGACATAGCGCTATTAAGCAGGTTAAATTGAAGTCTGCAAGGGGAAAAAAACATTATGTGCTTTTAATGAGTAAAGATACAAAGTCATAAAGCACGATAAGTAGTTAAATGATACAGATCTCCTTTACCTTCTTTTTCTACCAAAGATTCAATGAACAACAGTTACAATTTTAATGCCTATGGGTTATTTATTTTTAACACCAATGAGTTAGTGTTTAACATAACTGAAATACATGAAATCAAAATAATTAGAGCCTCTTTTTATTTGAACCAAACATGTATAGCCATTGTATGTCTTGTGGCATACATATTAAACTTTGTAAAACATACTGAGGTGAAAATACATTCCAAAGAGTTAAAATGCAGCTTCATGTTTTACTACTTGTAGCACAAATATGTTTTCTTTCCACTGATATATACTATAGAGGTAGTTACCCATTGCCTGTGTTGTTTTTGTTTTTAATTCAATTTATTGTAATTCATCCAAATTAGGAGATTTTCACAGGGGATTAAGCCATTTTAACTTAGAACTCTAATTTAGAATGAATGATTTTGAAAATATTGTAATGTATTATTTAAAAATGTATATTGCATGTAATACAGTTTAATACATTTCTGTGTCTGCAGGAGAGCAACAATTTGCAATAATGTGTTATTGCTTTTTTAAAGGGGTAAAATTTAGACTGAAATAAAATAAAAGCAAATAAAATATAATTTTAAAAAGATGTTATAAATAAGAATAAATAAGAATTATAAATAGGAATAAAACATATTTATATTTTACCTACATCACAGGTGGATATTATTCAGAAATACATTAATATATATGCAATTTTCATGTAATTCTCGCTAAGGAAATGTAACATGTAAAGGAGTCAGGTGAAATGTGACACTTCACTGAAGCTCTTTAATCTGTGTAAGACTTTATTGTCTGCTCAGGTATCCAACACCACTTGACATTATTGTTCTAGGTCAATTTGTCAGCTATAACAGGATTACAAAGTGTAATGCTAACTCTTCATATAAGGGTCTTTAGCTGTAACAAAGCAAGGTGTGTTTGTATGTGGCTCAGTATTACTCTGTACATAATGCCCGAAATGTGCTGTGCTAAGCAGCTGCACTGTTTAATGGGATCCAAGCTTGTAGGATTCCTCACATCCTCTGTTTTTATTTACAGCAAAATAGGGATCATGACAAATTAGTAGTAAAGTTAGATTCAAAGTGCATTATACATTTGTAAGAGGATTAAACTTTCTCAGTGTTAGGTACAACTGTGCCCATTATTTATAATGCACCTTGACCAGTTCTTATCAGAATTGTGCTCACAGATGGCAGTATGCTGTGCTTCCTATTGTTGGGCTTGGGCTGCATCAACTGACCCGTTAACTTGAACAGCTGTGGCAGACCACCTGAGTTATGCGTATGCGGTAAAGCTCAATAGGAAGAAGCTCTGCTTTTCTTATCAGCTCAACACACCAATTCATTTGCTATGTTCTTCATCCTGATGCATTAGACATAGTTTGGCATATATCATACAATGTCATGCCATTATTTGTTTACTTTTAGATATATAACTTTATACACACGTATAAGAAAAATCTAGAGACAGCCTTCCCTGAATACCAACACCTAGCGGTGGCATACTGTGAAAGTGCTGTAGGCAGATGTGTAGCCTAGCGGACTTTATAGTGGCTAATTAAAAATTGAAAGCTGGACGCTGCAGTATTACGTCATACAACAGTCTTACACAATGCAGGCCACAGTGTGGAGCCACCACTGTCTTAGGTCCTAGTTGTCTTTTCTGAGGGGGTAGAGCACAGCACACAATTAATAAAAACAAGATTTCTTTTTTATAAATGTGTTCAGCTTTTTTGTTTTTTTTAAAGCTACTAGAATATATCACTGCTTTAAAAATTGAGGTCTTAGTAGGCACAAGATAATTTTCGCATCTAATCCTAAATGAATCAGGAAAAAGAAACCCCCAGCGAGCCAATCGTTTTTTGGGTTTGTGAACAAAACATGAATAAATTGGATGTGTTGGGAAAAATAGATCATGACATATAAATATGACATATTACACTGTTCCATTATTGATTTAACAAAGTCAAAAGCGGAAGCAGTGTGTAAAAAATTAAAAGTACACCCTTACTTAACTTCCATAGGAATTAAAAAGATAAGTTGCGGCCAGGTGCTGCTAACCAAACGCACATAATAACTGATCATCTGCAAGTGTGACCACCTCTTTAAAAAGTGAGAGATCTTGGAGATTGCTGGTCTGGAATATTCAGATGTGTGTTAACACAATGCCAAGAAATACATCAGCAATGATCCTAAAGAAGCAATTGCTGTGTCTATCAATCTGGGAAGCGTATAAGGGTATTACCAAATAATTTAAAGTCTATCATTCTACAATGAGAAAGATTATTAACAAGTGGAAAACATTCAAGAGAGTTGCAACAGTCTCAGCCGTAAAGCCCCAGCAAATTCACCAAAAGATCAGACCGTGCAACATTTAGAGAAACAGTACCGTTAGAAAAAGACTTTAAAAAGTATGGCATGTTTAAAAGGGTTGCCAGGAGAAAGACTTTTATATATAAAAAAAATAAATGGCAGCATGGCGTAGGTTTCAAAGTTGCATCTGAACAAACCACAAGACCTCGAGAACAATATCCTTTGGACAGGTGAGACTAAAGTGGAGATGAAAACCAAACACAGCACCAACCCTCATACCGATTATGAAGCATAGTGGCAGAAGGGTGATGATTTGAGCTTGTTTTGCAGCCACTACACCCAGCCACAGTAAGTGCCATGTAGGGAGGGGGGGGGGGGGGATCTGTGCACTGTGAAGATCTCTCTGCTAGCGATCTCTTGCTGTAAGTGCAACAGCATTGTGGGCAGAGCTGCTGTCATTGTTTACATTTTACATGGATCCACCCAATAAAGCAAGGGGACAGGCAGAGTTCCAGGTATTATGCAGCAGAGACAGCTGCCTCTAGATGGATCACTGAGGGATCCTGATTAGACATCACTTGACCCTGGAAAGGTAATTATTGTTAAAAATGAACAATATATTTCTTTTAACTTTGTGTCTATCCTAATTTGGAAATTGTTGAGGAATATTATGTACCTCTGTACTCAATCCCAAAGAGTGAGTGGCAAATATCGGGGGGCTTCCTGATTCTAAAAAGCTCCTTGCGACAGAACCCCTACAATACTAGGGTCACATTGTGGGGATGAGGCCTTCGTCCCTAATGAAAGCCTTTGCCACAACTGATGGCAAAAATAGAGTGGGTCAAAAACGCTTGTAGCCCAAAGGACCTTTTATGGATAGGAGGGGGGCACACATATTCTCTGCTCAATTTCCTATCCGAGAAGTTACCAGGCCTGTAAAAAGTTCTAGCTTTACTATTAGGATGATCCCACTGTTCCCAGGTTCCGAGATTTGCACAATAGGCACCCAGTAGTGGTGAACGTAATTTTTTATTGCTAAACTAAACATAGCCCAAGTGTGAAGCAGAGTATTTTTTACTTGTTATTTAAGACTCATGTCACCTAGAGTAATCCTTTTTAATACTAGAATATTATAAAAAAAAGCTGATAAATATCCAGATTCCACCATATTCATTATCTACTCACATACTGCACTTTGTGACAATCCTATCAACTTGACACGATAGTACAACAGTTTAAAGTGCTGAGTATTTTTATTTCACCTCTATGTTACTACTACTACTATTTACACGTATACTGTTTCACTCTGACAACCTAGCATATAATCCTTTTTTGTTTTGAACATCTTAACTGTTAAAATCACTTAACCATTATATATTTTAACAGAAAGCTAATTTTTTTATTACAGTAATTATGTTTGTGTTCCAAGGTCCCTTTTGGGGTATTGGCATACTGTAAATCACCTTGGAGCCCCATGATGGGCATAGAAAGACTTGGCCTGTGGCCATGTTCTTTCATATGGTCATACAACTCTGTGATGTCTTCCAGTGTCACAAAGGTGGTGTATTATTGCAGATATGAATATTTTAGTGTATTCCCCTCTCTTCAGTTGTATGACTTGACTGGCAAGAATGTACTATCAGATCATGCTGTGCTTCTGTCTGATATTGGCATCACTTGATATGCCTCCCCATGTTAAACATCTGATCTAACAAAGCAAAAATATACTCATAGTGAAATCTGTATTTATCTGTAAAAAAATCTGCCTTTACTTTCCCTGGGATCTAACCATTCTGTAAATTATACCAACCAAACCAACCATTAATTAATATTACAACCAAGTATTAATTAATATTACAACTTCAGCTTAAATATAATACCTATATATAAATGAATGCTTTAATTTTAAGTTATTTAAAAAGAATATTCCAGTTAAAGAAAATCCTTATCCATGAAGACTATATAGGCCTTGGGGTATGAATATTTTTCCAGACGATATACCCCACCACCAAGATCTACTAAATTACTTTGCTGTGTGAAATGGTATTTATTATTAAATGTAATGTGTTAGTGTTTATAATATGATTTATTTATTTCTTTTCAGCTAATCAGAGGTCTTTTTAATTATATCACGTTTTTCTGAGTAGCTCAGTAGTAGGTATGTCTTATTTATACAAACAATGTTAAAAGAAACATGTTATTTTGCATTAAACTGCTTGTTTTGGATTTTCCAAATGTATGAAATTTAACAAAATGTTTCTACAAAACATCCTTCCTTAGATATATTGAGCTGATCAGTTTTTAACGGCTATTTGAGATGGTATGTACTGCTTTGGAAGATATTTTTAAGGTTGCATGCTCTTGTGTGTGTTTGACAACATTTTTAGTTAGTTCGTTTTTTAATTTACTTTTGGAAAAATAAAGTGTGTTTATAAGGTCTTTCTTCTTTTTTCTTTAAAGATATCTACAATTTTTAATACAAAAAACATATATATATATATATATATATATATATATATATATATATTATAGGTTAAATAATGTTATATATTCTACATATATTTAGAACCAACAAATTTTCAAAAACATGACGGTGTGTAGTGAGCAGTGAATGATTTCACTGATTCTGTCCCTGGTGTTCTCTTCTACTTTGCATATGGTATGCATGTACAGGGCAGCAATTGTTTAAATCTACTAGAATATATGTATTTCATCATAACCCTATGCAATAATATTTTTTATGAACCTTCTGTTTCTTTATAATTTTGCAATGTTTTTTGTAATAAAAACTGGAAAAACACAAAGGTGTATGACCAAACAACACTGAGGGTGTTTAAATTTGACTAAAGTAGAATGTTTTACCCCAGAGATAGGGATAATAAAGTTCAGCTATAGTGTAGCACTGTAAACAGCCCGAATATGTAATAACTAAAAATAACTGCTAGTATAAAATAATCACAAATGATACATAGAAACAAGGATTTCATACATTAAACTGACACTACCGACAGTCAAAGAACAAAAGCACACAGACCTATAACCCAGGCAGTAGGTAGGGTAGCTCTTCATTTTCTTGAAGAACCCCTGGTACAGTTGAGTTTGACAGGTCTTGCTCCTTCAGCAATATGGTTTCTTTGACTAAACCCTACGCCTCTACTATGTTCTATAGTGACACAGAGTGATGATAGAAACTACAATGTTAAACAGAAATGCAAAGTTCTAAAATTGTTGGTAGTAGTGCCCAGAGCTCTTGAAGGGAGTTTATCCTGCCAACCGCACATGAGGGACACAGGTACAAAGATTCTTCTTGTATTGCGTGCCCTAACTTTTAGTTCTCCCGTAGTGATGATATGGTTAGTTTACCATTGATTTATCAGTTTATTTAAATCAGATTGTTTGTATTCCTTTAAACTGTAAAGCTGCGTACACACGGCAAATTTTTCTCGCCCGATAATCGGTATCGGCCAATTATCGGGCGAAAATCTGCCGTGTGTACAGTCGGTCGTCGTCCATCGTCCGACGACCGTCCTGGCGGATCCATGGATGATGGACGACGACCGATCCTAATGAAAGGGAAGGGGAGAGCGCGCAGCAGGGTGCCGCTCCGTCGCTCTCCCCCTCCCCTCTCCATAGAGCATGAACGGTGCTGTATGTACAGCATCGTTCATGCATCCTGCAGTCTTTTCTCGTTGGAAAGGATCGTGAAAGATCCTTTCCACGAGAAAAATTGCAGGTGTGTACGCAGCTTAAGGGTCTGTTAGCTGACTCTGGTATGTTCTCTCAGGAGCTGAGAGACAAGAAGTGAGGACCACTGACTCACTGAAGCATCAGGCTAAACAAGGGACTAAATCTAATTTAAAGTAAATCTATACAAATACATTACACTAAATATACAGATTTTTGCATAACCCCAAATGTAATTGATTAGCTGTACTTCCCTGTATGTAATACATGCATACACTTGTTAGGTATAATTTTTTAATTTCATACAATGACATTAAACTATACAGCACATATTAAAACATACCATTGCTCCATGGTTATTTGTTAAGTCAATTGAAATCAATCAAATAAATAGAGTGAAAACCATGTGTCCCAGATAGGGACTTTACTCGCATTTAGTTAAAGTGATATTTATTTTTCCTAATGCAGATCTTGTTAAGTGTGACACTGAGTTATAAGAAATGCGTACTTTTGTGTTCTTGTTACTATTGCATATCTCATTGTTTATGGTTTTATCCCTCTCTTTTTTGAACATATATTTTCTATAAATAATGTATTAAAAAAAGCATACAGTACATTATAACACCTAGTAAAGTGTGTATTTCATATTAAACAAATTGACATTTCCCTAATATCATTCTCAGGATGTCACATTTTACTCTCGTTTACTATTCCATCATTACTGTTATCCCGCCGCTTATTAAACAGTAGAAATACTTTTTCAATATATAATTAGGAATACAAACCAGAAAATCCCATCAGGGCTCCTTCCCTTGCCTGTCTCCGAAGCCCCTCTCCATCTTTGTAGTCTATGTACACAAGATCAATAGCATGCAATCCAAATGCTTTGGCAACAACAATAATCTTCTGTCTGGCATACAGGACATCATGAGTGTCTTTGCTGCTTGTTGCACCTTAAAATATAGATAATCAAGCATTAAAGATCAGCATCAAATATACTTGGATTTGGTAGGTACATTTATTATGCACAGTAATAATCTCAAATCAAATCATGCAATTAGGAAAGAAAAACATTATAAAAACAGATTTCAAATGGATTTTACTAAGTATATAAGCATACATTTTAGCCGTTCTTTTGAAAATGACCTAATTATATAATAAGAGAAAAAATGTTTATCTTCATTTTGACAATGATAGTCATCTCACGTGTACTTGACATATTGCAGATGAATGTCTATAAGTGAGTCCTTTAATATAAAAACAGAACAAATTAGGACTACAGTATCACATAGTCTAAAACACAGTATTTATGACACAAACTGTGAGGAATCAGCAGGTATATTGGATAATGTACTTATATATATGTCTGCTATGTATATACTAGTATATATTTGCAGGGCACTCATTTTAATCTACCTTTTCTATATACTGATCTACATATTTCTCCAATTTCCTACAATCATTTGTTTCATGGAAAAGCAATCCAACAGCAGCAAAGTAGTAAATACAATTATACACTTTCATAGTTTACTTGATTTCCATTACCATGAAAAAGCAAACTATCACTTGGTACTATGTTTGACAACTACAGTATAATGGAGTTACTAACTAGTTAATATTCATTCACATAAAATTATTGTAATAATATTTTGTGTGAAACAGGAGTTGAAAACAGTAACATAGTTCTTAGGCATAGAATAACCATTGGCTGTTTCAGCTAGATCAGGCAACAGTCTCCTCTCCATAGAGTTAGGAAGGTGTTAGGAAGTTCTTAGGAGGAAAAAATGGATTTCGCAAATGAGAAAACTTGTTCTAATTGTTACTCTTCTCCCCTAAGAAAAGGGTGCTGGTTTTGCTGCTCTGCTATCTATGGACAGCATTAAGCTGTATTCAGATGCTAGATTTTGATGGCCCAAGACAAATGTTTTAGATCATCTTGGGGGAAAAGCTATTTTTGTTTTAATTTGTAAAGCTATTTCCTGAAATTGTTTAGAGATCTAACCCACTGGATCACTAAATGATCGAAAGAAATGATCACTGCTATTTTCAATAAACAGGACACAGCAGGGTGCCTCACGCTCATCTACCCCCTCCACAGAATGCACAACACTTGTTGTACTCCTTGCTGGAAACAATCACTAATGATCTTTCCCAGTGACTATTTTAGCAGGCCTGTATACAGCTTTAGCCTTTAGGGAACAGCTGAACACTTTGATATCTGCAAACAATTTATACAAATAAACGTTTGAACACCAAAAACATGTAATAACTTGGTGCTAAAATGTATCTAAACCTACAATGAAGGACACTCTATTAATCAAGAATCTTCAAGAGACCGTTAAGGTAGGCAAGTAGATAAAGCTGGTTAAATTAACATGCTGCAATATAAATGATTAAAATCCAGTCACACAAATAGGAAATGAACTATATTACTTTTTTAATATAAAATATATTTTTTTTTTGTTGAGATAAATACTCACTGTTGAGATACCACACTAAAAGCAAAAAGATCTGATAAAACAGGCTATAGAGCTAGTGCTAAAGAAAAAACACAATCGTTTCCCTATCATTAGCAAAGGTGATACTTGATAACTCAAATTATACATAGGGAGCATCTAAGCATTCAAACAAAACCGTTACCTGAAAACCCAGCATGCGTTTCAAGTGTTAGAATGGTCATGGCAGTAACATGCAAGCTTTTGTTGCCCAAGCACATTAATCCATGGTATTGACACCTTAGGGACTAGATTTTTTATTGGGTAAAGTTCTGTTTAATATCAGGCAGAACAAAGTGATTGCTATTATTAAAAACATGAAGATTTGAATATTTATGTTGGATAATGTCCTTAAAAAGACAAATTCCATCTTATTCATCAAAAAGTGTGGTTATATTTATGTTTCATAATTTTGTATTATCATGCATTTTATTTCAGGATCAATAAAATATATTTGTTTTAAATGATCTGCCCTGGGTGACAAATACATTAATTCAACTACTTTATTTATACTTTTATTTCAGCTTTTATGCAGGTTATTGATTATGCTGATGTTTCATTACCTGCAGATTTATTATTTTACTTGGAGTTCTCGAAGACCATAATTTGTTTTTAGAGGTTTCTTTGAAAGTATAATGGCAAAGAAAAACTGATCTAGCCACTATTTGACCCGATGATACAGGAAGCTCTAAAACCTGTAATTGCAGGTGGCTTTGTACAATTAGCCTCTCACACTAAAAGGGAAAGTACAATCAGACTTAAACAAGCAGAAAACCACTATAACACACAATACCAACTCCTCCAGAATCTATTAGGAGTAACCTTAATAAAAGTGTGGAGCAAGTTTAATATCCTATTGTCTGATTGGAGGGAAAAACAGTAGCTGAGATCTAAACATCTATTTTACTTTAAAGCCAAAAAACTGGATAACATACTACCTCACCACCTTTGAAAACCTTGACCATACATATATACAACTCAACACTGAAAAAAAATCTTGGCAACCAGAGAACATTGTGCTTGAATTTAAACACTTTTTAGCTAATTTATTTAGACGCACAGACAATTTTCAGAAAATGAAAGCAGGCTACTTGTTCGCTTGGATTGAATTTTCTACAATCATACCTGCCCTCATATATCTAGTAAAGCCAGAGCTCACCCCAACAAATATTCAAATATCAATCAAAACTCCCAAACTGAATATAAAAACAAGGTCACATGACTACTCAGAAATCTTTAATAAAAATATACGAACATTTTACCACCCATCCAAGCAAAAATGTATTATTAATAAATAAAAGAAGGCACTCTCAATTTGTTAAGGGTATGTTGGACTCCTTTTTTCTCCCATGTTTTTAGCCCTAACATATGAGTAAAGAAAGTAGTGGATCTGTGGTTTTACTCTAGCATAGCTTGCTGTCATCTGACAGCAGTGAGCCTGAAAATGCTTAGGGCAGACTGCTTCGAGGTTCACATCATACAGGTTATCAAATAACAAAGCATATTCACAGATTATTATTAATATTATTGTTATTAATAAACAGATGAAACACTTTTATATTATTTCCTTCCCCACTATCATCAGAATTGGTGCAAAGCTCCAAATCTTAAGCAATAAATAGACATTTGCCTAAATCAATAACTAAAAACAATCCTATAATTTCTCCTATGTTGTATTATTCTCTGTATAATCCAACTATCCAGTCTTGGGAACATTCAACTTATTTCTTCCATTATGAAAAGAGAAGGAAACCTAACATACCAACTATTCTAATGTAAATAATCTGATACTTTTTATATAAAGTATGACGAGTGAGCGTTGTCACTCTAGGACAAGAAGTGAGTTGCTAAGGGATCACCAGGTGAAAAAGTGGAAAGTCCCCTTTCGTCTAAAGGGAAAAAAAAGCCGATCTTATGCATGCAAAAGTTATTAAAAGGATTTTGAGCTTTATTCACTGTTCTAAACACACTGCTATTATTCTGAACACAACTGTATGTGCATGTTGTCACACATTATATATTGTGTGACGTGGTATCTGTGCAAAATAATGATGTACAAAATGAATATTTCACATATTCTGTTTTTCACAATATATACATATGCACTATGATCACAGGTGTTTGCTATGTGGATGTGCATTGAGGGCCCATTGGACATAAACAAGAGCATGCACATAGTGTATGTATCTGCATAATACAGGTGTGTTGTGAAGGTGCATCATTTACAATGATTAGCACCACAGTGGAATGCACCACACCAACATGTAAGATATCGCAGTGCAGCAGTGTGAATGGGCCCTAAAAAGGTTTACTGAGGGTCTATATAGAGGTCTAGTGAAGTGAATAATGGAAGGGGTGTAAATTCAAAGGAAAGCAGCATTTTTTCTGACACCAGGCTGCATAAAACGAAATTGGATTTCAATGTGCATCATGCACCTGTCATATTTTTTTTGTTATCTAACAATGGGAATTGATCATAACCTGCGTTAGAATATGATGACAATCTACCAGCAACCAACTCACATAAAAATGTATATACATTCTCTATGTTCTATCAGATAAACCATTAGTTCAAACCTATACTGGCTCTGAAATCTTCCGCTCCAAAGACGACTCCATCCAGATGAAGACCAACTTGAGTTCCTCTCTGCAAAGCTTCTTCACAAACACTCTAAATGTAAGCAGAACTATCAATAATAATATCTCACACAGCACAAAAAACTCAGAGATTCATTTTGCTTTGATCTAACTGACTATGCGTTACAGCACATATTAGGTGTCTTAATAACAGTTAACATATTTGGTTATTACATGTACAACTTCTGTCACTTCTTAATAACTAGTATTTATATAGCACCAACATATTACAACCTGTGACCTAGCGATGCAAAGATAAGGGTGGTAGCCACTGAGCCAATTGTGCTACCATTATCTTAGTTTTCTTTATATAGTGGAACATATGCTGAAGAGCACAGCTTCAGCACTGTAAAGGCACACTGCAATTTTTAGGTAAGGCAAATGCTAAAGCTGGCCCCAAGCTAGTTATTTTCTGGCAATTTCAAATGACTTTCAATCATATGGAAGTCTAGAAGGATCGAGGCAACAAAGTTTAAACAAGCAAATGTGTCTAAACAGAGACAAAAGAAACACGTGGGTTTTTTTTGTAGGCAATAATGCTTGTTGTATTCGGTGATCAAACGTATAGAATACATAATATCAGAATATAATATAATATATATAATATAATATAATAGAATCATTGTAGTGCAAAATCAAATTACAAAGCAACATTAGTTTAGATAGCATAGAGTAAATTGCTTGCCATCAGATAAGTACTAGAAATAGGTAACCTATGTTATGAATATAGAAGGTTAAATATAAAAACTGCAAACATATCGACAATATGGTAAAAAGTGACGCGTAGCCGGAAAAAGCTGATACTGACGCGTTTCGCCCAAACGAGGGCTTCTTCAGGGGTAGCTTTGGTCTGATATAGCAGTTGTAAATGTGACAAAAAGTCTAGATATGCCAAATATTATTACATGTAAATATGTTGAATAATTGGTACAATTTAGAAACATACATATATATATAAGGTCATTAATCAAAATTAATTGTATATTGTATAATGTGATTGTATATTATTTGTCAAATATTGAAAAGTGAATATTAGATAACTGAATCTAAATTATAATGGAAGAGTGACCATATTAGGCAAGTTTTAATGTGAAAGATCCAAATTAGTTATTCATATATATAGCTAGCCGTGCCACATGTAAGCATAGTTAATACCCCCAATCAAATTGGTTAAGTGCCAAAGCCTTTTTAACGTCCAATAGTTGAACTATACCATAGGAACAGAAGGAGGAAAGAAAAGCTTCTATGATAGGCACAGGAGAAAGAATATTTATAAAATCAATAAAAATTTTATTAGTATACAAAAAAACTTAAAATAAAGCATTCAATAAAACAATATTGAGAATAGGAAGGATATACAGATTATCCACACTTTACTGATAGGTAAAAGTATAACAAACTTGCGTGTTGGCAAATAGTCACAGACCAGATCTCACCCCGATCCATTTCGCCCGCATGGGCTTCTTTAGGGGATATGGAGAACCTGGAATTTTTTACAATAATCGAATACCGAGAGATCAGAAACAGAAAAGTAATGATTAGTCTGAGGTGGATGTTCCAGTCATGATACCATTTGGAAGCTCTTGTCAAAATGTTTGCTTGATGTAAACTGAAATAACTGAATATTTTTTTAGAACCGTCCAAATTGATTTTTCTTCAAAAAGAGGGGGTTAAAAAAGATGTTGATAAGTAACACCTATTAAGAAGAATACTATCGTGGAGGGATCAACATTGACAGAGACGTTGGGGTATAGTGGAGAGGGCAAACCTGCGGCAGCCATCTAAGCAGGGGAGGGGCGGACATGTTCAAGAGCTGCAAATTTGATGCAAGTTGCATCGAATTTGTGCTCTGTGCTGACATGGAAACAAATCGGTGTTGTAATTTTCCCATTTAGAATCAGATTCTAAAGAGAGAGGCTAGGGGAGTATTTTTCCACCAGGTCAGAAAGGTAGGTTGGAAAAGAGCTTTGTCGGGATTTGAAGACAAAGCACAGGAGCTTGAATTTGATTCTAAGGTGAAATGGAAGCCAATGAAGAGAACTACAAAGAGATGCAGCGGAAGAGGAGCGGAGGGAAGGATGGGTGAGTCTGGCTGCAGCATTCATAATAGGCTGTGAAGGAGAGTCGGGTTAGTGGAATACCAGAGAGGAGGAGGTTACAGTAGTCCAGACAAGAGATGATAAGAGCGTGTACAAGAAGTTTGGTGGTCTCTGGGGAGAGGTAGGGGTTGTGGAATTTTGGAGATGTGGCACAGGTGAAAGTGACAGGACCTGGAAATGTTCTGAATATGGGGGGTAAATGAGAGGGCCGAGTCAAAGGTGAAACCAAGACAACGTGCCTGAGGGGAGGGACGAATGACTGTGTTGTTTACCGTTAGGAATATGTCAGGGTGAGATTTGGAATTTGAGGGGGGGATGATGATAAGCTCAGTTTTATCCAGGTTGAGCTTTAAAAATCGGTCAGACATCCATGATGAGATGGCAGACAGGCAGCGTGAGACCTTATCCAGGACGGAAGAATAAAAGTCAGGGGTGGACAGATAGATTTGAGTGTCATCAGCATACAGATGGTACTGTAAGCCAAAGGAGGATATGAGACTACCGAGAGAGGAGGTGTACAGAGAAAAGAGAACTGGTCCAAGGACTGACCCTTGGGGAACACCACAGGGAGGAGAGTTGGAGAGGAGGAATTACCATTGAAAGAAATTTGAAAGGAGTGGTCAGACAGGTAGGAAGTAAACCAAGAGACAGCAGTGTGTTACTGATACTAATGGAGCGCAAGATGTCCAGTACTCAATTTACTCTTTGCCATCTAAACTTATGTTGCTTTGTACATTTGATTTTGCACTACAATGATTATGTATTCTTTGAGTTTGATCACTGAATACAACAAGCACTATTGCCTACAATAAACCCGAAATGTTTTTTTTCTCTATTAAAATATATAATTGGGGTCAGCATAATCTCTAGTAAGGGATACTCTCTGAACCTCAGTTCAGTACCTTTTTAAAAAAAAGCTTTTAAACTAATCTCTCTTTGGTCAAAAAAATGTGTCTGCTATGGTTATGTATGTTAGATGAGTTTTGGAGTGATCACCTCTGCTCCATACATAGTATATCACATTTGATGTAATAAACCATGCTCAATCTAAAAAATGAGTTGTGCACTACTGCACTCCCATGCTCGGTGCTGCCATCTTGACCACATCAGAAACTGTATTGCCTTCTTCGGACCATGCATTTCTGCTTGATAAACAGTCTTTTATATGAATGAAACAGAGAAATATTCCTTTTAAGCCCGTCTAATCATGTAAAGGTTTTACTTTATGTTTTCTCTAATCTGGTTATTAGGTCTGAAAACTTTATGTTAGGCCACTTTAAAGATAACTATGATCTTCTACAGCAGTAAAGTCAGTGTTATTTAACTGTGTTTATTGTAAACCAATTTTACTATATGACAAACTACAATTTATCTTATACAAGGCCCTGCTAAAATAAGTGAAACCTAAAAAAACCAAGATCAGTTTCTGCCTTCTCTGTTTCATGACAGGTCCGCTGTAAGGGGACACCTGGATAGACTGAGGTGATCTTTCACAAACCCTACAAAATATAATTATATGTGGTCTTTTTATTATATAGTGGAAGTAAGATACAATTTTGAGGGTAATGCCCTGGTGAGACAAGCCTCAATGCCAAGTCAAACTATTAAAATGAGCTTCAAGAGGGGGAGACTGTGTGTCTGGAGTAGTATCAGTTTATCAGCTTTGTACACAGCAGTATGGTTTAACACGTGGACACTTGGGGAAGTGGTTGCTAAGCTATACTGGAATTAACCCAGACTACATTGTGTGTTCACTTTTATGCTAAAGTCCTAGTTCCCTTTAATAGTTCAGACCTCTTGTTGCTTATACAAAGTCACATACTGTTTTGTGTGTAAGTCTCTAAAAATTATTTAGTCATAGAATGTAGTGGAAGGGCCAATTTATGCTTTTATTAAAACATATCTAGTAATATTATTATGTAAACTGAAAGGTTCTTAAACACTAACACACTAGTTCAATATTGTGGCATATTTTAATAGGAAAAAAATGTAATGAGAAAACATAGTAACAGTTTAGGACAACTGGGACAAACAACATTTCGTAGCTCTACAGTATTTGTCACTGATCAAATAAATATTAGCAAATCATCTACATTTTATTTTTAAAACATTTTATTAATAAAATGACCTGAAGTAATGAAATATGTCACAGATGTGTAGCTTCTCATTACATTATACCAGTGAAAGAAGAGAAGCTGTACTTACTGTACATCTATTCGCATACAATGTTTGTACATGACCATGACCCTAGAAATGCATAGTAATGAGTGCTGATGTGCACAAAGGGTGTACAGTAACCTACAACAACCAATCAGAATTCATCTTCATGGTAAACTACATGCTTGTTCTTACCTTGAAATTGAGTAGTCCAATGGCAGTTTCCACAAACGTGACCAAGTTAATTGGCTGTTTTAGCTTTCTACCTTTCATGTGGTATAAAAACTTTTCTGTAAACTGAAATAACAAGTAATGTGTTTTTTTTAAGTTATCAACTTTTAACAATGAAGGTGTAAATTATGGGTAAATCTGTTTTTATGGCATTTTAAAAATAAAATACAAACAGTTCAATTAGAATAAAAAAAATTAAGCAACAGTGGTCTTAACAATAATAAATGGAACATAACATAACATTATTCATAAAACAATATGTATGACAAAGCAAGATACACAGTAAATGGGAGGGAATCAGAAAATCGGAAACAAAGTTAAACAACAAGTGGAGTAAAGGTGTAAGTTAAAGCCTACAAGTAATAAAATGTAGAGAGCAGGTTGGTAACTACATTACGAAAACAATGGAATGCACTATCATTTCATGTACATTAAATCACATAAATAGGTGTTAGAAAATCACAGTAAAAAAAACAGCTACAATACTGGATGCTTTATTAACACTGTAAGCTAGTCCTGAAATTTTTATTTTGCTGGAAATAGTCATATTCTCATTTTACCCATTCAGCTTCATTTGATTTTAAATATCACATAATTTTTTTATCAAATAAATAGCCATACTTATGTTTTTTTGGTGTTTGCACCATCAGACAAACTAGCTTTAAAGCCTGACCCCAACCAAAAATACAGGGCACTATCTGCATGGGGTTTGCAGGTTCTCCCCGTGTCTGTGTGGATTTTCCCCGGGTACTCCGGTTTCCTCCCATATTCCAAAAACATGCAGTTAGGTTAATGGGCTTCCTCCCAAAAATTGACCTTACACTACATTAATGACATATGACTGAGGATGGGACATTAGATTGTGAGGGACAGTTAGTGTCATGACTATGGACTTTGTACAGCACTGCGTAATATGATGGCACTATATAAATACTGTGTAATAGTATATATATATATATATATATATATATATATATATATATATAGGCATTGCATTCACTTCCTGTCCCTGTAACAATTGGATGTGTGGTGGTTAACACCAAAAGGCAAACACAGAAATAAAAGCACAGTCAGGTAATGTTATCCTTATGCAAAAAAAAAGTTTTTGTCTGTGTCCACATTGGAAGAGAAGAAATAAAACCTGATAGAAGATCTAACACATTCTATATCCAAAGGTTAAGTTGAGGTTTAATGAAAGTGGGCATGTCAGCGTTTAAAAAACAGAGATTATGGAACATAGGTTGGCAGAGGCAATATTATTTTTTTTTGTATTGTAACACAAAGCATTATTAAACACAGGACTAAACCTTCCAAATAAAACCTTCCAAATAAAAGTTTGCACCAGGCAGGTGTTTTTTTGCAGAAGGGTCAGATGGCAAAGCTCAGCTTTAAAGTCTTGCATAACAGTACATGTGCATTCCCTGTAATGAAACTTGCTTATTCTGATTTCACTGCACACTGTGAGTTTCTAACAGTGAAGCAAATTATATAGAAGCAGCAGCAAATCAGACAGAGCCCACTTCATTTTCTTAGTGGATATTATCCAACAATAACTGACATACTTCCTTTTCCCTTCAAGGAAAGCCAATATTCACATTCCTTCTTCTAAGAGCCAGCCCACTGCTTGCATCATTGCTCTTGAGAGGAGTAAAGCAAGAGAGTTTCCGTTCTACTAATTAATATATGATTTTGTAATGCGACAACCCATGCATTAATTTAGATTTAAAAGGAAAGGAATTTAAACATTTAAACACTTGTACTTATGACTTATACTAAACATAACATCCATTTATTATATTAATCAAAACACGACAACAGCTAATTTGGTATAAGTACAATATATCACCTAATGGTACAAACAATATTTGCAAATTTCTCAGGTGCCAATAAAGCATTATAGTTGCTTAGTAAACAGTCTTCTCGTGCTATTCACTACAGGTTTTGCAGAGTTGTCTGCTTATCAGGCGTAGGTGGACAAAAAGTTGGAAATTAACTATATATGAAAAGGTTGTCAAACCAGCAATTATCCCTTCCTAGTGATATAGAACATAGTAGGCACCAAAAAGCATAGGACAATAAAAGACAGCAAGAAACCCCAACTAATCCAAGTATGAATGGAGTATGGTGGAGCACCTTGTCCTTTATGATATATAGTTAATTTCTTCCTTACTTTTCGACCAACTCTTCCGAGACTAAAGCCAGAGATACAGGAGTGCTCAGGCACCCAAACACAGCATAAGTTAAATACATTTTAAGAAAAGGTACAATATTTAAAGGTTTTTAAGCACAAATAATAATTCTAAAAGTCCCCTCAAATCTACACTTAGACTATCAACCTCAGAGTGAATTTAAACCTTCTAAACAATGCATGTAAGTGTAATGTAGTTTTTATTAAGGCATTGCATGAAGTCTAAGACAATGTACACACGTTGGATTTTTAATGTTGGAAAGGATCTTTCACTATCGTTTCCAATGGCAATAAACTAAAAAATGAATGAATGAGTGCTGTACACACAATGTCGTTTTGCTCTGTGGAGAGGGGAGAATGAACGAGCAGTACCTGCGTTCTCCTGCCTTCACTTCCATTACAGTCGCTCGTCTCCTGACGGTAATGAATCTGCCAGGATGAATCCATGAACGACGTTGGATGGCCACCGTTCACATATCAGATTCTTGTCTGAGACGAGCCCCAAGGCGATAATCGTACAAGAATCATCTGACATGTGAACGTAGACCTAGAGAAGACCAGGATGTCATGCTAGGTGCAATCGTGCATTCATGAACTGGCATGTTCACTGTTTTTAGGATGTGAATTATATAGGATTCTATTTATAAAGAAGTGAATCTGACATTCACTGAAACATTCCCTGGTGTGGAATCTTCCAGATCTATGTGTTTCAATGGCAGTAATTGATCCTCCACTAGGTTCACTGGTTTATAAAAAAAAAACCCTATATAGTTACAAATGTCTCCAGTCTTTCCATATCTGTACCAATACTTAGCAGCAGGAATTACGTTTAGAAATATTGTCTGTGTGACATTTTAATAGATTCTGTACACTTTTATTTTCCATAGTTCTGGGTTTTTTCAGTTTTCTTTAAAAATGATAGTCTACCTGTGGTAAAACTTTAAAGTAATGAATAAAGTTTATGAGGATGTTTGAGTGGCTGAATTAGCATTAGTTCACATTATTAATTCTTTATAAGAACAAAAATGTATCTCAGTGCACAGCTAAGTCTGTAGAAAATTATCAATGACCACTATAAATGGATAAAAACAGTCACACACATCATCCAATAGAATCTTACTATTTACTGGAAGATAAGAAATTGTCTAACAGGTATGATAAAGTTCTTTACAAGAAGCCCCCCCCCCCAAAAAAAAATGACAGGTTTGTCCAATTCATTTTTTTCAAGAAATATTCTGCCATTGATGGATATCAAAGGAACTGAGAATTTTAATCATCTCTCTATTCAATCTCAGTTGGGTAAATCATATCTAAGAGATTTGCATAAATATAAACCATCAAAGACTTTTCATCTTCAAAGGGGGTTTCAAGACCCTATAAGCTTTGTACTGTAATCATCACAGGTCACAACCCTGCAGGAACAGGGCTGCTATGGCAACATAAAAAACTAATGCTTAAGGCTTAGCATAATATTCTGACTAATAGAAAGGAAACTCATTCTAAAAGCTGGCAGCCTATTTACCAGAAGCTGGATTAGAGGTGTTAGTTCTTCCCCTTTTAGCTTTTTCCCCACAGCCCCCCTTCTCTATCACTTGAACCCTCCCCTCCTTCACCAAATCAAAACATCACATCTCTGAAATACGTAAAATATCCATCCTCTATAATACACGCTAATTAAAGCGCACATACACTGAAACAAAAATGAATAATGCAAACTCACAAAAGAAAACAATGCAAACTGCAACGTTAAAAAACGCAAAACATTGCTGCAATAATGACATTTTTTTCCCCTCAGTCGACAAAATTGATAAACACAGCACATGTTATTCTGGGGCTTGGTACTTTTGTTCTATGGTAGAAGGTCTTAGCACAGAAGAAAATGGTCTCCTCCCTGCTGATTTTAAGCCTGTACAACATACATTATCATACCACCTGGAAATATGAGAGCGGCTTACAGAAGAGAACATCTAAAATGTTACATTAGCCTTTCCACCAAAAATCTTTACACCTTACAAAGATTTTAACTCGTGCTTCCCTGACACATAATATTTACTCAGTGATAAAACTTAAAAGGTGAGCTTCGGGGCACCTTTCAATTAATATATTTTTTTTCTGCAAAAGGGGGACAATTAAATGTTTCCGGCCAGGCAAAGTGAGGAGGTGTTGGGGAGGGGGTGATAGAAGAAGAAAAAAAAAACCACAAAGAGATTGGGGAGGGGATGAAGTAGCAGCCTTCAGCACTTCTTTCAATTCCAGTGCACACCCAATAGTGTGTGAGGAAGAATGCCCACTGTTCAAGATTTGTGGGAGAATTGTCCCATGACAAAAGAGGTAGAGTTACGCTTGTTATTCTCCAATAAGCCATGCCAGTCAAACAAGTACCCATACTTAGGACAAAAGGAAAGCAAGGGATTGTAGCACAAAAGAAAACAAGTAAGCCCATCTTTCAGTTGTGCATCAGCTTCCAGGTTTTATGCTTCGCATAAATAAAAATGGGAGAATAAAAAAAAGGATGTCTGGTGTAATAAGAAAAAAAAATCTCTTCACTTCAATAAAAAAAGAATTAGTTTAAAAAAGGTGTTAAAATGTGTAACACATTCTTTAGATGAAAGGCTTTTCAGTGAATTGAGTGGCAGAAAGAGAAAGGGGAGAGTGTGGAGAGGAGGAGGCAGGCACCCAAAGCTGATTTTTTTTTCATTTTCTTTTGCTAAAATTATCTTGGACATAAAGGTTAACCAAGAGAAAGGAGGGGAATGTATTTCCCTGGCTAGGAAGAGGTGAGAAGGAAAAGCTTAGAAGGGGCGGCCGATTTTTAGATATAATAAATTAATTTCTTAACCCCTAACTGAAAGAAGAAGCATGAAAGCCATTGCAAGGCACACTGAAGCTCGGAGGTAACTGGTAGAACACGGCTTTGGAACATGAGAAACCGTAGCAAAACTCTGCCCAAGTGAAAAGTCTAGCAAATGTAGTCTGGGACTTTCTGCACTGAGTTAGTAAGTAACCCCCATGTAATGGTTTGTAATAGCTGTAAAGCAAATCCTCTAAGCTCTTGTAAGCAGCTCTTTAGTATCCATCTATGTATTTATGTCATGTTAATAATTTCACTGGCTAATTGCTGAGGGCAGTGTTAGTAAAGTAAAATGAAATGACAATAGTTAAAAAGTAGTGCAGTCAATACATATAATGTTAGAAGGCCTTGATGTATTATATTTTGATCTGACCTGATATGACAGCTGCAACTGTATAGTTAGAAATACGTAATCCTGTGTATGATTATACCAGATTTTATACTTTTGATGAATGTTGATGTAAAAACATTTAACTGTTTGGACTATGCCTCAATAAAGCTGAAATTTCAACATATTCCAGACATCCTTATTTTACAGTACTAAATATTTTTTATTATTCTTGGCTTGCTGATTTTATACATTACTTCTCCTGCATTATTTACAGCGGAGGACAGTTCTAACTTGCAGTTGTCACCAAAAATCCTTAAAACCACAGCCTTCATAGCTAAGTGGAATGGCCATGTTATCCAGTGCAGAGGTCAAATCGTCCCTTGGAACCTTATGTTCTTCAAGCAAATGCCAATTATTGTTCACCACTGGGGCAATGACAATTCTTACAGAATTGTTACCTGGAGGGGGCAGGTCTCCTAAAACCCCTTAATATGTGTAGAATTTGTAGAATGCTTTTTGAAGATACTGTTATCAACAATAGAATTTGCATTACATCGTACAGTAGATACAAGAGAGTTAAAGGTCCTTATAGCTTTGGAAAATGTTTATCTTACTGGAATTACATGTAGTTTGTATTTGAACTTATACTTGGGTAAAAAAACTATGGCTAAAAAACACATAAAATACCCGATGTATTTCTTTATCAGAATTGTAACGATTGCCTAAAAACACAACACTGCTACATATTGTAGGTAATATATATATATATATAAAAGAAATAAATAAAATAAAAGTGAATTGCCATATATTTATGGTAATGAAATGATAGCAAACGTATTACAATAATCCCATACAATATGATGCACAAATATATTGATATACTACATTGTTTCTTAACTATGTTTAAACATTTTTTTTCTTTGCTTTCTTTGCTTAAATACATTGTAATGTAGCAGAAAGATACAAAAAATGATTAACGGAACTGTCAGATTGTTTGTATACAAACAAACATTTTCGGCAGGTCAACAAAGTCATTGTACGTTTACAAACTTTTGAATGTAGCATAGATTTTTTTCTTAATATTTTCATATTTTCAAAATAAACAAATGTATTCAGAAATGTATAAGATAAAATATAGACTTAATAATTTGTTTTGTTTTATATTCCCATCAAACATTTCGCTGATAATGTTCAATATTTAGGTGCCTTTTTTCCTATGTCACGTCCAAAACTCTTAGGCCATAAAAAAAAAGCCTACAGTCCAGACTGTCATATTATATTAGTACATTCAGATATAAACATCTTAGTATTGGGTCTGAATCTTGTGAACGAACCAATAACAAAGACCAAGTCAATGCAAATAATTTACTAACAAAGGCACAAAAAACTACATTGCTTTATGGTAAATTTGGCATCACTAACAGATTAGCAAACCACTGGTTACATTGCAGGCGATTGGCCAGTGACTAATGTAAAGCACAGCAGGCTTTTATTTTGCTGAACTCAGATACAACGCTGTGACCTGCAAAATATAATTCAAAGCTAGAGAAATAATATGAAACTGTATGTTCTATGTAACACCCTGCATTATTAAAGTATTTATACAGATTAAAAACAGGTAATATGTCCAGTCTGTACATATTAAACGCTATAATGTAGCACATAAAGGCTTGTGGCCCACTAAAAAAATCATGTGATAATAGTAATATTTATATGTTAGCATTTTGAATTGACATCAGGAAAGCAATGCCAATTTCTTTATTTTAAATGGAATATTTTGTATTTGACAGGTTCTAATGTCCCTATAGCAAATTCACATTTCATTTTATAATTATGGGGTTAGTCAAATATTGACAGCATTTCCAGAACATAATGGGAAAATAAGGTATAAAGACAAAGCAATTTATTTTATTCACTTGTTCTAATAAAAAGTATCATTTTTTTTAAATTTGTATATAAGGAAAATCTCCTTGTCTAATTTAAAGGTAGAAAGCAACTCTCATTATTTTTCAGTGCATAGTAGCCATTCTTGTAATGCTGCTCCTTGTCACTTATACTTTAAACTTGTCTGTATAAATATACCTGTAATGTGATCTATATTTAAATGTAATGTGCAGGAGGTACATAGGAGTGCTTTACATTCTTTACATAGCATAATGAAAATGACATGCTGCAATTAATTTGCTATTTATAATTTCTTTTGTGCAATTAGATTATTTACACGTTTTGTAAAGACATTTGACATGCCACTTAACATTTCCAGGATTTTATTGGCTGAAAACGCAGTCATGAAACACAAACACACCTGTCAGCAATTAAAAAAAGAAGTAGTAGAGAACAGTTCAGGAAATAATATCTGTGCTAATTAAAAACACTAGTTAAAAGCTTCCTGTTTGCTCTCCCAGGTGCCCTAAGAATTGACCTTGTACTTTTTTCCCCCCCTTATAGCCATTTTCTCTCATATGTCGATTCGTTCTCTAGACTATATTCATGTATGATATTGCACTACTCCAAGAGGACCTATTACAAGGTCCTGAACTGACTTTCAATTATTTGAGTAGCTGTTATCGTGAAAATAATAGATGGTCAGTTTGTCACTGACATAATATGCAATAAAGCAAATATGCTATTTATTAGGATATTTTACCCGAGGTTAGCAGATTATTAATTTAAATTGTGTCAAAGAAAAACCAACCAAACATTTTTAGTAATTTCAAAATGATAATTGTAATCATGGTCAGAGAGGGGAAAAAACTAATTAGATGTAAGTAATATGTTTCTGTGCCTGGATTAATGTTACAAAATCACACTGGATGTGACCATGTTGAATAATTATTTGTAACACCCAGACAGAGAGCAGTGTCAAGACTCCATGCTGCTCCTATGCAGATTTCCACAAAAGTAAAGTCTGAATAAGTGCCATGTCTGATGATTTCCCTCTGCTAATTTTCTAGAAATGTCAGTATGAATTGGAAAGGTAAAAACTATTTCTATAACACTATGCTCTTTCCTTCTATGTGCCAGATAATTGTAGTAGGCATTAAGATGTTAGTATTCTTTTACTTTGCGTCCCACAAAATAATGCAGTACACACCTGCTGCTTACAGGGTTTGTTGGCATTTCTAGTTCATCAAGAATTGAGAAGGTATCAAAATCTTAAGTTTGTTATAGAATATATTTTATTAGAGCTATTGCCCAGTAATATTTGTTCTAATGGTGCATTTATTAACATGATAGGCTTTGCAAATAGATGGCTCTAAGTACAGTAAGTACAGTACGCCATGTAACCATTGATGACCAAAGGGTATTCCTAGAAGTGGAATTCTGACTAGTTGTTGGGGATTCTTGTATATGGCTCTGCAATACTATCTAATAATATAGATGAGTACAGGGTATAGATGCAATATTTCTGCACATGTGATGGGTTTCTTTAAAGAATGTACCATTAAGTGTGGGGTAATGCCCACTCTATAGTAAACAAATATGGACATAATAAGTGGTAGCAATAGGTGATATACTTTGGGAAAAGGCACGCATCTATAAAATGACTGCATATTTCTTCATACATGAAACAAAAATATAAGCAAAGGAGGCTTTATGCAAAACTATTTTTAAAAATGCTCTGTAATGTTGCATATAACAAATAGATGAGATAGTTTACCAATGTGAAGAATGTTATAAAAATGTTCCTGCTGATGCAGAATATTCACTTCCAAATTACTAAATTGCTCATATTTGCAAATTCATGTAATTACTCTATATCATATTAGTTTTAATAAGTCATATTTCAGCAAATCATTTGTCTATGTGTGTGTTAAGTCAGAGCCCATTGTACTCTAGTTATTGTTCAATTTGCTTGAGGTCAGCATTGTGTTTTGAGTAACTCAAGCTCAACTCTAATTAGTACTGAGTACTGAAAAAAAAAAAAAATTATGCATCATATATTTTTGTAATACGTTTCATTAATGTGATATTTGGGGCTAAACTGTTTTTAATGTACAGGATCCATTACACTGTTATGTTATATAATTGGAATTTCATTTTTTATATCACCTTTTAGATTCAGGAGCTGATTTTTCTAAACATGCTGTCATCAACCTAAACTGTCTTTATGATGTTTGCAGATACAATGTAATAGAAATATCATTTTAAGGGGCAGGTGTAGCATTCAATGCAATAAAAAGTATTAGTGCTAAATCAGTTAGCAAAACAATTACATAATTAGAGAGCCTATCATATGTAAGTTTAGTCCAAAGAAGTTCATGGAGAAATTCACATGCACCAACATGGCTAGAAATATCTCAGCCAAACTGTCTGCTATGTTTTAAAGTTATACATTTATCACATCAGGTTCAGGAATAAGCATGTCCTTTATATGTGAGGCTTTGGTATTAGACTTCTGATATTTAGTGATATATAATCAGTCCCTGTCTCTTTCAAAGAAAACATGCATGGAAAAAAGGAACTGCATTTCTAACTTTCTTCTGAAAATGCCAAAATACCTGTTAGCACCAGGAAAATACTTAAAGTGTACCTAAGCTCAGAAATGTCACTTTACATAAAAGAGTAGACAACCCTTTTACGTTAAGTAAAAATTCTGTTTTTTTTTTAAGTGCAACACTTTTTTTAAAAAAAAAAAACGGGCATTTTCAAAAAAAAAAAAAATGTTTACAAACTTTTTTCTTAGTATGGGTTTTCCTAAACATATCTGCAGTGACAATTTCTGTTAGGCCACAATACTAATATAGCAATAAAATATATGCTATATATGTTTAACTTTTGTTTTTAGTTTTGTTGAATATTAATACCATGTTTTATGTCTCACCTGTCGGCATGGGGAGTGTGAGAAACCTATTAGGTGTTTTTTCACTTGGGAAGGCCATAGTTCCTGGCTGTCTTTTCACTTGTCTGGAATGTTAAGTTTCATACACATCCTGTTGATCTAAATAAATTCAAAGTTTCGATAGAGAGATTGGTACCCCCTTGTAGTGTTCAAGGCATATTTGCAGGCCTAGGACCATAAACATAAAGGTCTTGCTACTAGGCTTCCTCACAGACATAAAAAAGATCAGATGGTCTAACTCTAAAAGATCAGTTTCAGGTTGCCTAGTTTTGTACCAATACAATATACAATATACACTGATATAGTAAATGCATAAATAATCTAAGATTGAAATACAGTTGGGTAACCAGGTAAGTGGACTGAAAAATTTGGCTTTAGCAAAATACTATTACCAAAAAATTCAGGTACAAAAACAAATTCAGGTACAGAACAGAATGTAAACTACTTTGAAGATTTCTGGGATATTAAAGATAATGGAAAAATTCTTTACCAATACATATTTGGTGGCATCAAAGTTTTTTTTAGTCCATTTAAAGGGGTGTCTTTATTTCTAACGTAGCACATTTCTGGGTAGGGTGTATAAATGAACCAGTTGTTACTTGTCAAATATGTTTGATTGTTTTTTATAAATTTCTACACATTTATCCCTAGAAAATGTATTAAGTAATTTTTTGAAATAACCAATTCTTACAAGCTATATTTATATTATTATGAACTCTGATATGAAAATTCTAACATGAGTCAATAAAAGAAATTACATATATTTTATATTCCAGCACTTATTTTATCATGATAATGTAGCATGCTATTGCCCTCCAAGAGCTTATTATAACTAGCTGACTTGTACTGGTTAAATATACTTGATGTCGCCATGCTGGCACCTCAGTACTATTTATACAACACATATATTGTACAAAACAAAACAATAGATATGTCACTAAGCTATAGGACAAAAGGGTATCTAGGTTGGCCTCTTTTGGGTTACATCTAATGTGTACAACCCTAACCCCCCCCCCCTTTTTATTTATATTTTGTCTTTTTATCTTTAATTGTTTTTCTTGTGTATTTGCAAAAAATTACAACTCCAATGAGATAAGGCTCATTTACTAAAGGATTTATATGTGAATATTCGCTTCATTTATTCAGGGATTGCATTTTCACATGAGTGGATACTCAAAGTGAATCTTCACACATTTTATTGTGTTAACATTCTCAAATCCCTTAGTAAATACAATTCATTGTTTGGTGTAGGAGGTTTAGTAGCTTAGAAGGTATTATTGCAGAAAGTTAAATGGAGGGGCTGTGGAACTCACCCAATTTATCTCTCCAGCAGACTCCACCTTGGGGAGCATGATACAGGAGGGCAACACTGTTGACTGCAAGATGACTTTCAGATCTTCTTCTGCAAGGCCACTGCTTACAGAGTTAACCCGGACACACTTTTCAGAATTTCCAAGATCACATCCTTCAAGGGTTTTAACAATATTCTCTCGTGCTTCAACCTAGTAATCAAAAACAAAGTGGTTTAGGTTTATTAGGAAGATAATATTAGTTCCACTGACCTTTTATTTTGAAGGTAGGTGTAAAAGTAAGGAAAGTAAGGTAGGCTGGGTACAACAGCAGTGCATTCGAACCCTGTTCTATCAGTTTGTTATCTGCAATTTCATTTCATCTGAAAAAAAAACAGAAAATTAGCAGTCCTGTTAAGGTGCCAATATTATTTTTATTAGTGGGAGTAGTAAAAAAAATACGACCCTACATTTTCCAAAGGGTTTCTCCAGTATAATGTAATAAATAGGACGACTATGTTCAATACTTAATTAATTAATATTATAAAACATACGCCTAAAGAAATTCTATTTTTTTTGTTTTTCTGCAAAGCACAAACATTTTCCTAGGTATTTGGCACATATAGAAGATGCCAACTCAATCATTGATTCAACACTCCATTCATAAAAAATATAATAACTCATCCAATTGTATTACCAGAAATTCTTCTTGCTAGGGGTGTTATCAATTAGGATAATTGATAATTACTATAATTCCACTTCACAGTTAAAAGTATATAGCCACTGAAAACAATGAAAATTTCTTTGGTGACAAGAAACCCAGGATTTTTAAAATCTGAATAAATATTATTTAGATATTAATTGTATAAACCTATGCTATTTACCTGCTCTGCAATTCTAAAACAATTCTTGCATGTGTTCATGGCTGACTAACTCTACATTTTAATAAAATATTTTACTGTTGAAGAATTACAAAATGAACTGTGTTGGTATAATGACAAAAACTGAAACCCATGTAGGAAGGCAATCAGGAAATATTAAGAACAAAATGAGAGCCAGAGAAATAAAATTCTACTGCTGTACTAATCATCAGGACAACACAAGTCAACAGATGTTAAACAGATGAACATAAAACTACATAGCATTGCTTTAAAATATGGTCTTCGTTATGAAGAGTGAGGAAACAGTAGCTTAAAATTGTCAAGCAGGATCATTCAGATCAGGATCACAGAAAACAGAAGCCTGTGGAATAATGATTTACAAGGCTAAACCTGCTAACTAAGACAATGCATAGCTAAACATAAATAGCGATAAATTGTAAAAAAAAAAAAAAAAAAAAAAAAAAATATATAGAATTTCTTTGAAGAGAACAGTTCAAAAACTTTGATATGAAAGAACTGCTAGTGAATTTAAATACCATACCTAACAATAAAATAAGACCGTAAAATATATCAATATCAATATGTAAATTTTATACACTTTTTATCAACAGATATGAGACATAAGATAGAAACACGCAATTGCAACAAAAATTTTATGTTCAACACCAACTTAAAAACTAAGTAATGTTGAATGAAGGGTATGTTAGTATTTATGTCTCTGCCATTATTTGTTCATTTTCAATAAAGGAAAGTATTTATTGGAAGAATTCCTGCTATTTCTCTTTTTTTTTTTCTGGAAAACCTACTAAACAAGTTGGCCTTTACACACACACACTCACTTATAAGTAGATATCAAAGTGCTTTTTTTTCTTTCCTTCTTTGATATTTTTTTTTTAATTGTATGTTGGTCTGAAAGGTAGAAAAAAATATTTTTTAGTATCTTTAGATAGTAAACCAGTCAACTCCCCTAACTTTTTGTAATCAATGAATATAAGTATATACTGGCCATTAAATAAAATATAACAGGAATAGAAGCACAACATCCCTGTTACAGGATTATGGGAAATATGGTATGTACAAGTAAAAACTGGATCACAAACAGCATAGATGGAACGTTAGCGTTGTTTGAAGTAAAGCCCAAAGAATTTTTGTGCATCCCTTGCCCCCAACTAAAATTTAAAAAACACCTGTGGATGTGGGGGCATCACCCCAGATATTTGGGTAAGTATTTCTTAAAGCACAGCCTCAGTTATGCCACCTAATTGGACAATTTGGAAAATTTACTAATGGCAGATACTTCCTCAGGAGCCACAAAGTTGAAGGAATGCTTAAAGTTCCTAATCAATATAAATTAGTTGTTACAAGTTTATTGCCCATAACTCTTGTTAAAGGATTTGCACTTTATTTGTCATTTGTCATTTGTGCAGTATCACCTAGAAAGCTTCCAATTTGTTTATTTTGTAAAAATTTTTCAATAAAAATATATTAAAACAGAAGGATTTTTTTCAGTTTTTATTAGTCACCTAATACAGGTGTTAGCTCCAGAATCAAACAACAATTTCACGTGTTTAGAAGGCAGCGGAACCAACCATTTCAGAACAGCCAATTGAACAGGTAGGTCAAAATTGGTTATTATGTTCAGAAGGGGAAGAATACAAAGTTTCAAAGTCACTGTTTTTCACAATGTATCTAAACATTACAAAATGTACCTTTTGCACTTGCTTAGGCACGAACTGTAACCTGTAGTGTGGAATTTGAGGCACTGGTTTCTCTTAGGAGATTTTGAATGAGATATGGTGAGTTATCTCCATGTAAATTATGGCATAAAAAATCTAAACCCTGCCAATGTCAGGATGGCTGCCTCTACACCATTCAAAAAAATAATGGAAAGTCACTGATTGAGGAATGATCCAGCTGCAGAGATAACAAAGCCAAAAATGTTCACTAGTTTTTTGGGCACACTTCCAGATTTAGGCACCTTTAAGTAGGAACTGCACCATGGTGGAGGTCAGTGAGAGCTTGTTTGGAAGCAAATTACTGCTTGCTAAGACTATGTGAATAAATGAACATCCATAGTCTGGCCACAGTTCTACTCTAGTTTATATTATTCCCATATACACTCAATCATCCCCAATTACACTTTAAGCATATTAGAAAAGTGCTCTTGTTCATATTGTATATTGGTTTGCCAAAGTCAGCCGATGCTACATGCACTGATCTTTATTTAGAGATGCAGCAGTAAATGAATACTATGTTGCAGCTTACTTGTACTTGTTTGTAGTGGATACATTAGGAACATTGTTACAAGTACAATAAAAAATGGTGATTTTGTCAGAAATCCAGTGCAGTTGTCACTCACTGTGATCTAAACAAAATTAAAAAAACAATATTTTTTGTATATGACTACCCAAGTAATGAAGATAAACAAAGGCAGGCAAGTTAGACATTCAACCAGGGTGGCAATCATGGTTCCTTTCTTGAATACAGTGAAAGAATGATTATCTACCCAGACAGGATCCAAGAGATTATCAGGTGCCTAATACGGCAACCATATCCAAGCACTGGTGT
This sequence comes from Pyxicephalus adspersus, assembly GCF_032062135.1. Lineage (NCBI taxonomy): Eukaryota > Metazoa > Chordata > Amphibia > Anura > Pyxicephalidae > Pyxicephalus > Pyxicephalus adspersus. The sequence continues at coordinate 61,824,791 of NC_092858.1, forward strand.
GTGCAATATATTCAATATTTCTTTTTTTGTTTAGAAACACCTAAAGCTTAATATTGCCGTTGTTTCAGAGCCAGGGAGTACTTGGCAGATGTGCAAAGGTGTGCTAAATGAGCTGCTTGTGGTTGCTTTAAGTCTTCCACAAACAGATTTATTACGTACTATATCTTAACTACAATCTTGTATGCCAATAAATTACCCAAATGTAATTTAGAAAAATACTAAAGTGGAGCTTCATAAGTACAAAATATTGTATGCATATGCAATATGTTATATACCAGTTCTCTTAGATGTATCAATTTCCATTGACATAACAGTTAACAGAGGTAAGATTAGCGCTGTTTTTTTTTTTTATTTTAAAGTGCTTTAGCAGTAGAACAAGTTATACTTAAATTATTCCCTTCTTAATCTAAAAAAACCTTTGTCCGCATTTTCCAACATTATGAACACCGGGAGAGGTTTAAGGTTTTATGACAATTTTCACAATACAGATGAGAAGCAGTCCATTATAAAAAAAACAAAAACAAATGCTGTGGCACATTTGAACGCCGTCCTTACAAGGATGACTATCCAAGCTCTGGAAAATATAATAAAAAGAGAGATTTTGTTTACACCAGTGTGTGAATATGAATGTGAATCTTAAAGGAAGGCTAAAGCTGCGTACACACGTCCAATTTTTATCGTTGGAAATGAACGACGAACGAACGACGAACGATCGATTGGTCAAAAATCGTTCGTAAAAAAAGTAACCAACGACGCCGACGAACGAGAATAGTCGCTGGAAATGAACGACCGGACCGGCGGATCGGATTGGACGACGATCGTTGAACATCGTTCGTGTGTACGGTCGTTCATTGATCGTCCATGGTCTGAGCATGCGTGATGAACGAACGTTCGTTCACTTCCTGTCGTGCACGTCACTTCCTGTATCGCTCAAACGATCGCATCTATTGTGTGTACAATATCTGCGAACGATCGTGTCGTTATCTGCATGTACAGGATCGGTGCTATACGATCGTTCGCCGATATCGTGCAGGATCGTTCGTCGTTCGTTTACCAACGATAATTATTGGAAGTGTGTACGTAGCTTTACAGAAAGGTCATGTTGCCAATTGCTAACTATCATATTGTGTGCCTCAAAAGTTTCTGTTTTTAAAGGAAACCTATATGGAGAAAATATGAGCTCTGTAATCTTTCTGAAAGGGTTTCAGTACTTTGGAAGCCTCTGCAGAAGTTTTGCTTTTTTCTATGACTTTACTAGCTGCAAACTGGTTTCAGGGCCAGTGCCTTAAAGTAGTACGTAGGGTACTTTATTGTGGAGAGGGACAGGTTTGGACAGGGGGGACCTTTTGCAAAAAAAATAAACTTACCTGCCTGTTTGAATTTTTTTTTAATCTGATCTCACTTCTCCCTCCGGCACTGGCACCTTCACCCAGTCTGCCTCCAGTATCAGGATTTTTTCAGCCATCTTGTTTGGCCAGACCAGTATATTACAACTCCTGCACATTCACACAGAAATTCATTCATCCCTGGCAGCCAGTCATCATAAACGGGGCTATTCACGCATAGCCCAGTGTACAGCTTTGAGAAGTTTACAAGTATGAAAGCTTTCTTTTATTGCGAAAGTGACAAGTGACAAACAAAAAAAAAACTGTCTGCTCACATGTTCCACTTCACTAGTTTCTATATATCTTTAAATACAAATTTAAAGGGAACTTAGGCAAAGAGAAATACATACACTGCCATTCCTGACTTCGTCCGGAAAGGGCTAGTTGCCTAATCTGACCACTGGCCTGTAACAAGCATGCAAGCAACAAAAGTGAAAACTATTAAACATATCAATTCCACTGAAAAAGAAACTGGATTTGTACAGGAGCCAGTGAACTGCTATGTTCTCTATGCAGTGTCTCAGCATAGAGAAGTTCTTTATTAGAGTTTACATAAACTTGAAAATCTTAGAACTACTGTTAGAAATTTATGTGAGATCAGTTGGATAAAAATGTAAACCAATCACTGAAATTTCCTTTTAAAATGTAATTTAAAAGAAATATTTTTAAATCTACAACTGTCTTTAGGCCTGATTTATCAAAGCCCTGCAAGGCTGGAGGAGATACACTTTCAACTGTGAACCTGGGTGATTCAGCAAATCTCCAGTCTTGGGGAACTTTGATGAATCAGGTCCTATATGACAGGGGATTCCAATTCATATTCTGTAGGCATATTCCACTATTGACACTTTCAGCAAACCAGCCCGAGAAATGCATTGCAGCTAATGTTAAAGTTTATGCATCTAGACAGTCTATGCATGTCTACAAGGAAGCTGCAGAAGATCAGCAGCACTAAGGTTAAAAAAAGAATTAAAAATGTATTTTACTAAAACAAGATAGTGCCTTTGAAAGCTACATGTCATCTATTTATGGTTGATGTACTTATGCATAATCTTTTTATGGAATACATACAATACAGTTTGTAGAAATAAGTTTGACATTGTATGTACAATTACATTTTTCTTGCTGTCACTTTCTGAATACACTTATTTATGAGAAAATAAACATATATTATTATTATTACACAGTATTTATATAGCGCCATGAAATTACGCAGCGCTGCACAAAGTTCATAGTTGTGTCACTGACTGTCCCTCAAAGGGCTCACAATCTTATGTCCCTACCATAGTCATATGTCATTATTACAGTCTAAGGTTAATTCTGGGAGAAGACAATAACCTAACTGCATGTTTTTGGCATTGGGAGGAAACCGGAGTACCCGGAGGAAACCCACGCAAACACGAGGAGAACCTGCAAACTCATTGAAGATAGTGTCCTGGCTGAGATTCAGTCCTGGGACCCAGCGCTGCAAAGGCAAGAGTGCTAACCACAGAGCCACCGTGCTGCCCATAATGTAATTCATAAGACATGATATCATGATAGATATTACATTTCAGCCATTGTTTATCAAACATGGTCTGTGCATTGAGTCGTGAATAAATTCACTGTAATGAATTGGCATCACATTAATAAAGAACAAGTGCATATTATTAGACTTTAGCTGCCATAATCTGCTACCACCTGGGGAAGACAATGGGTATAGTGACATACAAATGCACATAGCCTACCCTCCCCCATCTCTGAGCCACAGACCTGACCAGGCCCTGAAATTAGTGGAGAAAATATGCGTGCAGTTTGTTCAATTGGCACTCATTATAGCTAATAACTAATCATCGTCACAAGATCTGAGCTCTGAATGATCCGATCTGCTAGGAAAACAACATCCGTCCACTTTCACACTCCACTGAAAGAGGTGGTCCCTCACGGCAGGGCTGCACGGTTTCACCATCTGGAGATTAAATCGAGTGTGAAGTACAGTATAGTGTAGGACCAGGCTCCGTGGCGGCAGCTCAGCAGTTACTTCATTAGTTCCGAACTTCTAGGGATTACAGTGGCATCAGTTTGATTGTCATATGGGATAAAAAAAGAGAAAACTTGGGAAAAAATGTGACAACTAACAGATAGTACCACAATCTAACCATAGTGCTGCGAATATCAACAAACTCTGAAACTTGCATTGTGTTTACACGCAAACAAAATGGGGCATGCTTTGCATCTGCTATAAAAAAACTAAACAAATGCTGTGGAATGTAACGTCAAATTATTTCAATATTGAACATTTTAAAATAAATCATCAACTAAAAAAAATATCAAAGTATTCTTTTACAATAATTTTTAATCGCAATTCTTGTCTGGATATTATTCTGTCCTATGAAACTGACATTGGTGCAGGCATGTTGCAATTCTGTATTTTCCAAACAATCTGCATGTTCAGCAGTGCTGTAGAATGGCCAAACTTTACATAGGGACCAAGTCATTAAAATAAAGCCAATGATAGGTCAGGGTCCATATTTATTTAAAGCTAGGAACAGTGGGTTTTATTTATATATTGTGTGTTTCAACAAAAGTGTTCTCATTATCCATAGCAGAACAAATACACCTTAGAATTTCATTGGTTTGATTATAAACCTTGGTTTTTAAAGCTTGGAAAATTGAACTAGAAGTAAGATAACTGCTACTGCTACAGGCAACAGCAAACGTCTTTATAGCACTTCTCAGATGTACAGATTACAACTTTCACTCATGTCCAGTGCTATACAAAGATTATTACATAATGAACCTAAATAGCACTTCTGTTCAGTTGGTTATACACATAGTATTGAGAATATAGTATTTGCAGAAGATTTGAAATGTGTGATGGAAATGGGTGTGGAAATGCAGGATACAAAGCTCTTATTCTGTTTTATGTTTTTACATGCTACTGGACTCTGGTCAATATATGTGCAGATATTCTGTTACTGATACTGATGTTCTATTTTATTTAACCACAGACTTTTATTAGACTATGTGATATAATCCTTGTGATGTTCCTGAATATCCTTCCTCCCTTTTCCCTGTTTTGTCAATGGTTTTATGTTTACTTTAAATAAAAATGTTTTTTAAAAAAGGATACAAAACTCTGTGCAATGCTATTTACATTGCTTCTGAAATGTAAAATTAGGCCACCATATTCATTTAAAAATGTATCCAACCCTGCTCTTCACAAATATGTAAGATTTTGTAGCCTAGTAGTGCTTAGATATGGGTAATGCTTTCATTACCACAGTCTGCTGTTGACCTGACACCTCAGAAATTCTTGTGACAGGTTCATGTTCAGGGGTTTTGCAATTAACTCACAAAACTGCAGTGAAAATTAGCCTAACTTTTGAGAAAACAATCTCCATCTGCGAAAATATGATTTTTACAGGGAAAGCAATTTTGTTAAAATCAGCTAATCAATCTACCATGTACACACGTGCACTCACATCCACAACAATTACTCATAGCCAATATTGCATGGGAAAAATTTACCATGTGTATTTTGCTTCTGTTCAATAGTGCTAGATACCAATTTTTTCTGAAGTTATGCTAATTGCTAATAATAAAAGTATTGTGATGTTACACCCAAAATCTATACTGTGCCTTTTTGTACATTTGTAGGTACTTCACAACAGGGAAATATTTGGCACAGGTATCATAAAGTAAACAAGGGCATAGAAATCTGCTATGATTACAGAAAACTGGAGAGGCAGATGGTAGACCAAGAAAGACACTTAATTGGCTGTTTAGAGACCAACATCTTCTTTATCTGGACACCACTGAGGCTTTTATTTTTCTTGTACAACTAACCAGCTGTAATATAAAGATTTTAGCAGAGACAGTATCTTATACATCCAACACTACAGAAAATAAACAGTTTTGCCTGTGTTGGTTTCCAGCCTTACTAAAATAGGAAAGATAATAATGGCTTCTACTAATTCTGCAAATAAATATAATTTATCAGCATCAATCAGCAATTAGAGTCAGCAATTCATGAGACTGGATTGTTTCGCCACAAAATAATTTTCTCTTTTGGAAATGGAACGTTACATTTTGAGAATCATTATGGAACATTGACTCTTTGTCTCTTTGGACTGTGGAAAACCTTTACATTCATGTAATGGTGTAATGTGGAAAAAATATGGATACACTTGGAATCAAATGCTTGTAGTGCCCCCTTTAGCATAAATTACATCTTGTAGGCTTTTGGACTAACTCTCATCACTTTTGCAGTAAGGTGAAATTATTATCTACGTCTTTATTCAAAAAACCTTCAGTTGCAAAATGTTTGCGTTTCTTTACATTAATTGCCTGTTTTTATCTTCCCAACAACATTTTAATAGGATTCAAATTCCAACTTTTTAGCCAGCTATTACTCTTGCTTATGCTTATGATTCTGAGCCATTCTTTGATAGATTTTAGTGCAACTTCAGCTTTTGTACAGATGGGCATTTTGATACATTGCAGAATTCATAGTTGACTTGATGGTTGCAAGATGGCCATGCCCAGAAACAACAAAGCAACCCCATATTATATTATTTACACCACTATGCTTTACAGTTGGTAACAGTCTCCTAAATTGTTGACTATGGATTGTACCAAACACATGAAAAATGAAATATTTGTTACCAAGACCACATGAATTAATCATTTGTTGATTGCACATTTTTCCAGAAGGCATACACTTTGACTCCAACTGTTCTTTAACTTCAAACGTTTTAATCCAGGAGTGTAATTTTTTGGGTTCTTGGATACTCCTTTTAGAATCAAACACTCAGGTCAGTTTTAATTTGCATAATTTGCTGGGTTGGTTGGTCTTGGACAAACAGCAGTTATTTGAAATCTACACCAATTGTAGTATATTTGACTTAAACTAAAATAACAGATTTCAAATAATTTGGCATTCTCTTTAAATCCATTGCCAGACTTATAGGCATTACCAACCTTTTCTTCTGCAGGCCTTAAAGCACTCCTAATTTGTCATGATGACACAAACACAAGTTATAAGCAACCAAAACAACAACCCTAGATTTGTGAGGTTTGAATAAGACAGACATAAAGAACTATGCATTCCTTGACAAAATTAAAATAATCCCTGAAATTCAGATGATATCAGAGATAGCTCTGATGGATATGCTGATAAGAACATCTCTCTCAATGAAAAATAACACTGGGGAACGCATTTTTTTGTTGGGTCAGATCTTACACTTGTTTTATTTACAAATTTTTAGATGGTGAATCCAGAAATGACACCAGTATTTGTTGCTATAACATCCAGTTTTTACGATACAGGGTACCCTCCATTTTTGTCAAAAAGCATACAACTTTTATATACAATGAAAAAATAATAATAATAATAACTTGAATGTACTGTTTATTTAAATTTGTTTTGTTCATACAAATGATTTATTGGTATTCTATTACATTTTTTTTTTTTTTACAGTAAAACATTTGAAAATAAATCGGGTAAGCACTTAAGGTAAAAATGTATACTTATAGCTTTTCCTGGAGTGTTCAGTGTTAGGACAATCCTGTCGGTTGTTCCAACAATAGTCAGCCATCATATGTACATCCAATCTAGCCTTTTACCTTCCTTCCATGACCTTCAAATCTTGGTGGAATCGTTCACCTTGCTCATCACTGACTGCACCAAGGTTTTCTGGGATGTTAGAAAGATGGCAATGCAGAAAATGCACCTTGATGCTCATATTGAAACCAAGGATTTTGTAGCTCTCCAAAAGTTTCTGGACAATTTCTGTGTAGCTATTTGCTTTTGTGTTTCCAAGAAAGTCCTTGACACTGGCTTTGAATGATAACCAAGCATTCTTTTCCACTTCTGATATTGTCCTGATGAAATGTTCATCTTGGATGGGCTGCCGAATCTGTGGAGCATCAAACACACCAGCCTCATTTTTTCTCCAAGAAGAAAGCATACCATTTTAAGGTCAACACAGATGACCCAAATGTGTTGGTGATATTTCAACAACTCAACAACTCTCTTTATGACTGCATATTCTTCACAAAGAGAAACTGAATATTTAATTGGGACTGACCCAAATATATTGCCATTGTGAAGGAGGACACACTTTAAGTTCCACTTTGAGCTATCGATGAATAGTCGCCGTTCAGTTGAGTTGTAGATTGGAATTCACAATTCCTTTATTAAACTAGGTATGTTTTGGCAATACACAAAGCCACTGTCAGTTCTAAAGTACTGCAGAAATGCAATTTATCTGGTTCAAAAGTACAATACCATCTTTCCTTTTTCAAGTTAGTTTCTCCCACGCAATCTTGATGCTACGAGTTCTGAAGCCTTTTTCGATAGTCCTAAATCACGTGCCAAATCACTCAATTGATGCTAGTGAAAGCCCTTACGAACAGAGTCCTCTTCAATTTCAAACTCTTCTTCATTGCTGTCACCTAGTTCATCACCATAATCATGTTCTCCAAGAGAGGGTAGTGTAACGAAAACTGGCACTGAGATTTCATCTGTATGAGCCACTGGGCGTATAGCCGATGGTAGACTAGGAAACTCTATGTTACATTTATTTTTCTTGTTATATCCTGAAGTTTTCACTATACAAAAGTAACAGTCACTGAAATGATCTCCTGGCTCTCGCCAAACCATAGGTATACCAAATGGCATCTTATCACGGGTTCCTTTTGTCCACATCCGTAAACCCTCAACACACTGTTTGCACACCTTATGAGGGGCCCAAGACTTATCTTAATCACCAAGTTTAACTTTGAAATATGCCAAATAGGCTTGCTCTACAAATGTGCTGATGTTCGCCCCTTTGACTGGGAATGGTGAATCATGGCCACAAATATAACAAAATGAATCAGGGTTGTTTAGGCACTTAAGACGACAAACAGCAGAGTCAGACATGATCTAAAAAAAAAAGGAAATACGTGTGTAAGTAGAAATATAAATTTTGCTTATTCACTACGTAGAGCAGCGCACAACCTCTGACCACACTGTTTTGCGTGTAAATGAATAGCCTATACAAATCCACACTACAGTAATTGCAATATTATAAGCAGTAGAGAAAAAAACTGACGTGATAGAAGAAAACTAACTGCACTTTCAGAATCAGCATACCTATTTTAGTGTAAGAAAGCTTAAAAATTTAAGTCAACAAAAAATTTGTTCAAAACTGTTACCTAGTGTAATGTATGTACTAGGTGAGTAAAGTTGAGACTTTGAAAGTGGAGGTATTACAAAAATCTTACACAACTTGACTCATTACCTTACTTTTTTGGCCATTGAAGTGAAACAACCTATTCCCAAAGCATGGGAAAAAACAATTTGTTTCATATGAGGAACCCAAGTCTGGCATTCATACTTCTATCTACTACTGCAAGTTTTTATTCATTCAAATACATTTAACTTTGATTTCTATTTTGGCTATTTGTCTGGATCCTTTCCCCATATAACCCTCCCCCAATGTAACCTTAATCCTAATTTTTGCTATTTTGGAATTTTCTTAATTTTATCCCCACTCTCTTTCCGTTTTTCTCTCCTTTTTATCCCCCGCCCCTCATTTTTACCTCCTCATTCATGTTCTCCCATTACCCACCCCCTCCCCTATGCTCTTTTTTGCCCTTTATTTACTTCACCCTAATACTCTCAATTATTTATTATATTTATTCTATTAAAAAAAATAAACTCTCTATATGTTCTTTATTTTTTGTTATTTTTTTTTACCCTACATATTATTTATTTTTTTGATAAGTGGATATAATTTGAAATTCTATAGGTTATCCTTGGAAAACTGTCAATTTTGCTTTTTTTGTACTACAAATTCTTTATCAACAAAAACTTTTTTTTGCAAAGAAATGATAGGCCTAGTTTATGTACCCTAACAATGTACAATCTGGAAAAATGGAATCCAAATAAAGTTTTACATGGATCTAATCCTCCATTAACTTATGTTGGAATATATGAAACAATAGCCATAGCAAAGAAAAATATAAATCAAACATAAATAGCTACAAACTGCAAAAAAATGTCAATAGCACAATAATCATTATTATTTTCAATCTAAACAATTCATGACAGTGAAAGTAGCCAAATGAATCAGTCAGATACAGAGCACTTTAGAACTGGGTAGCCTGAAGGAAGTGACTGCATGCATGACGAAAATATGATCAGTAACAAGAGAGTAGCCTTGATCAACACTTCGGTCAGAGCTTTCAGGTTCTGTGCTTGATCAAGGATGAATCCCAAGCCACATACTTTACACACTCCCTTTGGTTGTGTTCCTTTAATTAAAGAGACAATGACCCTAGAGGCATACTCTACCAGACATCTTCTGTGCACAATTATGGAAGCCTTAAAGTAAGATGTGTCTACCAATGACGTGCTGTATGTGTTTTTTTTTTCCAATTGTGCTTTTCTAGTAAGAGCACCAAAAAAAGAGATTTATAAATATAGCTCATTATAATAGAGATTATATAGTGGCTTTGTATATCATTTATTTCCTTTATTTTTTAGGGTCAGGACTGAATCGATAGGTTTAATTTTTTTCCTGGGGTAAATAAGAAGTATTGCATAATGACATTTGTTTGTTATCTTTTAGGACTGTAGGTGAAGATTTAGTATGTGTTTTTTGAGTATTTTTGAGACTCTTGCTGTAGATCCAGGGTCAGGCTTCCTTACCAATATAATAAGGGGCATTGCTGTGTGTTATACTGCAAGGCACAGCCACCTGCATGGTTGTCTATTGCAATGCTGTCCTTAATCCCTTACACTGAATGGGGCACATAAACAGACAGGGATGTGTGCAGTGGGGCATTGAGATCTATATGTCTGATGTCCTTGTGTATAACACGCTATGTGAAATGCAGTAAATGCCACTGCACTCCATATAGTGGGACCAACGACTAATTCATCAACAGTGATGCTTCTTTTTGTAAGAATCAGTCTCAAACTATGAAACAACTATTTACTAAAATTGACCCAAAAACATTATATTTTTATTTATTGCTTCAACAACAGAATCACACCACATTCTCATGATTTCAGAAGTGATAATTCCAGAATCCACATTTCAATTTGCAGTGGTCATTTTTAACAGGTCTAAACAGGTTAATGATGTTCTGCTGTTAGATGTACACAAGTGCTTCTCTTTAGTCCTGGAAAAATGACTGCATTGACCTTTGGAGAAAAGAAAAAAAAAAAAAAGCTGTGTTTTTTGCAGGACAGGACCTGATTACAGCTCAAAGCAAGTGGTTGGAACCTTAAGCTACGTACACACGTCAGATTTTTATCGCCCGATAATCGGCATCAACCCAAAAGCCAACAAGTGAATAAATCATACATGGTAATATGAACAGTTTCAGATCAAGAAAACATATATCTTTTTTTTTGTATGAAATAAAGGAATTAAGAAAATACAAACGCAGTGTTAGAAACACATAATTTTATCATACTCATGTAAGTGACTAAACGTGAAGTGAAGGGCAAAATATATGTCATATATCCATCATACTTGACAGAGTTGATGCTATTTTGGAGTTTGGGACTGCCTAAAACACTGGAGCAATTAATCATGAGTTGCATTAGCATATTGTTTTCGTTCTCTATTTCTGTATGTATGACCATATTTGAATGTATGGAATGGTATATATTGCATTGTAACTATATTGGGAGATGTCACATCCATGGGGCGTCACCACCCCCCCCCCACACACACACTTATTGAACTGCTGCTGTACCTTTCTTTGAAGATTTTTTTATTAAATACACAAGCTTTTTTTACATGCAGTATATTCTCGTGTGCAACAAACCACATGAAACGTAAATAAGTCAATTTATGTCTTCCAAAAAAGTAAAAGCAGTGGGCCACCGGGTGTTAAAGAAGGTGTTTTACATACAAAATTGTGGATAGAAAAACCAAAAATGAAAACAGAGTAGGAGAAAATGAAGCAGAGGAATCCCTATTTAATGTACAGTGCTGCGTAATATGTTGCCGCTATATAAATACTATTTATTATTAATATTATTATTATTATTAACAAAAAGAAGAAAATAGGTAGTGAGTAAGGGTGTGTGGGGGTAAAGAGGACCATCCCTATCTTGACCATGAATTCTAGAATAGAATAGAATAGAACCCCAGATTCTATCTTTTATATATATAATTTTGGTCTCCCAATGAAGCCAATAGCTAAGAGTTAGAGGAGAGGTATGTTTTCAACATCCAGGAAAGCAATCCTTGGCTTCGTTTATTAAATGATGTAACGGAGTGCTGGTATCACTTCCTTGACACTAAGGAAATATGCAAGGAGACAGCTCAGGTCTTGAATGTCAGTCTAACTTTTCAAACATCTGCCACCACATACTAAATGGAGGATAGAATTCGGTATCTTAAACCGATAACAATATATGGAGCATATTGCCCAAGGCACTGCCACATCTCAAGTTGGGTCTGTGTGAGGATATACTTTCACTAAAGCCGCATGAGTTCGGATTTCGGTATTTGGCAATGACTTTGGCCTCATGACCAAAGCATAGAGGATTTTCTTGTTGTGTATAAAATTGGTGAACAAAAGAGGAACTGTGGGAGATTGCATGGCTATAAAGTATGGTAGGTAAACAAAATGTTGCTGTTAGGAAACCCAGTGGAAGCACAGATCGGGGGGGTTAGGGGTCAGAAAAATTGATTTAGGGGAGGTACAGAAGATAGAATATAGCTTAGCTGTATCATTCCTCAAGCATCCTCAGGACACAGAATACACCCCTTATTGGATCCAAAAGTGAAACGCTGGGTCGGCAATGCTTGAGGGAAAACGGGGGTGACCAAGAACAGGAGACATGGGCAACTGATAGCTCAATATTGCCAGAGTTTTACAATTTTAACAAGTGTGCTCAGTAGTTTAGAAACTATTCTGAGGGCCACAGATTGAAAAAGATAGACAAGTAAATCAAATAAACCATATTGACAATGAAATCAAATAAACCATATTGTCTTGTAATAAAACATTAATCACCATTCTAGTGATCTTGAATACAAACTTCTGATGCTCAGAGTGCAAATTAGGTAGCTGTAGAGGTTTCTTTTATGAACAGAAAAATAATTATGGCAGGGCAAATTATATAATTTTTTTGAATGCAACTTCTATAACCTACACAAAACCTTGAAGTTTCCCCTCCACCAACAGAGAGGTTGCTCAATAAATCATATCTCTGAACATCTGGGCTTCCCAAATACGATCCTGATTGGTCGTGACTTTCACATCCACAGAAGAAAGACTTTTCTGAATTGTCTGAATTGTCTCCAGCTTTTGTCAAAGCAACCCCTCAACAAACATCACAATGTCTTCCAATTCCTCTCGTAGGGAGGGTGCTGAGAACTTCTCTTAGATCATGGGTCAGTTAACTGAGGCAACTTGAGGGTCAGGGAAAAGTCAGAGTGATTCATGGAGATTCATGGAGAGGAGAGTCATGGAGATTGGGAACAATCCAGGACTACAAGGCCAATCAGGTAATGGCTGTGGCAGGGTGTGTCCAGATTATGGGCAAGAACAGCTGTAGTTAACCTTTCCAACTCAGGAGTTTAAAGTTAGTGTGTGCAACAAAACCTAGGCATGTTACCCAATCACTGTTAACACTCTCCTTTATTTCATTTTATTTATTTAATTTACTAAACTTTAAGGGTCATGTTGGAGATATTTGGTTGCAATTGGTCTAATTGAGTTTTTAACTCTTTTTCAACCTTTGCTGCATTTTGGTACTTCTAATCTCCCATAGACATTAAAATAACACTTTTAAAGTCTAACAATTTTTAATAGTAAACCTCATCCCTCACCTTAGCCTATCACTTGTCCGAGCAATTAAAATGAAAAAAAAAGCATAAAGGTTAAAGTGGGATTTGTACTATGCCAGATCCTTGTTCAAACACTTCCTGCTGCAGGATGACACCACTCTGTTCTTGTCTCCCAACTGTACCCTTGAGATGTCACCTTACAATTACAGGCACTTCTGGTGAGGTTTACAAGTGGCTATTCAAAACACACATTATGCAGACACTAAAAACATCAGCACATTTTTATTGTAAACTAAACAAGGCAATCATTGAGAACCCCATTAATTAGGGTACATGTTTTAGGTTAGGCTGCCCTGAGTAACCCCTACATGAGTAGGAGACTAGATGACCAAAATAAATTCAATACCTTGTGGTAAACATATATGTATGAATGAATATAATAATTAAATTATGGATAGGAGGTTACTGAGAATGAGCCAAAAAGTTCCAAATCATGCCTAAAAACATTGAGAAAAAATCCAAGTGTAAATAATTCAGTCTCTTGGTATTGAGCCAATACTAGTCATCCACTAATAAGGCTGCAGTGTAGTCAAATCTTTTTACCACTAGAAAGGCCTTCAGGAATGATTATCTCATCACTTTTAAAACAAACATGTATCTGCCACAGAAAGTCCGACAAATCAGTAAAAACCAGAGAAAGTAAACAAAATAAAAAAACAAGGGAAAAAGCGAAAAGAGAAAGATGATTGTTTGACACAAAGGGAATGCAATACCAGCTCTTATAACCTAGTCTAAGAACACTTCACGAAAGACCTGTTTATAAAAGGTTACTCTCATCACAGCTCCTTGAAAAAAGGTCTTCTAAATTGGTAGTGTTCATACAGAAACATCTATTGTACTATTTCTAGCTTGTAACAATTCAACAAGAGTTTGACTGTGTCCTACAGCTGTATCACATATTGTCTTGTAATAAAACATTAATCACCATTCTAGTGATCTTGAATACAAACTTCTGATGCTCAGAGTGCAAATTAGGTAGCTGTAGAGGTTTCTTTTATGAACAGAAAAATAATTATGGCAGGGCAAATTATATAATTTTTTTGAATGCAACTTCTATAACCTACACAAAACCTTGAAGTTTCCCCTCCACCAACAGAGAGGTTGCTCAATAAATCATATCTCTGAACATCTGGGCTTCCCAAATACGATCCTGATTGGTCGTGACTTTCACATCCACAGAAGAAAGACTTTTCTGAATTGTCTGAATTGTCTCCAGCTTTTGTCAAAGCAACCCCTCAACAAACATCACAATGTCTTCCAATTCCTCTCGTAGGGAGGGTGCTGAGAACTTCTCTTAGATCATGGGTCAGTTAACTGAGGCAACTTGAGGGTCAGGGAAAAGTCAGAGTGATTCATGGAGATTCATGGAGAGGAGAGTCATGGAGATTGGGAACAATCCAGGACTACAAGGCCAATCAGGTAATGGCTGTGGCAGGGTGTGTCCAGATTATGGGCAAGAACAGCTGTAGTTAACCTTTCCAACTCAGGAGTTTAAAGTTAGTGTGTGCAACAAAACCTAGGCATGTTACCCAATCACTGTTAACACTCTCCTTTATTTCATTTTATTTATTTAATTTACTAAACTTTAAGGGTCATGTTGGAGATATTTGGTTGCAATTGGTCTAATTGAGTTTTTAACTCTTTTTCAACCTTTGCTGCATTTTGGTACTTCTAATCTCCCATAGACATTAAAATAACACTTTTAAAGTCTAACAATTTTTAATAGTAAACCTCATCCCTCACCTTAGCCTATCACTTGTCCGAGCAATTAAAATGAAAAAAAAAGCATAAAGGATAAAGTGGGATTTGTACTATGCCAGATCCTTGTTCAAACACTTCCTGCTGCAGGATGACACCACTCTGTTCTTGTCTCCCAACTGTACCCTTGAGATGTCACCTTACAATTACAGGCACTTCTGGTGAGGTTTACAAGTGGCTATTCAAAACACACATTATGCAGACACTAAAAACATCAGCACATTTTTATTGTAAACTAAACAAGGCAATCATTGAGAACCCCATTAATTAGGGTACATGTTTTAGGTTAGGCTGCCCTGAGTAACCCCTACATGAGTAGGAGACTAGATGACCAAAATAAATTCAATACCTTGTGGTAAACATATATGTATGAATGAATATAATAATTAAATTATGGATAGGAGGTTACTGAGAATGAGCCAAAAAGTTCCAAATCATGCCTAAAAACATTGAGAAAAAATCCAAGTGTAAATAATTCAGTCTCTTGGTATTGAGCCAATACTAGTCATCCACTAATAAGGCTGCAGTGTAGTCAAATCTTTTTACCACTAGAAAGGCCTTCAGGAATGATTATCTCATCACTTTTAAAACAAACATGTATCTGCCACAGAAAGTCCGACAAATCAGTAAAAACCAGAGAAAGTAAACAAAATAAAAAAACAAGGGAAAAAGCGAAAAGAGAAAGATGATTGTTTGACACAAAGGGAATGCAATACCAGCTCTTATAACCTAGTCTAAGAACACTTCATGAAAGACCTGTTTATAAAAGGTTACTCTCATCACAGCTCCTTGAAAAAAGGTCTTCTAAATTGGTAGTGTTCATACAGAAACATCTATTGTACTATTTCTAGCTTGTAACAATTCAACAAGAGTTTGACTGTGTCCTACAGCTGTATCACAAAATGACAAACCAAACACCTAATCCTTCTTAACACTTTTGTGTTGAGTAATCATTTGTTCTGACCATCAACATTGTCAATGGCTTTCCTCACTCAAACAGGATAATCCAAAGAGCTCACAAGGAACATGAAAAGGGAAGAGCAGGCGTGTTCGTTTGTATGTTTGATTCCATTCCTATGGATTAAGTGCTTTTACAGGCAGCTTTTTATGTTTGACTACCACACTATCTTTTTATGTACACAAAAGGCTAATCATTTCAGGAACACTTAAAAACAAGAAATTTAGAATAATATATTGGTAAATAAAAAACAGATCATTTATTGACCCTTTTAACTGTAAGATGTAACGTGTACCTTTATTGTCATCAATGCTTGTTTCATTTCTACGGTGAACAGCACTTCTAAAGTGGATGGTGCATTAACAAAAGATTAACAAAGGCTACAACACACTTTCATTCAACTTTAAACCAAACATTACCTTAGACATTAAACTGCCTACACCATGGTCAAAATAATATTTAGTTTGTTTTTCAAACAGATGTATGGGTAACCATTTTTTTTCTAAGTAAGAAAACCTTTACATCAGTTATGTGTAATCACATTCACATTTATTGTTATGTGCAATCACATTCAATTAACCATGATTGGCAAAATGTTAATAATGTAAGGTCGATTTTTATTTTGAGTAAAACACTTTACAACAAAAATAAAGTGAACTTTGTTGACTTTTTTCACAGAACCACAACGATGGAGAAAATAAATTAAAGAACACAATGACAAATTAGGACATGCATGGGGTGTACTGTAGGTTTTAACATGAAAGCATCATTTTGGTATTATTTATCAAGCGATTTATGACCAGACCAGTGCAGAGTTCAGTCTTCATTTCACTGTACCTGAATCCCCAGACAAAAGTTTTATGAATGTAATTTCTTAACAATAAAAAGTATGTGCAGAACTTTAACTGTGCAATAGAGTTAAACGTTCATCTTGTTCTTCACAATTAGTTTTTGTTCTCATAATTTGTCTCTTACACATAAT